>NC_140201.1:2323293-2738293 GCF_965226575.1 Pagrus pagrus | reverse complement strand
CGTGCTTTTTCAGGTTGGAAGACGAGTTTTTGTCGGCCGTGATATAATTTGTTCGCGATAAGCACAACAAACATTTAAACTGAAACGAATCAAACATGGGTTTGAGATAAGGCCACGGGTGCTCGGTGGGAGTTTCCCCCGTGTTTCTCCAGTTTCTTCCTCCATTTCTTCGTATGGCATGACGTAGTACAGGTACGGCAATACGACTAAGACAAACCATACGCAAATCAGCAGAAACAGTTTATTTTCTCTGAATTTTGCACACAAAAAAAAATAAAAAATCATCAGCTGACGTAAGCTCAAAAGTAGCGAGTAACGAGAGCATCAATAGAAATGTAGTGGAGTAAAAAGTACAATATTTGTCCTTCAAATGTAGTGGAGTGAAAGTAAAAATATCCCCAAAAAATAATACTTAAGTAAAGTACAGATACTCAAAAACTGTACTTAAGTACAGTACTCAAGTAAATTTACTTCGTTACTGTCCACCACTGACTTTAACTCAAGGGATGAGGAACATTGCTTTAATTCTATAACAGCAGCTGGGTCTTGATTTACCTCAGCTAGACAGGTAGCAGGCTTTTTAAAGATGGGCCAGAATTTCTAAGTTTCTCTTTACAATAAGTGTATAAGTCATATGTAACATGAAACCTATTGTTTTCAATCTCCTCCCCTTTGCTTGGCAAGTTCTTGTACATCATGATGCATGTAAAATCTGCACTTCTATAATCAGTTATACAACATGAAATAGGTCTAAAATTGGACGGCTAATCCCGACCCACAATATGTCTATTAGGATTTATCATATTGTTGAATTTATTGTCATTCAAGTCATTGCTGACCATTAGCCATTGCTGGCTAAAACCTATTAGTTAAGCATTTTAAATTTTTTGGTGTCATGATTTCTACTATGTTTCATCTCATAGCAGATTATGGCATTTCTGTTCAAATATTCATGGCTTGTTTCATTCCTGCTTGTTTAGTGAGCCTGCTTGGAGGAAATAGTGCCTGTGTTTCTTGGGATGCCTGGCCCTCTTATTTTGGGGGAAAATGATCTGCTGCTGCTCAGGGCAGATGTCCCTTTATTACAAAATCTCCCTGCAGAGTTGATGCACTAAAGACTTATTGTCAAGACTTCATCAGCACATATCATCTGTAAATCGGTTCAATCTTCAATATGTAATAACCTATTATCTTTACTTAATTCACCTGTCTCTACTGATTGAAAGTATTTCAAATGTGATTTGATGCATGCACACATTTGGTTGATAATTATTGTAAGTGATAATAGTGTGTGTGTGTGTGTGTGTGTGTGTGTGTGTGTGTGTGTGTGTCCTCAGTGAAGTGTATCAGTCTCTGCAGTAGCTTCCAGCTGCAGCAGTCAGCTCAGTTTCTGTTCAGTCTGACTGAGGGAGGTTTTTGTACGGCGGTTTTTCACTGTGTGCACATCTTGACTGTTGATGTTGTGTCGACCCAGACAGTAGTAAACTGCTGCATCTTCAGCCTGAACTGCACTGATGGTCAGACTGAAGGCAGTGTTTGATCCACTGCCTGTAAAACGACCTGGAATCCCTGATGCTCTTCTGTTAGCCCAATAAATGAGAAGTTTAGGACATCCTCCTTGTTTATGTTGGTACCATTCCACAGAGTCAGAATTAATAACCGTTTGACTGATCCTACAGTTGATGGTGACGGAGCCTCCCAGAGCAGAGCTCACTGCTCCAGGCTGAGTCACTGTGTACTGACCTCTGGACTCTGAGGACACAGAGACAAAAACATAAAGCAGCGTCATGGTTTCGTCGGCTTCATTTCAGAGGGACGGATGTTCATAGAGGAGAGGAGTTTGATTCTCTGGACTTTACCTGTGAAGCAGCAGCAGAGGAGAGTCCAGATGAGGACGCAGATCAAAGTCATGTTTTTGATGAGGAGGATTTCTGTGTCTTCTGTTGTCATGAAGGACAGCTGTCAGTCATCCAGTGTTCAACTCTCAGGACTATAAACTCTCCCAGAGCACTGGAGCGTGGTGCTGCTGATGCAAAGTGGCTCTCTATGGAAATGCTCTGACTGACTCCAACAGGGACTTGGATTACTCTCATCATGCTGTTTATCAATGGATCAATCACTTAAAGTATTGATTAGAATATTTTCAATGTCAATTTTATTCGAGTTTGGCTTCACATTTCTTGAAAATTGTGTTTCACAATGTCGTCTGTCTTGTTTAAATGAAATGAAGAGTAAATGAAGTTTCATTAAAAATGAACATATATCAAATAAAAACATACATTGTGTAAATCTGTGGCTCTGTGTTATCGTCACTTTTCATATCAGCTGATAATATTTTACAATCAGAGACTAATTTTGTTGAGTTTGTTTGTGTCAAAGTCAGAGAGCCGTGTCTCTCTACAGTCAGAGGTTTTTGTACGGCGGCTCAATGAGTTTGTATCACTGTGGTACACGTTCGGTGGAGGAACCAGACTCAATGTTGGAAGTAAGTCAAATGTTTCAATGTTTTTATTGTTTCTGGAGCTATTTTTTGTTTTTTGTACAAGGAAAATAGTCAGTTTTTCATATTAATGTTTAATTTTTGCACAAATATTTGTCAGTAAGAGACAAAGTTTGCTTCAGAAATATGAATTCAGAAACTTATTGCAGTAGATATAAAATATTAAGACAGTAGATAAATCATTATTTCCAACTTTAATAGTAAAGTTGCATCTTGAGGGCTTGTAGGCTGAGTTCAGTGTGTCAAAGTCAGAGAGCCGTGTCTCTCTACAGTCAGAGGTTTTTGTACGGCGGCTCAATGAGTTTGTATCACTGTGGTGGACTTTTGGTGGAGGAACCAGACTGAATGTTGGAAGTAAGTTTCTGCACAAATATTAAATAATATACTGTGAAATCATTTTTAATGTCATGTTTTGGATGTTTGAGGCAGATAAATATATCTTGTTTTAATTCCAACACTTTTAGTATTCATGTTTTAATTCACCTCCTTTATCATGGAGGCTAACTCAGAGCAGCTTTACTAAACATTTCTTTACACATTCCTGTCAAAGTGACATTTAAACAGCCTGAAGTGTAGAAAAGATAAAACTGTAAACCTGTTTTACAAATGTTTTGCAAGAGGAGATATCATTTTTCAGCTCAATGATAGCAGTGTTCAAAACGCTCCTCTTGTCCAACATTTGATTGCAGTCGGTTGATTTTCTGTATTTGTGTATGTGTCCACTAAATATTTTAAAGTCACATATAGTTCAGGTTTTGGCTGATTGTGATGAGAAAGTTTGATCTCTTTTATTTCCAGTGTAGTTTGATATATTTCAGCTCATTCTGTTTGATGAGTCTCTCTGTGCTGATATGCATGAGAGGCTTCTTAAAGGGAAGTGAAACAATGTGTGAGTGAGTGACTGGTGGAGCAGAAAAACCATCTGACAGAAACTCCTTAAAGGACTAAATCAACTCTCACACAGTGAAGCTGTCCCAGTGTCTGCTGGGTGATTGACAGCTGTGTGGTCCCTGTCCTCTAAGCTGATTGGTGTCTCCTACAATAGGTGATGTCCGTCCCACCCTGACGGTGCTGCCCCCCTCCAGTGAGGAGCTGCAGCAGGGGAAGGCCACGCTCATGTGTCTGGCCAACAAGGGCTTCCCCTCAGACTGGAGTCTGTCCTGGAAGGTGGACGGCAGCAGCAGCAGCAGCAGCAGCAGCTGGGAGGAGAGCAGGAGCCCCGGGGTGCTGGAGAAGGACGGCCGCTACAGCTGGAGCAGCACCCTGAGGCTCCCTGCAGACCAGTGGAGGAAGGTGGGCTCTGTGACCTGTGAGGCCACCCAGGGCTCCCAGACTCCAGTCTCAGAGACACTGAGGAGAGACCAGTGTTCCCAGTCCTGACCTGACTCACTGGGACTCTGCTGCTGGTTTTACTCTCATACTGCTCTCAGTCTGCAACACTGTCTCTCTCTCTGTCTTTTTTCTTTCTTCTACCTCTTTAGTTCCCTCACTCACTCTCTAATCACATGTTTCATTCACAAAGTTTTGTTGCTTGTTGTCATTCAGATTATTTCAACACAATAAAGACTAATTCATCAAATCACTTGTTGTCATGTTGTGTGTTTGACAGATAAACTGTGTGTGTCTTATGTATGAAGTGTCCCATTGGTTGAAACACTCACATGGTTTTACAAGTGTCCAGAAAGTCAAATGAATCCTATAAACTATAAAGTCTGAAGAGAGTTTATTGCATTTGAAGGATATTATCAGCATATTATATCATCATCGTATCATTATCAGCAGTGTCACTTTAACATACATTACAAGTGATGAGCTTTTCTATGAACACAAGCCCATTAAAAACGTAGTGTGTTGAGGTTTGTTGAACATTAAACGTGTGACTAAAATGTAAATTGTCTGTATTTCAGATGTGATTAGAAATGCTTTAAAAATAATGTTTAAAGACAGGGTGCATTCAGGGTGATTCAGATCAGTGTCTCTTGAGCTGAGGGAGGTTTTTGTACAACGTTGTATCACTGTGTGAACGGGCGGCTGTAATCCTGCTGACAGTAGTAAACTCCTGCATCTTCAGTCTGAACTCCAGTGATGGTCAGAGTGAAGTTGGTCTCAGACTGACTCCCACTGAAACATCTGAGACTCCTATATCACACCAATATGTGGTTGTGAATTATCTGTGTCTGCAGTAGAAGATGTGATCACGCTGTAAAAAATGCAAACTACCATCTGCGTTTCCAGTTAAAGCAACAGGAAGTTTGAGTTTTTCCTGCACTAATTCAATTTGTAAGTCAATATGAAACAATACAGCTGGAGTAACATGTCCCATCCTCCATGTGTTGGACCCTTAAAGCCCTGAACTCAGTTGCAGTTGATTATTTGTATCTGTTCATAATTTAGAGCTATGGCATCATAAAGTCAATATAACAGAGACAAGAGGAGATGAAGCGAGTGCATCTGGAATAAATGTTGAATCCTAAACTCCAGGTGTCAGAATTAAATGTATTCAGATTGTAACAACATATTTTTTGTACATTTTCTGACTGAAAGTACATCTGTCCACTCCAGAGGACCTTAAACACCAAATGTTATATGCTGCCCATTTTAAATCTGAGTGGTTTGATTAATTGCATATAGTTGAAATGGCTGCAATCCAGAATGAAGCTGAGGTCAAAGATCATGACCAAGACTTTTGTCATTAGCTGTCGCAGTGTGTGTGTGTGTGTGTGTGTGTGTGTGTGTGTACTCAGTGAAGTGCATCAGTCTCTGCAGTAGCTTCCAGCTGCAGCAGTCAGTTCAGTTTCTGTTCAGTCTGACTGAGGGAGGTTTTTGTACGACAGTTTTTCACTGTGTGAACACCCACTGACTGTTGATGCTATGTGCACTCTTACAGTAGTAAACTGCTGCATCTTCAGCCTGAACTCCACTGATGGTCAGAGTGAAGGCAGAGTTTGATCCACTGCCTGTAAAACGACCTGGAATCCCTGATGCTCGAGTGCTAGCCAAGTAAATGAGGAGTTTAGGAGTTTCTCCATCTCTCTGTTGGTACCAGGCTAAATGGTGGTATCCCCAATTATAATAAACATCCTGACTGGTCCGACAGTTGATGGTGACGGAGCCTCCCAGAGCAGAGCTCACTGCTCCAGGCTGAGTCACTGTGTACTGACCTCTGGACTCTGAGGACACAGAGACAAAAACATAAAGCAGCGTCATGGTTTTGTCGGCTTCATTTCAGAGGGACGGATGTTCATAGAGGAGAGGAGTTTGATTCTCTGGACTTTACCTGTGAAGCAGCAGCAGAGGAGAGTCCAGATGAGGACGCAGATCAAAGTCATGTTTTTGATGAGGAGGATTTCTGTGTCTTCTGTTGTCATGAAGGACAGCTGTCAGTCATCCAGTGTTCAACTCTCAGGACTATAAACTCTCCCAGAGCACTGGAGCATGGTGCTGCTGATGCAAAGTGGCTCTCTATGGAAATGCTCTGACTGACTCCAACAGGGACTTGGATTACTCTCATCATGCTGTTTATCAATGGATCAATCACTTAAAGTATTGATTAGGATATTTTCAACGTGAATTTTATTCGAGTTTGGCTTCATGTTTCTTGAAAAATGTGTTTCACAATGTCGTCTGTCTTGTTTAAATTAAATGAAGAGTAAATGAAGTTTCATTAAAAATGAACATATATCAAATAAAAACATACATTGTGTAAATCTGTGGCTCTGTGTTATCGTCACTTTTCATATCAGCTGATAATATTTTACAATCAGAGACTAATTTTGTTGAGTTTGTTTGTGTCAAAGTCAGAGAGCCGTGTCTCTCTACAGTCAGAGGTTTTTGTACGGCGGCTCAATGAGTTTGTATCACTGTGGTACACGTTCGGTGGAGGAACCAGACTCAATGTTGGAAGTAAGTTTCTGCAAAAATATTAAATAATATACTGCAAAGTCATTTTTAATGTCATGTTTTGGATGTTTGAGGCAGATAAATATATCTTGTTTTAATTCCAACACTTTTAGTATTCATGTTTTAATTCTCCTCCTTTATCATGGAGGCTAACTCAGAGCAGCTTTACTAAACATTTCTTTACACATTCCTGTCAAAGTGACATTTAAACAGCCTGAAGTGTAGAAAAGATAAAACTGTAAACCTGTTTTTCAAATGTTTTGCAAGAGGAGATATCATTTTTCAGCTCAATGATAGCAGTGTTCAAAACGCTCCTCTTGTCCAACATTTGATTGCAGTCGGTTGATTTTCTGTATTTGTGTATGTGTCCACTAAATATGTTAAAGTCACATATAGTTCAGGTTTTGGCTGATTGTGATGAGAAAGTTTGATCTCTTTTATTTCCAGTGTAGTTTGATATATTTCAGCTCATTCTGTTTGATGAGTGTCTCTGTGCTGATATGCATGAGAGGCTTCTTAAAGGGAAGTGAAACAATGTGTGAGTGAGTGACTGGTGGAGCAGAAAAACCATCTGACAGAAACTCCTTAAAGGACTAAATCAACTCTCACACAGTGAAGCTGTCCCAGTGTCTGCTGGGTGATTGACAGCTGTGTGGTCCCTGTCCTCTAAGCTGATTGGTGTCTCCTACAGTAGGTGATGTCCGTCCCACCCTGACGGTGCTGCCCCCCTCCAGTGAGGAGCTGCAGCAGGGGAAGGCCACGCTCATGTGTCTGGCCAACAAGGGCTTCCCCTCAGCCTGGAGTCTGTCCTGGAAGGTGGACGGCAGCAGCAGCAGCAGCAGCAGCAGCTGGGAGGAGAGCAGGAGCCCCGGGGTGCTGGAGAAGGACGGCCGCTACAGCTGGAGCAGCACCCTGAGGCTCCCTGCAGACCAGTGGAGGAAGGTGGGCTCTGTGACCTGTGAGGCCACCCAGGGCTCCCAGACTCCAGTCTCAGAGACACTGAGGAGAGACCAGTGTTCCCAGTCCTGACCTGACTCACTGGGACTCTGCTGCTGGTTTTACTCTCATACTGCTCTCAGTCTGCAACACTGTGTCTCTCTCTCTGTCTTTTGTCTTTCTTCTACCTCTTTAGTTCCCTCACTCACTCTCTAATCACGTTTCATTCACAAAGTTTTGTTGCTTGTTGTCATTCAGATTATTTCAACACAATAAAGACTAATTCATCAAATCACTTCTTGTCATGTTGTGTGTTTGACAGATAAACTGTGTGTGTCTTATGTATGAAGTGTCCCATTGGTTGAAACACTCACATGGTTTTACAAGTGTCCAGAAAGTCAAATGAATCCTATAAACTATAAAGTCTGAAGAGAATTTATTGCATTTGAAGGATATTATCAGCATATTATATCATCATCGTATCATTATCAGCAGTGTCACTAACATACATTACAAGTGATGAGCTTTTCTATGAACACAAGCCCATTAGAAACGTAGTGTGTTGAGGTTTGTTGAACATTAAACGTGTGACTAAAATGTAAATTGTCTGTATTTCAGATGTGATTAGAAATGCTTTAAAAATAATGTTTAAAGACAGGGTGCATTCAGGGTGATTCAGATCAGTGTCTCTTGAGCTGAGGGAGGTTTTTGTACGACGTTGTATCACTGTGTGAACGGGCGGCTGTAATCCTGCTGACAGTAGTAAACTCCTGCATCTTCAGTCTGAACTCCAGTGATGGTCAGAGTGAAGTTGGTCTCAGACTGACTCCCACTGAAACATCTGAGACTCCTATATCACACCAATATGTGGTTGTGAATTATCTGTGTCTGCAGTAGAAGATGTGATCACGCTGTAAAAAATGCAAACTACCATCTGCGTTTCCAGTTAAAGCAACAGGAAGTTTGAGTTTTTCCTGCACTAATTCAATTTGTAAGTCAATATGAAACAATACAGCTGGATTAACATGTCCCATCCTCCATGTGTTGGACCCTTAAAGCCCTGAACTCAGTTGCAGTTGATTATTTGTATCTGTTCATAATTTAGAGATATGGCATCATAAAGTCAATATAACAGAGACAAGAGGAGATGCAGCGAGTACATCTGGAATAAATGTTGAATCCTAAACTCCAGGTGTCAGAATTAAATGTATTCAGATTGTAACAACATATTTTTTGTACATTTTCTGACTGAAAGTACATCTGTCCACTCCAGAGGACCTTAAACACCAAATGTTATATGCTGCCCATTTTAAATCGGCCTCATTTTGTCTGTTTTATTTATAATGATGATGTAATTTACACTTGAGTGGTTTGATTAATTGCATATAGTTGAAATGGCTGCAATCCAGAATGAAGCTGAGGTCAAAGATCATGACCAACACTTTTGTCATTAGCTGTCCCAAGTGTGTGTGTGTGTGTGTGTGTGTGTGTGTGTGTGTGTCCTCAGTGAAGTGTATCAGTCTCTGCAGTAGCTTCCAGCTGCAGCAGTCAGTTCAGTTTCTGTTCAGTCTGACTGAGGGAGGTTTTTGTACGATGGTTTTTCACTGTGTGAACACCCACTGACTGTTGGGATAGTGAAGACTCTGACAGTAGTAAACTGCTGCATCTTCAGCCTGAACTCCACTGATGGTCAGAGTGAAGGCAGAGTTTGATCCACTGCCTGTAAAACGACCTGGAATCCCTGATGCTCGACTGCTAGCATAGTAAATGAGAAGTTTAGGAGTTTCTCCATCTCTCTGTTGGTACCAGGCTAAACAGTGGTAGCCATTATAATGAACATCCTGACTGGTCCGACAGTTGATGGTGACGGACCCTCCCAGAGCAGAGCTCACTGCTCCAGGCTGAGTCACTGTGACCTGACCTCTGGACTCTGAGGACACAGAGACAAAAACATAAAGCAGCGTCATGGTTTCGTCGGCTTCATTTCAGAGGGACGGATGTTCATAGAGGAGAGGAGTTTGATTCTCTGGACTTTACCTGTGAAGCAGCAGCAGAGGAGAGTCCAGATGAGGACGCAGGTCAAAGTCATGTTTTTGATGAGGAGGATTTCTGTGTTTTCTGTTGTCATGAAGGACAGCTGTCAGTCATCCAGTGTTCAACTCTCAGGACTATAAACTCTCCCAGAGCACTGGAGCATGGTGCTGCTGATGCAAAGTGGCTCTCTATGGAAATGCTCTGACTGACTCCAACAGGGACTTGGATTACTCTCATCATGCTGTTTATCGATCGATCAATCACCTTATCAAAGTTTTGATAAGGGCACTATATACCAATTTTAAATGATTCTGACTTCATGCTTTTTCAAAATGTCCTCTGTGTTGGATTAGTCTCATGATGCTGTTTATCAATGGATCAGTCACTTGATCAGATTATTGATCAGGAGCATGTCATCCTTGATTTCTTTGTGAATTTGGGTTTTTAACATAAATATGTCAGATGAACAAAATGCAACCTTTAACCTTTTATATTTAGTACTGAAACCTGTCTGTCGTCATGGTTCGGCAGTGATGCCTGTTTGTTGCCACGGTTACTGAGCTCAGAGAGGGAAGTGAAACATTTAAGATCAGTTTCATCCAATCTGAGGAAGACCAACAGAACTAGAAGCTCCTCTGCTGCAGCCAACAGGATGGAGTTTAGTTGAGCTCATATAAACTTTATTAATCTCTCTCTCTCTCTGCAGTGGGTCGGGTCGTTTTACTGGTTACTTTTGCTGGTTTTACTCTCTCTATCTGCAACCCTGTGTCTCTCTGTCTCACTCTTTATTTCTGTCATCACACCAACTTAACATTTTCATTGTTGCAGTAATCAGATGCTTTTAATGCTGCGAGACAATAAATATATTTTTTTTCTTCAAATAAAATATTTTATTACAGATGTGTTTATGCCAACAAAATATACTTTATTTTGTATTTTAACATGTTCAGGATTATAACTCATACCAGGGTAATATTTTCTTGTCACTGGTGATAGTTACATGAAAACTCTCTGAGATCACTTCATGCATTGACAGTTATCCTCTAACTTGTTCAGTGTCATCTGACAGTTTCTCACTTCAGCAGTAGAATCATAAAGAAAATATAAACAAGCTGAGAATCTAATTAAATCATTTCAACTTGTATTTGCTGACAGGAATCTAAAATCTTCAATAGCGTTTTAAGGATTTGAAAGAAAATGTAGCGTATCATCAGCATACAATGACATAATATTGTTCTTAAAGACTTCAGACATTGTTTTCTTCATGTTGTTCCATGTTTGCAAAGTAACATCACTATTGAGTTACCCATTACATACTGTCTCACTGGTATTGAGATGCTATTATTTTTAAATTATTATATATATTCTCATTCATGATGAATGTAATGTATCTTTCTTGCTCTTTTTCAAGAAATGTAGCTTTTTTGTATTCTTATATTGTAAGTGTTTGAATATGGTTCAACCATTTAATGAAAGGTCATCCAGGTATCCCTTGACTTTATTTTGTAAGGTTTCATTTATATCCAGAAGAAGTTTGAAATCCTATCAATGATGTACAAACATCTGGAAACAACAAACATATAAAGGAATGGATTTGAAAGAAAGAAGCAGGCAGTAACCCCTGCAGGGATGCACTGACACAACAGCTTATGTGCACAGCCGTTCTAATATTTAGAATAAAAAACTGAAAGCTGTTGTATATTTTCTCTCATTAAATCTGAAGTTTGCCTGGAAACAATATTACAGAAGGACAAATGGTACGATCCAAGTGACCGAGGATATTTAACCTCAGCAGCTGCAGAATCGGTCAAAACTGGAAAACTGAAATGAAAACTAAATCTTACATAAAGGCCTAACATGTTCAAGCTGAAGACCTCTCACCTTGTGGTGTGTCACTCGATGAATTTATTAATTATGTGTCATGTTTCAGATACTGGCGTTGTTTATTCTGTCTGTCCTCTGAATCACACCTGTCAGTACTTTCTCACAAGGACACAGAGATTTTGTTTCAGCAACACAAGAAAACACTGGATCTACAGGATAAAAGCTGCAGGGCAGCTATAAACCAGTGTGGATGCAGAGGTAAGATAAAGCTTTGCTCTCACCACTGGGAGCCGTATGCCCTTTTTCTATATTGTTGGCCTTTACTAGGGACTGTCTTGCGTTAACATAATTGTCATTAGTCCCTCATTATTTTAGCTTTGGCCGTTTTAGCGGATTGTGTGTTGTGAGTGGGGCTTACATATTTCAGTAACTTTGTCCCTGACTGTAGTTAATTTGTTTGTATCCTCTGTGGGTGATTATCTCCTGTAGTTTATTTCATTCATTTTGTTCCTGATTTACTATTGTTTTGCTGTTGGGAATCGTTTGGGACAGTCATTTTTCATTTTGTTTGTTTTGTTTAATTTCCTAATACCCGGCTGCTTATCCCCCAACATTAATATTGTTTTGTGTAGTTTCTTTTGTTTACCTTCTTTATCTTATTTCTTTTGTTGTTTTGTTGTTTAATTATAGTTTAAGTGGACGGTCATCCATCACGAGCAGGAGGCCCACTTTTCTGTCGTTGCTGATAACCAGTGTTTAGTGTTTCAGCATTTAGTCACTGCATTTTCTTTGCCCTTCCCTAATGAATGTTTACATTGTCTGCTACTGGCCCTTTTTATTAGTATTTTAATATGGTTAAATAAAGAATTATTGTTGGATGGAACTACATCTCTCGCCTCTTAATATAACAAACCTGTATGCCTTCTGAGTTATCAGACTTGGTCTGAGGTAAACATTATTCCCTGGGTGAAATTCCCAGGGTGGCGTTGTCAGCGCCTCCTTAGTTAAACCAGCTTGCTGGTTGTCCTCCTAACCACCTGCCACACTTGAATTGATCTTGTTTTAATACATGTTCATTGGCGGTTAAAGCATTGATGGTGAAATGATCAATCTCTCTCTCTCTCTCTGTGTGTATGTGTCCTCAGTGAAGTGTATCAGTCTCTGCAGTAGCTTCCAGCTGCAGCAGTCAGTTGAGTTTCTGTTCAGTCTGACTGAGGGAGGTTTTTGTACGACGGTTTTTCACTGTGTGAACACATCTTGACTGTTGATCCAGTGAAAACTCTGACAGTAGTAAACTGCTGCATCTTCAGCCTGAACTCCACTGATGGTCAGAGTGAAGGCAGAGTTTGATCCACTGCCTGTAAAACGACCTGGGATCCCTGATGCTCGAGTGCTAGCCCTGTAAATGAGGAGTTTAGGGGTTTCTCCATCTCTCTGTTGGTACCAGGCTAAATGGTGGTATGGGTGGTTAGTATGATAATAAACATTCTGACTGGTCCTACAGTTGATGGAGACGGAGCCTCCCAGAGCAGAGCTCACTGCTCCAGGCTGAGTCACTGTGACCTGACCTCTGGACTCTGAGGACACAGAGACAAAAACATAAAGCAGCGTCATGGTTTTGTCGGCTTCATTTCAGAGGGACGGATGTTCATAGAGGAGAGGAGTTTGATTCTCTGGACTTTACCTGTGAAGCAGCAGCAGAGGAGAGTCCAGATGAGGACGCAGATCAAAGTCATGTTTTTGATGAGGAGGATTTCTGTGTCTTCTGTTGTCATGAAGGACAGCTGTCAGTCATCCAGTGTTCAACTCTCAGGACTATAAACTCTCCCAGAGCACTGGAGCATGGTGCTGCTGATGCAAAGTGGCTCTCTATGGAAATGCTTCAGTTATGTCAACCTGGACCCTCCCCATGAGTTTTGTCAACAAATTCAAATTCAAAGAGGTCAGGAACATCTCAATTACTAACTTGCGTTAGGATTCAGTGCCATATAAAATGTCTTATCTCCTGTGCTCTTTGTTTGGACTGAGCTGAAGTATGAACTGTAGCTGTCCACATTATATCATATTGTTGCTGTTGCCAAATCATTTCCTGCACTACTGCTCAAATATGAGGTTCACAGTCTCCATCCTAATCCCTTCATGTTCACATCAATCCATAATTTCTTCTGGGTTCAGAGTTTCAAAGGTGCTTTTCCAAACTGACACATTGTCTTTATTGTACCAGTGTCTACCTGTGTCAGGAGAACTCTTTTCCTGTGAATTCTAAAATAGCGTCCGGTCTTGATTTTCCTCATCTAGCATACTTGCAACAAGGAACTATTTGTTATTCTTTCCATCAACTCAAGGTATGAGGAACATCGCTGTAATTATATTATAGTAGCTGGGTCTTGATTTACCTTAGCTAGACGGTTAACAGGCTTTTAGAGATGGGCCAGTATTTCTAAATTCCTCTGTACAATAAGGATATTTGGTCATTTGTAACATGAAACCTATTGTTTTCAATCTTCTCCTCTTAGCTTGGTAAGTTGTCGTACACCATGATGCATGTAAAAATCAGTTACACTAAATGAAGTAGGTCTAAAATAGGACGACTAATCGCGACCCACAATATGTTGATTAGAATGCATAATATTGTGAAGTGTATTGCTGTTCAAGTCATTGCTGACCATTTGCCATTGCTGTCTGAGGCCTTTAAATGTCAAACAGGGCATTGTTGTCCTCAAGCTATTGCTGGCTAAGATATTGAGGTCAAAGCTGAATGTTATATATTAATAGTTTAAGTCTTTAAATGTCAAGCAGTGCATTTCTCTCGTCTAGCCATTGATGGTGACGTTATTCAGGTCACTCCTGACCATTCACTATTGTCGGTTAAAACCTATTAGTTAAGTATTTTAAAGTTGTTGGTGTCATGCTTTCCACTATGTTTCATCTCATAGCAGATTATTGCATTTCTGTTCAACTATTCATGGCTTGTTTCATTCCTGCTTGGTTCGTGAGCCGCTTGGGTGAAATAGTGCCTGTGTTTTTGGGATGCCTGGCCCTCTTCTTTTGGTGAGGAATGATCTGCTGCTGCTCAGGGCAGATGTCCCTTTATTACAAAATCTCACTGCAGAGTTGATGCACCAAAGACTTTTTGTCAAGACTTCATCAGCACATATCATCTGTAAATCTGTTCAATCTTCAGTGTGTTATAACCTATTATCTTTACTTAATTCACCAGTCTCTACTGATTGAAAGTGGCTGAAATAGGTATGCACACATTTGGTTGATAATGATGTAAGTGATAATAGTGTGTGTGTGTGTGTGTGTGTGTGTGTGTGTGTGTGTGTGTGTGTGTGTGTGTGTGCGTGTGTGTGTGTGTGTCCTCAGTGAAGTGTATCAGTCTCTGCAGTAGCTTCCAGCTGCAGCAGTCAGTTCAGTTTCTGTTCAGTCTGACTGAGGGAGGTTTTTGTACGACGGTTTTTCACTGTGTGAACACATACTGACTGTTGATTTCATGATAACTCTGACAGTAGTAAACTGCTGCATCTTCAGCCTGAACTCCACTGATGGTCAGAGTGAAGTCAGAGTCTGATCCACTGCCTGTAAAACGACCTGGAATCCCTGATGCTCGAGTGCTAGCATAGTAAATGAGCAGTTTAGGAGTTCCTCCATCTCTCTGTTGGTACCAGGCTAAACAGCTCCCAACATAAACCCTCTGACTGGTCCTACAGTTGATGGTGACGGAGCCTCCCAGAGCAGAGCTCACTGCTCCAGGCTGAGTCACTGTGACCTGACCTCTGGACTCTGAGGACACAGAGACAAAAACATAAAGCAGCGTCATGGTTTTGTCGGCTTCATTTCAGAGGGACGGATGTTCATAGAGGAGAGGAGTTTGATTCTCTGGACTTTACCTGTGAAGCAGCAGCAGAGGAGAGTCCAGATGAGGACGCAGATCAAAGTCATGTTTTTGATGAGGAGGATTTCTGTGTCTTCTGTTGTCATGAAGGACAGCTGTCAGTCATCCAGTGTTCAACTCTCAGGACTATAAACTCTCCCAGAGCACTGGAGCATGGTGCTGCTGATGCAAAGTGGCTCTCTATGGAAATGCTTCAGTTATGTCAACCTGGACCCTCCCCATGAGCTTTGTCTCATACACCCAAGAATAAACTTACAGATGGGTGGTATTCAGAGAAACAAATCCAAAGAGTACAGGAACATCTTAATCACTAACATGTAACATGAAACCTATTGTTTTCAATCGACTCCCCTTTGCTTAGCAAATTCGTGTACATCATGATGCATGTAAAATCTGCTCCTCTATAATCAGTTATACTACATGAAATAGGTCAAAAATTGGACGACTAATCCCGACCCACAATAGGGTGAAATTTATTGTTATTCAAGTCATTGCTGACCATTTACCATTGCTGTCTGAGGCCTTTAATTGTCAAGCAGGGATTTTTTATTCTCAAGCTAGTGTTGGCTAAGATATTCAGGTCACAGCTGACCATATTGTATTAATAGTTAAAGTCTTTAAATCTGAAGCAGGTCATTTTTCTCTACTGGCCATTGATGATGAAGTTATTCAGGTCACTCCTGACCATTCATTATTGCTGGCTTAAACATATATTATATCTTTATATTTACTTAATTCACCAGTCTCTTCAGATTGAAAGTATCTGAAATGTGATTTGAGGTATGCACACATTAGATTGTTAATGAGTCTAAGTGATATGGGACTCATACAAATATCTGGATGTGGTGCTGGACAATAAACTGGAGTGGTCTACAAACATGGAGGCAGTCTACAAAAAGGGCCTGAGCTGGCTTTACTTCCTGAGGAGGCTCAGGTCCTTTAATGTCTGCAACCGGATGCTCCAGATATTTTATCAGTCTGTTGTTGTGAGCACCATCTTCTTCGCTGTGGTGTCCTGGGGTGCGGGCATCAAAACAAAGAATGCCAACAGACTGAACAAACTCGTAAAGAAGGCAGGGTCTGTTGTTGGCTCTAAGCTTGTCACCCTGGAGGAAGTGGTGGAGGAAAGGATGCTTGCAAAACTGCTGGCTATCAGGGACAATGCCTCTCACCCCCTCCACAAAACTCTGGACAAGCTTAAGAGCAGCTTCAGCAACAGACTCCTTCAACCCCGCTGCTTAAAGGAACGGCACAGGAAATCATTCCTACCTGGTGCCATCAGACTTTACAACACTCACTCCAACACACACAAATAATCTTAAATTATTATTACTGTAGTTAAATTGATATTACTGTTTATAAAACTGCACCTTATTCTCTTGCATGTAACAGCTGCTATGGTAACCTAATTTCCGCTTGGGGATTAATAAAGTTATCTATCTATCTATCTATCTATCTATCATAGTGTGTGTGTGTGTGTGTGTGTGTGTGTGTGTGTGTGTGTGTGTGTGTGTGTGCCCTCAGTGAAGTGTATCAGTCTCTGCAGTAGCTTCCAGCTGCAGCAGTCAGTTCAGTTTCTGTTCAGTCTGACTGAGGGAGGTTTTTGTACGACGGTTTTTCACTGTGTGAACACATGCTGACTGTTGGGATTGTGAAAACTCTGACAGTAGTAAACTGCTGCATCTTCAGCCTGAACTCCACTGATGGTCAGAGTGAAGGCAGAGTTTGATCCACTGCCTGTAAAACGACCTGGAATCCCTGATTGCCGACTGCTAGCAGCATAAATGAGAAGTTTAGGAGTTTCTCCATCTCTCTGCTGGTACCAGGCTAAATAGTGGTAGCTGCTCCAAGTATGAACGTTCCGACTGGTCCGACAGTTGATGGTGACGGAGCCTCCCAGAGCAGAGCTCACTGCTCCAGGCTGAGTCACTGTGTACTGACCTCTGGACTCTGAGGACACAGAGACAAAAACATAAAGCAGCGTCATGGTTTTGTCGGCTTCATTTCAGAGGGACGGATGTTCATAGAGGAGAGGAGTTTGATTCTCTGGACTTTACCTGTGAAGCAGCAGCAGAGGAGAGTCCAGATGAGGACGCAGGTCAAAGTCATGTTTTTGATGAGGAGGATTTCTGTGTCTTCTGTTGTCATGAAGGACAGCTGTCAGTCATCCAGTGTTCAACTCTCAGGACTATAAACTCTCCCAGAGCACTGGAGCATGGTGCTGCTGATGCAAAGTGGCTCTCTATGGAAATGCTGTGACTGGCTCCAACAGGGACTTGGATTACTCTCATCATGCTGTTTATCAATGGATCAATCACTTTAAGTATTGATTAGGATTTTTTCAATGTCAATTTTATCCGAGGTTGGCTTCATGTGTCTTGAAAAATGTGTTTCACAATGTCGTCTGTCTTGTTTAAATGAAATGAAGAGTAAATTAAGTTTCATTAAAAATGAACATATATCAAATAAAAACATACATTGTGTAAATCTGTGGCTCTGTGTTATCGTCACTTTTCATATCAGCTGATAATATTTTACAATCAGAGACTAATTTTGTTGAGTTTGTTTGTGTCAAAGTCAGAGAGCCGTGTCTCTCTACAGTCAGAGGTTTTTGTACGGCGGCTCAATGAGTTTGTATCACTGTGGTACACGTTCGGTGGAGGAACCAGACTGAATGTTGGAAGTAAGTCAAATGTTTCAATGTTTTATTATTTCAGGAGCTATTTTGTCTTTTTTTCTTCATATTACAAGGAAAATAGTCAGTTTTTCATATTAATGTTTAATTTTTGCACAAATATTTGTCAGTAAGAGACAAAGTTTGCTTCAGAAATATGAATTCAATAACGCATTGTAATCAATGTAAAATATTAAGACAGTAGATAAATCATTATTTCCAACTTTAATAGTAAAGTTGCATCTTGAGGGCTTGTAGGTTTAGTTCAGTGTGTCAAAGTCAGAGAGCCGTGTCTCTCTACAGTCAGAGGTTTTTGTACGGCGGCTCAATGAGTTTGTATCACTGTGGTGGACTTTTGGTGGAGGAACCAGACTGAATGTTGGAAGTAAGTTTCTGCACAAATATTAAATAATATACTGTGAAGTCATTTTTAATGTCATGTTTTGGATGTTTGAGGCAGATAAATATATCTTGTTTTAATTCCAACACTTTTAGTATTCATCTTGTAATTCTCCTCCTTTATCATGGAGGCTAACTCAGAGCAGCTTTACTAAACATTTCTTTACACATTCCTGTCAAAGTGACATTTAAACAGCCTGAAGTGTAGAAAAGATAAAACTGTGAACCTGTTTTACAAATGTTTTGCAAGAGGAGATATCATTTTTCAGCTCAATGATAGCAGTGTTCAAAACGCTCCTCTTGTCCAACATTTGATTGCAGTCGGTTGATTTTCTGTATTTGTGTATGTGTCCGCTAAATATGTTAAAGTCACATATAGTTTAGGTTTTGGCTGATTGTGATGAGAAAGTTTGATCTCTTTTATTTCCAGTGTAGTTTGATATATTTCAGCTCATTCTGTTTGATGAGTCTCTCTGTGCTGATATGCATGAGAGGCTTCTTAAAGGGAAGTGAAACAATGTGTGAGTGAGTGACTGGTGGAGCAGAAAAACCATCTGACAGAAACTCCTTAAAGGACTAAATCAACTCTCACACAGTGAAGCTGTCCCAGTGTCTGCTGGGTGATTGACAGCTGTGTGGTCCCTGTCCTCTAAGCTGATTGGTGTCTCCTAGGTGATGTCCATCCCACCCTGACGGTGCTGCCCCCCTCCAGTGAGGAGCTGCAGCAGGGGAAGGCCACGCTCATGTGTCTGGCCAACAAGGGCTTCCCCTCAGACTGGAGTCTGTCCTGGAAGGTGGACGGCAGCAGCAGCAGCAGCAGCAGCAGCTGGGAGGAGAGCAGGAGCCCCGGGGTGCTGGAGAAGGACGGCCGCTACAGCTGGAGCAGCACCCTGAGGCTCCCTGCAGACCAGTGGAGGAAGGTGGGCTCTGTGACCTGTGAGGCCACCCAGGGCTCCCAGACTCCAGTCTCAGAGACACTGAGGAGAGACCAGTGTTCCCAGTCCTGACCTGACTCACTGGGACTCTGCTGCTGGTTTTACTCTCATACTGCTCTCAGTCTGCAACACTGTCTCTCTCTCTGTCTTTTTTCTTTCTTCTACCTCTTAAGTTCTCTCACTCACTCTCTAATCACATGTTTCATTCACAAAGTTTTGTTGCTTGTTGTCATTCAGATTATTTCAACACAATAAAGACTAATTCATCAAATCACTTGTTGTCATGTTGTGTGTTTGACAGATAAACTGTGTGTGTCTTATGTATGAAGTGTCCCATTGGTTGAAACACTCACATGGTTTTACAAGTGTCCAGAAAGTCAAATGAATCCTATAAACTATAAAGTCTGAAGAGAATTTATTGCATTTGAAGGATATTATCAGCATATTATATCATCATCGTATCATTATCAGCAGTGTCATTTTAACATACATTACAAGTGATGAGCTTTTCTATGAACACAAGCCCATTAAAAACGTAGTGTGTTGAGGTTTGTTGAACATTAAACGTGTGACTAAAATGTATATTGTCTGTATTTCAGATGTGATTAGAAATGCTTTAAAAATACTGTTTAAAGACAGGGTGCAGCAGTCCCAGTGTGTAGGACTTGCTATGTGTTTTATCTTGGCTGAATTTCAAACCTCCTCTCGACTGACTGCAGTGGATTCAGATCACCTGTGTACAGGCTGTGGAGACTGGCTCCTAATTAATGAGTGAAAGCAGCTTGGGGCATTCCCCTCTCAGCCAATCAGGGTGTGAAGACGGCCTTTTGTGAAGGCTTAAGAGAGGTGGAGAGTGGCATCCAGGCCAGTGTGATTCTGTCATCATGTCTTAAACCTCTGAAGTGTCTCTGTTTCTGTGCAGCTGTTGATTCAGATCAGTGTCTCTTGAGCTGAGGGAGGTTTTTGTATGACGTTGCAGGGGCGGACTTACCATTAGGCAAAACTAGGCGGTTGCCTAGGGCCCCAAGTTCCTGAGGGCCCCATAAAAATCCTCATACACTTATGGTTAATACAGTTATTACTTATTTGTGCACATTAGTTATGTTTTTGATTAAAATCCTCTGCCAGTAGAATGCTAATCGTATTATGTGTGTGTAGAAACAAGGGACATGTTTATGTTGTAATAAAATCATTGGAGCCATACTAGTGTTGCATCATGTTATTCCACTGGCTGCATGAGATTCACCTCTTGTTTTTACATTTTACTTCTGTTCATAATTTTTATTCATTTTTATTATTTTTATATGTAAATATTAGCATTTTAGCTCAATAGCTTCCAGGTCATGTAATCAATTGACTCAAAATCATGTTGGGATCATGTAACTACACTGGCTGCATGAGATACACCTCTTGTTTTTACATTTTACAACTTAAATATTTTTTATTAATTTTTATTAATTTTTACATGTAAATATTAGCATTTCAGCTCAATAGCTTCCAGGTCATGTGATCAATTGTCTCAAAATCATGTCGGGATCCTGTAACTACACTGGCTGCATGAGATGCACCTCTTGTTTTTACGTTTTACATCTGTTCATATTTTTTATTATTTTTTATTAATTTTTACATGCAAATATTAGTATTTTAGCTCAATAGCTTCCAGGTCATGTGATCAATTGACTCAAAATGATGTCGGGATCATGCAACTACACTGGCTGCATGAGATACGCCTCTTGTTTTTTATGTTTTACATCTCTAAATATTTTTTATTAATTTTTATATGTAAATGTTAGCATGTTAGCTAAATAGCTTCCAGGTCATGTGATCAATTGACTCAAAATCAGTCTGGGATCATGTAACTACACTGGCTGCATGAGATACACCTCTTGTTTTTACGTTTTACATCTGTTCATATTTTTTATTAATTTTTATATGTATATATATTTTATTTTTATATATAATATTGTATTATAAGATATATATGTGTGAGTGTATGTATGTACACAGATGTGTGCGCATGTAGGTATGTATATATACACATGTGTTCAGTACATATGTTTATATGCATATATGGGTGTGTATGTAAATATATTTACATATAATATGTGGTTTATTAATTGTACATATAGTATATTGAATTGTATATAGTTACATGGGAGTGGACGTGTGGCATGTTTTGTTTTGTTTTGTTTTCACATGTCTGAAATACATTTGCATAATTCTCTTCTGGGTTCAGTGTTTGTGGACACATTTCTCTTGCATATCTCAACAGGCTGCATATTTATCAGTTTTCTGAGGAGCTTTTCCAAACTGAAACAATGTTTTCATTCCCAGTGTCTACCTGTGCCTGGAGGAAACTTTTCCTGTAAACTCTAGAATAGCAGCCGGCCTTGATTGTCCTCATCTAGCGCTTTTAGGACAAGAAACTATTTGAGGAAATTCTGTCATAGTGGCCCAGCTGCTTTTTAGCGCAACTCAAGGGATGAGGAACATCGCTGTACTTCTATAACAGCAGCTGGGTCTTGATTTACCTCAACTACATAGGTAACAGCCTTTTAGAGATGGGCTGGTACTTCTACATTCTTCTGTCCAATGAGGGTATTTGCTGGTATCTAGCATGAATCCTCTTGTTTTTAAACTACTCCTCTTTGCTTGGTAAGTTCTTTTACATCATGAAACGTGTAGAAGAATCTACACCTCTGTATCAGTTATACTAAATGAAATAGGTCTATGAAATTGAGATGAGTAATCCAACCTACAAAGTGTTGATTAGCATTCATCATAAGGTTGAATGTATTGCTATTCAGGTCACTGCTGACCATTAGCCGCTGCTGGCAGAACCGATATATCATGAGCAGGACACTGCTGTCCAAACTGTATTCAGCATACTCCTGACCATTAGCCATGTGTGGAAAAGCCTATACATCAGAAGCAGGGCAGATAATCATTAATGGTAGACTGTTAGTTTTCTTTGTGAGCCATGCTTCCTAATGAATTCTGTCTTTTAAGTTTATGGTTCTGTCTCTGTTTGTTTAAGGTCCTGTTTCATTTGTTTCATGGTGAGAAGCTGTGATGGAGGAATTAACTTGTTTTCTACCAAAACAAGTTTGTCATTGAACTTGTTCTGATGCAAGTTTATTAGTGGTTAAAGCGTCAATGGAGGAAATAATGAGTCTGCCTGATCAAACTGTGTGTGTGTGTGTGTGTGTGTGTGTGTGTGTGTGTGTGTGTGTGTCCTCAGTGAAGTGTATCAGTCTCTGCAGTAGCTTCCAGCTGCAGCAGTCAGTTCAGTTTCTGTTCAGTCTGTCTGAGGGAGGTTTTTGTACGATGGTTTTTCACTGTGTGCACACCCACTGACTGTTGGGATAGTGCCAACTCTGACAGTAGTAAACTGCTGCATCTTCAGCCTGAACTCCACTGATGGTCAGAGTGAAGTCAGAGTTTGATCCACTGCCTGTAAAACGACCTGGAATCCCTGATGCTCGGGTGCTAGCATAGTAAATGAGAAGTTTAGGAGTTTCTCCATCTCTCTGTTGGTACCAGGCTAAATGGTTACTACCATAAACGTTCTGACTGGTCAGACAGTTGATGGTGACGGAGCCTCCCAGAGCAGAGCTCACTGCTCCAGGCTGAGTCACTGTGACCTGACCTCTGGACTCTGAGGACACAGAGACAAAAACATAAAGCAGCGTCATGGTTTTGTCGGCTTCATTTCAGAGGGACGGATGTTCATAGAGGAGAGGAGTTTGATTCTCTGGACTTTACCTGTGAAGCAGCAGCAGAGGAGAGTCCAGATGAGGACGCAGATCAAAGTCATGTTTTTGATGAGGAGGATTTCTGTGTCTTCTGTTGTCATGAAGGACAGCTGTCAGTCATCCAGTGTTCAACTCTCAGGACTATAAACTCTCCCAGAGCACTGGAGCATGGTGCTGCTGATGCAAAGTGGCTCTCTATGGAAATGCTTCAGTTATATCAACTTGGACCCTCCCCATGAGTTTTGTCTGATACATCCAAGAATAAAGGATGGGTTAGGGTTAGTACCACAGTATCCATCACAAATCCCGTCATGTTCACATCAATCTGTCATTTCTTCTGGGTTTCTAAGACACTTTTCCAGATTGAAACATTGTCTTTATTGTACCAGTGTCTACCTGTGCCAGGAGAACTCTTTTCATGTAAATTCTAAAAAGGCGGCCGGTCTTGATTTACCTCAGCTAGACAGGTAACAGGCTTTTAAAGATAGGCCAGTATTACTAAATTCCTCTGTACAATCAGGAATGTTGGTAATTTGAATAATGAAACCTATTGTTTTCAATGTACTCCCTTTTGCGTTGTAAGTTCTTGTACATTGTGATGCATGTAAAAATCTGCACTTCTATAATCAGTTATACTACATAAAATAGGTCTAAACTTTGACGACTAATCCAGACCTACAATATGTTGATTAGAATGGATCATATTGTTCAATGTATTGCTAATCAAATCATTGCTGACCATTTGCCATTGCTGTCTGAGGCCTTTAAATGACAAGCAGGGCATTGTTGTCCTCAAGCTATTGCTGGCTAAGATTTTCTGGTCACAGCTGAACATTATATATTGATAGTTAAAGTCTTAAAATCTCTAGCTTTTTTTTTAAATCTCTAGGATTTTGTCTCCTCTAGCAATTGATGTTGAAGTTATTCAGGTCACTCTTGACCATTCATTATTGCTGGCTTAAACCTATTAGTTAAGCCTTTTCAAGTTTTTGGTGACATGCTTTCTACTATGTTTCATTTCATAGCAGATTATGGCATTTCTGGTCAAATATTCATGGCTTGTTTCATTCCTGCTTGGTTAGTGAGCCTGCTTGGGTGAAATAGTTCCTGTGTTTTTCGGGATGCCTGGCCCTCTTATTTTGGGGAGGAATTATCTGCTGCTGCTCAGGGCAGATGTCCCTTTTTTGCAAAATCTCCCTGCAGAGTTGATGCACCAAGGACTTTTTGTCAAGACTGCATCAGCACATATCACCTGTTAATCTGTTCAATCTTCAGTCTGCAATAACCTATTATCTTTACTTGATTCACCTGTCTCTACTGATTGAAAGTATCTGAAATGTGATTTGATGTATGCACACATTTGGTTGATAATGAGTGTAAGTGATGATAGTGTGTGTGTGTTTGTGTGTGTGTGTGTGTGTGTGTGTGTGTGTGCGTCCTCAGTGAAGTGTATCAGTCTCTGCAGTAGCTTCCAGCTGCAGCAGTCAGTTCAGTTTCTGTTCAGTCTGACTGAGGGAGGTTTTTGTACGACGGTTTTTCACTGTGTGAACACCCACTGACTGTTGGGATAGTGAACACTCTGACAGTAGTAAACTGCTGCATCTTCAGCCTGAACTCCACTGATGGTCAGAGTGAAGTCAGAGTTTGATCCACTGCCTGTAAAACGACCTGGAATCCCTGATTCTCTTCTGTTAGCCCAGTAAATGAGAAGTTTAGGACTTTCTCCATCTCTCTGTTGGTACCAAGCTAAAATATGGTCTGAGCCATCATAATAAACATCCCGACTGGTCCGACAGTTGATGGTGACGGAGCCTCCCAGAGCAGAGCTCACTGCTCCAGGCTGAGTCACTGTGTACTGACCTCTGGACTCTGAGGACACAGAGACAAAAACATAAAGCAGCGTCATGGTTTTGTCGGCTTCATTTCAGAGGGACGGATGTTCATAGAGGAGAGGAGTTTGATTCTCTGGACTTTACCTGTGAAGCAGCAGCAGAGGAGAGTCCAGATGAGGACGCAGATCAAAGTCATGTTTTTGATGAGGAGGATTTCTGTGTCTTCTGTTGTCATGAAGGACAGCTGTCAGTCATCCAGTGTTCAACTCTCAGGACTATAAACTCTCCCAGAGCACTGGAGCATGGTGCTGCTGATGCAAAGTGGCTCTCTATGGAAATGCTTCAGTTATGTCAACCTGGACCCTCCCCATAAGTTTTGTCTCATGCATCTAAGAAAACACTTACAGATGGGTGGTATTCAGAGAAATAAAGTAAAATTCAAAGAGGTCAGGAACATCTTGCTATAATTACTAACTTGCTCTTAGTTTGGACTGAGTTGAAGTTTGAACTGTAGCTGTCCACATCATATCATGTTGTTGCTGTTGCTAAACCATTTCCTGCACTACTGTTCAAATATGGGGTTCACAGACTCTTGATTTTCCTCATCTAGCATACTTGTTAAGTGTATGGGCTGTCGTCCTCCAAAGGTGTCGGCGTGTAGTATGTTGATAAAACAATTCTGCGGAGGCAGGCTGGGTGGATAGAGCAATCTTTATTGAAACTGATCTCAAGCCAGCGTCCAAACCAGAGTGTCCACTTCCTGGTATTCTCAAATATCGGCAAAGTGATGCCCAAAATGCTTTGCCCTCTGCTCTATCAGAACTCCTCTCGGACCCTCAGTCTTAGGAGATCAACCAAAATTCACCCCCGTTCTTTGGTGTGCGGGTCCTTTTTAGAGTCTGTTTGCTCATGCCCGCCTATTTTCCTCTAATTGTTCACTTTTGGGGAACTGAGGGCCCTCTATCCTGTTGGAAAGGAATGGGTCTGCATAACACCTCTATAGAATATCTTTCAAGGGAATGTGTTGCATGACCATGTTGATGTTATCTAAAGTTGACCTGCTAGTCTCTCTATACTTGATGGAAATGTACACGTTGAATCAAACCTGAACCTCTGAACTGGTCAGTCCTCGGTGTGGGCCTCTTCCTTTAGCTATTCTCAGACGCACACTACAGGGCTAAGGAGTTGTTATCCGGGACATAAGACCTTTACGTCATCACCTTCCCACATTTACTTAAAGGGAAGCATCTGGTTCTGTCCCATTCTGTCCTGTCACTCAGAGCTCAAGAGGTATAAGAAACACACAAACACTACATTTGCAACAAGGAACTATTTGTGGAAAGTTTGTTATTCTTGACCTCAACTCAAGGGATGAGAAACATTGCTGTAATTGTATAACAGCAGCTGGGTCTTGATTTACCTCAGCTAGACAGGTAACAGGCTTTTAGAGATGGGCCAGAATTTCTAAATTCCTCTGTACAATAAGGGTATTTGGTCATATGTAACATGAAACCTATTGTTTTCAATCTACGCCCCTTTGCTTGGTCAGTTCTTGTACATCATGATGCATGTAAAAATCTGCATGTCTATAGTCAATTATTCTACATGAAGTAGGTCTTAGATTTGACGACTAATCCCGACCAACAATATGTCTATTAGGATTTATCATAATGTTCAGTTCATTGCTATTCAAGTCATTGCTGACCATTAGCTATTGGTGGTTTAAAGCTATTAGTTAAGCATTGTAATGTTCGGGGACATGCTTTCTACTATGTTTCATCTCATAGCAAATTATGGCATTTCTGTTCAAACATTCATGGCTTGTTTAATGCCTGCTTGGTTAGTGAGCCGCTTGGGTGAAATAGTTCCTGTGTTTTTGGATGCCTTGGAGGAATTATCTGCTGCTGCTCAGGGCAGATGTCCCTTTATTACAAAATGTCCTTGCAGAGTTGATGCACCAAAGACTTTTTGTCAAGACTTCATCAGCAGATATCATCTGTTAATCTGTTCAATCTTCAGTCTGTAATAACCTATTATCTGTACTTAATTCACCTGTCTCTACTGATTGAAAGTATCTGAAATGTGATTTGAGGTATGCAAACACTAGGTTGATAATTAGATTAGTGTAAGTGATAATAGTGTGTGTGTGTGTGTGTGTGTGTGTAGGTGTGTGTGTGTGTGTGTGTGTGTGTTTGTGTGTTTGTGTGTGTGTGTGTGTGTGTGTGTGTCCTCAGTGAAGTGTATCAGTCTCTGCAGTAGCTTCCAGCTGCAGCAGTCAGTTCAGTTTCTGTTCAGTCTGACTGAGGGAGGTTTTTGTACGACGGTTTTTCACTGTGTGAACACATACTGACTGTTGATTTCATGAACACTCTGACAGTAGTAAACTGCTGCATCTTCAGCCTGAACTCCACTGATGGTCAGAGTGAAAGCAGAGTTTGATCCACTGCCTGTAAAACGACCTGGAATCCCTGATGCTCTTCTGTTAGCCAGGTAAATAGGAGTTTAGGAGCTTCTCCATCTCTCTGTTGGTACCAGGCTAAATAATGATAAGTGCCACCAAAATAAACATCCTGACTGGTCCGACAGTTGATGGTGACGGAGCCTCCCAGAGCAGAGCTCACTGCTCCAGGCTGAGTCACTGTGACCTGACCTCTGGACTCTGAGGACACAGAGACAAAAACATAAAGCAGCGTCATGGTTTTGTCGGCTTCATTTCAGAGGGACGGATGTTCATAGAGGAGAGGAGTTTGATTCTCTGGACTTTACCTGTGAAGCAGCAGCAGAGGAGAGTCCAGATGAGGACGCAGATCAAAGTCATGTTTTTGATGAGGAGGATTTCTGTGTCTTCTGTTGTCATGAAGGACAGCTGTCAGTCATCCAGTGTTCAACTCTCAGGACTATAAACTCTCCCAGAGCACTGGAGCATGGTGCTGCTGATGCAAAGTGGCTCTCTATGGAAATGCTTCAGTTATGTGAACCTGGACCCTCCCCATGAGTTTTGTCTGATACATCCAAGAATAAACTTACAGATGGGTGATATTCAGAGAAACAAATTCAAATTCAAAGAGTTCAGGAACATCTTAATAACTAACTTGTGTTAGGATTCAGTGTCATATAAATTATCTTATTTCCTGTGCTCTTAGTTTGGACTGAGCTGAAGGTTGAACTGTAGCTGTCCACATAATATCATGTTGTTGCTGTTGCCAAACCATTTCCTGCACTACTGCTCAAATATCAGGGTTCACAGTCTCCATCCTAATCCCTTCATGTTCACATCAATCCATCATTTCTTCTGGATTCAGAGTTTCCAAGGCGCTTTTCCAAACTGACACATTGTCTTTATTGTACCAGTGTCTACCTGTGCCAGGAGAACTCTTTTCCTGTCAATTCTAAAATAGCAGCCGGTCTCGATTTTCCTCATCTAGCATACTTGCAACAAGGACCTACTTGTGGGGCTCACCAGTGTCTCCAATAGTGGCCAACCTCTACATGTAAGAAATTGAGAGCAGAGAGTTGAATACCTTCACAGGAACTGCACCTAGCCAGTGGTTCAGGTACATGGACGACACCTGTGTCAAAATCAGAGCAAGGGATGTGGAAGCCTTCACAGAACATATAAATGCTGTGGACAATGACATCAAGTTCACATGGGAAGATGTCAAAGGAGACATTCTGCCCTTCTTGGACTGTGCAGGAACATTGAAGGAGACAGAAGCCTGAACATTGAAGTGTACAGAAAACCTACACACACAGATCAATACTCGCTGTCATAGTAATGTAGTTTATGTTGTTCAATGCAGCAGGACTGCACAGATTTGTACATCGGGAGGAAAAACAACATCTCCATGAACGAATGGCACAACACAGGAGGGCCAACGCCTCAGGTCAAGACTCTGCTGTCCACTCACATCTGAAGGAGGAAAATCATTCCTCTGAGGACAACAATGGAAACATCTTGACCAGAGAAGACAGATGGTTTGAAAGAGGAGTAAATGAATCCATCCATGTCAAACTGGAACGACCGTCTTTGAACAGAGGAGGTGTCCTAAGACATTACTTATCACCCACCTACAATGCTGTGCTGAGTTCTCTCCCCAGACAGCTTAACAACCATTCACACCTGGGCTCACCTGGCCCTAACAACCCACATGAAGGCCAGTTGGGTCAATGACCCACAAGTGGCCTTAACAACTCTGTAAGGACACTCCCACACAGAGTTTAAAAGCCTGCAACTCTCCTCTAGTTAGTTAGAACTGAAGAAGCCTCTTGAATGAGAGGTGAAACGTCTTCAACAAACTGAAACACATCCAGTTGCCTACGATACAGCACTTAGATTTACCATGACCTGGATGACTGAGAATGTTCATCAACTATTAGTTAAGCATTTTAAAGTTTTGGTGACATGCAATCTACTATGTTTCATCTCATGACACATTATGGCATTTCTGTTCAAATATTCACGGCTTGTTTCATTCCTGCTTGCTTAGTGAGCCGCTTGGGTGAAATAGTGTCTGTGTTTTTGGGATGCCTGGCCCTCTTATTTTGGGGAGGAATGATCTGCTGCTGCTCAGGGCAGATGTGCCTTTATTACAAAATCTCCCTGCAGAGTTGATGCACCAAAGACTTTTTGTTAAGATTTCATCGGCACATATCATCCGTTAATCTGTTCAGTCTTCAGTCTGTAATAACCTATTATCTTTACTTAATTCACCTGTCTCTACTGATTGAACGTATCTGAAATGTGATTTGATGTATGCACACATTAGGTTGATAATGAGTGTAGGTGATAAACGTGAATAAAAGTGTGTGTGTGTGTGTGTGTGTGTGTGTGTGTGTGTGTGTGTGTGTGTGTCCTCAGTGAAGTGTATCAGTCTCTGCAGTAGCTTCCAGCTGCAGCAGTCGGTTCAGTTTCTGTTCAATTTGACTGAGGGAGGTTTTTATACGACGGTTTTTCACTGTGTGAACACACGCTGACTGCCGGGATAGTGAAAACTCTGACAGTAGTAAACTGCTGCATCTTCAGCCTGAACTCCACTGATGGTCAGAGTGAAGGCAGAGTTTGATCCACTGCCTGTAAAACGATCTGGAATCCCTGATGCTCGAGTGCTAGCATAGTAAATGAGAAGTTTAGGAGTTTCTCCATCTCTCTGTTGGTACCAGGCTAAATAGTGGTCAGAGCCATCATAATAAACATCCTGACTGGTCCTACAGTTGATGGTGACGGAGCCTCCCAGAGCAGAGCTCACTGCTCCAGGCTGAGTCACTGTGACCTGACCTCTGGACTCTGAGGACACAGAGACAAAAACATAAAGCAGCGTCATGGTTTTGTCGGCTTCATTTCAGAGGGACGGATGTTCATAGAGGAGAGGAGTTTGATTCTCTGGACTTTACCTGTGAAGCAGCAGCAGAGGAGAGTCCAGATGAGGACGCAGATCAAAGTCATGTTTTTGATGAGGAGGATTTCTGTGTCTTCTGTTGTCATGAAGGACAGCTGTCAGTCATCCAGTGTTCAACTCTCAGGACTATAAAGTCTCCCAGAGCACTGGAGCATGGTGCTGCTGATGCAAAGTGGCTCTCTATGGAAATGCTCTGACTGACTCCAACAGGGACTTGGATTACTCTCATCATGCTGTTTATCAATGGATCAATCACTTAAAGTATTGATTAGGATGTTTTCAATGTCAATTTTATTCGAGTTTGGCTTCATGTGTCTTGAAAAATGTGTTTCACAATGTCGTCCGTCTTGTTTAAATGAAATGAAGAGTAAATGAAGTTTCATTAAAAATGAACATATATCAAATAAAAACAAACATTGTGTAAATCTGTGGCTCTGTGTTATCGTCACTCTTCATATCAGCTGATAATATTTTACAATCAGAGACTAATTTTGTTGAGTTTGTTTGTGTCAAAGTCAGAGAGCCGTGTCTCTCTACAGTCAGAGGTTTTTGTACGGCGGCTCAATGAGTTTGTATCACTGTGGTACACGTTCGGTGGAGGAACCAGACTGAATGTTGGAAGTAAGTCAAATGTTTCAATGTTTTTATTGTTTCTGGCACTAATATTTCTCTTTTTCTTCATATTACAAGGAAAATATTCAGTTTTTCATATTAATGTTTAATTTTTGCACAAATATTTGTCAGTAAGAGACAAAGTTTGCTTCAAAAACATGAATTCAAAAACTTATTGCCGTAGATATAAAATATTAAGACAGTAGATAAATCATTATTTCCAGCTTTAATAGTAAAGTTGCATCTTGAGGGCTTGTAGGTTTAGTTCAGTGTGTCAAAGTCAGAGAGCCGTGTCTCTCTACAGTCAGAGGTTTTTGTACGGCGGCTCAATGACTTTGTATCACTGTGGTGGACTTTTGGTGGAGGAACCAGACTGAATGTTGGAAGTAAGTTTCTGCACAAATATTAAATAATATACTGTGAAGTCATTTTTAATGTCATGTTTTGGATGTTTGAGGCAGATAAATATATCTTGTTTTAATTCCAACACTTTTAGTATTCATGTTTTAATCCTCCTCCTTTATCATGGAGGCTAACTCAGAGCAGCTTTACTAAACATTTCTTTACACATTCCTGTCAAAGTGACATTTAAACAGCCTGAAGTGTAGAAAAGATAAAACTGTGAACCTGTTTTACAAATGTTTTGCAAGAGGAGATATCATTTTTCAGCTCAATGATAGCAGTGTTCAAAACGCTCCTCTTGTCCAACATTTGATTGCAGTCGGTTGATTTTCTGTATTTGTGTATGTGTCCACTAAATATTTTAAAGTCACATATAGTTCAGGTTTTGGCTGATTGTGATGAGAAAGTTTGATCTCTTTTATTTCCAGTGTAGTTTGATATATTTCAGCTCATTCTGTTTGATGAGTCTCTCTGTGCTGATATGCATGAGAGGCTTCTTAAAGGGAAGTGAAACAATGTGTGAGTGAGTGACTGGTGGAGCAGAAAAACCATCTGACAGAAACTCCTTAAAGGACTAAATCAACTCTCACACAGTGAAGCTGTCCCAGTGTCTGCTGGTTGATTGACAGCTGTGTGGTCCCTGTCCTCTAAGCTGATTGGTGTCTCCTACAGTAGGTGATGTCCATCCCACCCTGACGGTGCTGCCCCCCTCCAGTGAGGAGCTGCAGCAGGGGAAGGCCACGCTCATGTGTCTGGCCAACAAGGGCTTCCCCTCAGACTGGAGTCTGTCCTGGAAGGTGGACGGCAGCAGCAGCAGCAGCAGCAGCAGCTGGGAGGAGAGCAGGAGCCCCGGGGTGCTGGAGAAGGACGGCCGCTACAGCTGGAGCAGCACCCTGAGGCTCCCTGCAGACCAGTGGAGGAAGGTGGGCTCTGTGACCTGTGAGGCCACCCAGGGCTCCCAGACTCCAGTCTCAGAGACACTGAGGAGAGACCAGTGTTCCCAGTCCTGACCTGACTCACTGGGACTCTGCTGCTGGTTTTACTCTCATACTGCTCTCAGCTCTCTCTCTGTTCTCTCTTTCTCTCAACATGTTTCAACATTAATGTGTTCTTGCTTCTGTTTCAACATTTTACAACAATAAAGATTTCATTACCTTTATTATAAATGTGACATGTCTTTGACCTTCTTTTTACACACATACGATATATGAGGAACATTTGTCAGATTAATGCACACAGTCACATCAGGACCAAATACATTTTTCCCAGATTACTTTTTAATGGTTTTCATCAAAAAGTCATTTGTTATTACTATCATCTTGCCTTTAAGAAGATGAATTTGTTCCTAGAAATTATTCTGAGTATCTGAAATAAAAAGTCTAAAGAAAATAATAATTCAGCATTAGAAATAAAAATCAGTGTATCATCTGCATAAAGTGATATCTCCTTCTCTCTCTCCAGATTCATCACAGTTTGAAAGTGTAATTTGTGTAGCTTGCAGTAAAGCTGATATTCTCTGAATGTTAAAACAATAAAGACCAACTGATCAACTCAGTGATGTTCATGCATATTATGACAAGAATAACTCCTGTCATGTGGTGATGTCTTCATTTAAAACAGTAGATCATTTATATCTTCACAGTTCTTCTAAGCAGCATTTTGTAATGTTAGATAATCATGAAAAATGATGAGAATATGTAATGCAGGTGAAGTCTGATAGTTGTGTCAGTGCAGCCTGACAGTGTTTAGCTGTGGTATCCTGAAGCAGGTAGATGAATAACAGAAAGTGTTGATGGATAAAACTCTCTCTCTCTCTTCAGCTTCACTTTTTACTGATTTGTTTAATAAAGTAAATGTCATTGTTGTCACTTTTATTATGACCTTATACTTTTCCAACAACTCTTGGTTGTATGAATGTGAACTGGTTATCGTGTGTGTGTGTTTGTGTGTGTATGTGTGTGTGTGTGTGTGTGTGTGTGTGTGTGTGTCCTCAGTGAAGTGTATCAGTCTCTGCAGTAGCTTCCAGCTGCAGCAGTCAGTTCAGTTTCTGTTCAGTCTGACTGAGGGAGGTTTTTGTACGACGGTTTTTCACTGTGTGAACACATTCTGACTGTTGGGATAGTGAAAACTCTGACAGTAGTAAACTGCTGCATCTTCAGCCTGAACTCCACTGATGGTCAGAGTGAAGGCAGAGTTTGATCCACTGCCTGTAAAACGACCTGGAATCCCTGATGCTCGAGTGCTAGCCCAGTAAATGAGAAGTTTAGGAGCTTCTCCATCTCTCTGTTGGTACCAGGCTAAATGGTGGTATCCCCAATTATAATAAACCCTCTGACTGGTCCGACAGTTGATGGTGACGGAGCCTCCCAGAGCAGAGCTCACTGCTCCAGGCTGAGTCACTGTGTACTGACCTCTGGACTCTGAGGACACAGAGACAAAAACATAAAGCAGCGTCATGGTTTTGTCGGCTTCATTTCAGAGGGACGGATGTTCATAGAGGAGAGGAGTTTGATTCTCTGGACTTTACCTGTGAAGCAGCAGCAGAGGAGAGTCCAGATGAGGACGCAGATCAAAGTCATGTTTTTGATGAGGAGGATTTCTGTGTCTTCTGTTGTCATGAAGGACAGCTGTCAGTCATCCAGTGTTCAACTCTCAGGACTATAAACTCTCCCAGAGCACTGGAGCATGGTGCTGCTGATGCAAAGTGGCTCTCTATGGAAATGCTCTGACTGACTCCAACAGGGACTTGGATTACTCTCATCATGCTGTTTATCAATGGATCAATCACCTTATCAAAGTTTTGATAAGGACACTATATACCAATTTTAAATGATTCTCACTTCATGCTTTTTAAAAACATGTGTTTCAAAATGTCCTCTGTCTTGGATTAGTCTCGTGATGCTGTTTATCAATGTATCAGTTACTTTATCAGAGTATTGATCAGGAGCATGTCATCGTTGATTTATTTGTGAATTAGTTTTTTTAACATAAATACGTCAAAGGAACAAAATGCAACCTTTAACTTTTTATCTTTAGTGCTGAAACCTGTCTGTCGTCATGGTTCGGCAGTGATGCCTGTCTGTTGCCATGGTTACTGAGCTCAGAGAGGGAAGTGAAACATTTAAGATCAGTTTCATCCAATCTGAGGAAGACCAACAGAACTAGAAGCTCCTCTGCTGCAGCCAACAGGATGGAGTTTAGTTGAGCTCATATAAACTTTATTAATCTCTCTCTCTCTCTGCAGTCGGTTGAGTTGTTTTACTGGTTACTTTTACTGGTTTTACTCTCTCTATCTGCAACTCTGTGTCTTTCTGTCTCACTCTCTTTTTCTGTCATCACACCAACTTAACATCATTCAACTCCAGATATTGAAATTCTCATCGTTGCAGTAATCAGATGCTTTTAATGCTGTGAGACAATAAATAATTTTTTTTTGTTTGGATAAATAAAAATGTATGGATGTGCTTTTACCAACAAAACACTCTTATTTTATATGTTCACATGTTCAGGATTATAACTCATATCAGGGTAATATTTTCTTGTCACTGGTGATAGGTACATTACAGTTTTTTTCAAATGCTTAAGCACGATTTCGAATAGAGGGCCCGGTTTTTCAAAACACTACACACAATTAGCAGAACACTACACACAATTAGCAGAACACCTCACATCCTTTGCAAAATGAAACACTCTTGTAAAAACTATACACTACTTTATAAAAATGATATTTTGTTACCATGAAACACACACGTTTCATATGACTTAATTCTGTCTGAACCAGTTACACACTGCTGCGCTTAACCTAAAACACTTCTAGCAATTCTACTCCTCAGTTATTTGAGTAATGTAAGTGAAGTACACAGAGAAAGTGCAAATATACAATACTAAAAATTCACCAAATACAAGACAAGACCAATGCTGAAGAGTAATGAAAATATAATTTATTTATTTAAATCAGTCAAAATTTCAACAAAAGATGTCCATGCTACAACAGTACTGTGCATAACACCAAAAAAAAAAAAAAAAGATACTATAAAAAATACGGGGGGGGGGGACTGACAAAAAAAGAAAAGAAAATCCAGCAGGGAAAATATTAGGAATTATCTCTTCGCCGAGCTGGATCAGGCCAGAGAATTTCGTCGACATCACAGGCGATATCTTCATTCGCAAGACAACGAGGGAAGAACCGCCGTGCATGTCAAATCCATCCTTGAATGGCTATGGTGTCAATTTGGTCACAGGCCTCCTCCATGGCCTCAATGAGCGGCACTTGAGCCTGGGGCTGCAGATCATACACCTTCCACCGCCACGTTGAGAAGAACTCCTCGATTGGATTGCGAAATGGAGAGTATGGTGGAAGGTATAGCACAGAAAATTGAGGATTGTGCTGAAACCAGTTGTGGACCTGTGCAGAGCGGTGGAATGATACATTGTCCCAGATGACAATGTATTGCATCTGTTGTATTTGGTTCACTGTGAGGATGTTGTGCAGTTGGTCCAGAAATGTCAGAATGTGAGCTGTGTTATAAGGGCCCATATTGGCATGATGGAGGAGGACCACATTCTGTGTAATGGCAGCGCAGAGGGTGATGTTACCCCCCCGCTGTCCTGGGACGTTGATTTCAGCCCTGTGGCCAATGATGTTTCTGCCTCTCCTTCTTGATTTTGTGAGGTTAAACCCTGCCTCATCGATGTAGATAAACTCGTGTGGGATTTCTTCAGCATCCATCTGTAAAACTCTCTGTAATACAGTGAAAGACAAGATTGTGTAGTTTAGCATGGATCTAATACACAATAAATTTAGCTTGCAGTGTGTGACATCACAGTGATAAAGTGAACAATACATACCTCCACATATGCATGCCGCAGTTGTTTGACCCTCTCCGAATTCCGCTCAAAAGGCACTCGATACAGTTGTTTCATTTGAAGTTGATTTTTTTTCAGGATGCGTGCCAGTGTTGAGAGAGAGACCTGATGAACATTATTGAAAATGCCATCGTCGCCAATGATGTTGACTTGAATTTTTAAGTTATTGCATTATTGGCCAGAACCATGTTTATGATTGCTTTTTCTTGTTCTTGTGTGAAAATAGGCCCCCTCCCTCCTTGTCGCTCTCGCCCCTGAATCCTATGTGGAAAGAAATACATAGGATCTCACAGGAACCAGTATGAACAGTGCTGATATGGTACATACTAAGCAGTTGATTACTTTTGTAGAAAGATTTGTTTTTACCTGTTTTCTTGTCGAAATGTCCTGATCACAGATGCCACTGTATATCTGCTAAGATTTGGCTGAACTCTCAGTCCAGCCTCCCTCAGCGTCAGTCCGTGGTTCACCACATGGTCAACTAATGTTGCCCGAATTTCATTTGATAAATTTGGTCCTCTCCTTCTTAGGGCATGTATTCCTGCTTCCGTTCTTCCTCTGCCTCGTCCTCGTCCTCGTCCTCTTCCTCAACCTCCACCTCGGCCTTGACCTCTGGCATGGCCTCTGCCTTCACCTCCTTCTCCTTCTCTTTGAATTCCTCCTCTCATTCTTACTCTTCCTCGTCTTACTCGTTCCATTGTGGTAGAAGACAGGTGAACTCACCTGCTGCCTTTTTGTAGTGCTTGAACCTGATTGGTGTGTCTACAATTAAGCAATCATGTGTTGGTGCACCTGAGTGTTGTGTTTAACCAATTAGATAATGAGTGTGGTCATTTGAAAGTCAGAGCTTTGGAATTTGCAAGGAAGTCACATCATGATATGCATCTGTGTCTAATGTATACAAGTGTGTTTAGTGTTTTGCAATTTACTGTGTGCAGTCATTTGCAAAAAGTGTGAAGCTGACATTGTGCTTATAGTTGTGCTAATCTGGTCCGGAGTTTTGCTCCTTGAGTGTAAGGTTTTTATAATTATGTACGACTTTTGATTTTAGTGTTTATGCAATCCAAAAAAACTGTAATAAAGTATTCTGATGATTCTGATTCTGAAATATACATGACACCTCTCGGATTACTCCTGAGTGAGTTTAAATGAATCAGAATCATCAGAATCAGAATACTTTATTCTGATTCTGATGATTTAGATGTGATAGAACAAAATGTATGCTACACAGAATCAACAATAGGTTGCAACAATGTGAAAACTAATGGAGATATTACTTTTTTTGAAAACCAGTCAGGTAAAAAATTACGTACTGTTGATTACTTGATTAATGTAAAACATTCTGCAACAATTATTTTTAATAAATATCCAACCCAATCCAGTATGAAAAATAATAAGATAGAACAATAAAGTGATTGGTGAGGCTTAGAATACACAGAACTGCAAAAATTATGAAATTCAGCTCTTAGACAAATAAAAAAAAGTGCGGAGCCATCCTGTGTTTCTGGATGTTCTGTGTGAGTGTACTAATGAGAACATTGTGTGTTATAACAAGCTTTTACTCTTAAATTTTAGGAGGTTTGGTGTACATGACTATTGTACCATCGCTGATACTTTACAATACACTTAAAAATGCTAAATTAATCTAAGCAAATACGTCAAGTATTCTTAAGGTAAAATTGATTGTCTAGAATCCATTGTTGAGATTTTACTTTCTTGATGGACAAGTTAAAAGTCAGAGGATGGATATCTGTTTCAAACTGATTAGAAATTGTGCAACAGCTTGATGAACTTGCCTAACAAAGGCTCATTGTGTTGTACTGTATGTGCAATTATCGTAGCAAAAATCACAAATATGTTGCATTAATCAATTTAAAAACATGTATTTTTAAATGACAATGGACATCATCTTTATGACACTGAAATTGTTAAAGTTGACAATTTTACATTATGGGGATAAAACAGTGGTCCACAGGCGAGCCAATGCCGTATGACACTGCTCCACTAAGTGTAGTAATTAGCTACTTTCCTTGCATTTCCTCTATACCAGTTTTAGATGTGCAGATTTAAATTTGTGTCCGACCAAACAGGATCATAATCCAGAAATAATGTGAACATGTTCGTATTTTTAATTTGTATTGTAATCCAGACATGACTATATGGTGACAGCAGTTTCTCAGATTTTTGCACAGATGCTCCAGTGAACATGTTAATTGATGTCAGTCACAATGGCAGCCGGGCAGAGGGCAGCAGTGTTAACCTGACCTGCAGCAGTATTGCCAACCCAGCTGCAGGCAGATACACCTGGTGCAGGAGGACTGCCTCCAGCTCCCTACTCAGGGTGACCTCAGGGCAGGTCCTGTCTTTACCCTCTCTGGAGCAGTCCAACGCTGGACTTTACATGTGTAAGGCCTGGAACCATGTGGGAGAAAATAACTCTACTAAAGAGCTGCTGGAGGTGGAGATTCAGAGTGAGAAAGAGAAAGGGGGAATAACATGATGTCAGCCAGGTGGAGACACAGAGAAGGGAGATAACAGTTTCTAAATGGAATTTCCCTAAAATGTTTTATTTCACAATTTTATATTGATAATATCATACAACATGGTGACCAAATGTTCTTGTCCGCTTCACTGGCAACTTCAGGACCACCAGCAGAAGAAGAGGAAGGTGGTGAACAGAAAGCAACGTCCTCAAATGCTTCCATGTCCCAATGTACCACCTGGTCCTCACAAACCAGCATGTCCCCATAAACCAGCATGTCCCCATAAACCACCATGTCCCCATATACCACATGGTCCTCACAAACCACCATGTCCCCATATACCAGCATGTCCTCATATACCAGCATGTCCTCATATACCACAGTCCTCACAAACCACCAGTTCCTCACACCACACCACAAAAGAAATGGGGTACAAGGTTGGATAATCAGGACTTCTTGGACATTCAGCATGCCTGGTTTGACAGGCTGCAGGGGGAACTGGCTGAGATGCGGTTGAGCTTTGAGAGGAGCCTCCATCAGATGGAAAGTCACACACATTCCCTTCTGTGTTCCATGAGCAGGAGGCAGGAGAGAAAGACAGAGGCCAAGGACCGCAACTCAGCCTCCTCTCACCAGACTGAAACTTACTTATCTCCTAGCCATTTGCTTTCCGAGGGTGTTCCAGCAGGAACCCCTCTGACCAAATCTCCGAGCACCCAAAGGTCAACGGAGACAAGGAGGTTTTGGAGGATGAAAAATTAAAATCCCTTTGAAGTTCTGTTGGTTGTTTTGTTTCTTCTGAGAAATGAACATGAACATGACCATGACATGTTTATTTTTATTCAGAAAATCATTCATCTAAAATCAGCACATTTGGGTTAGTTTTACCTTTCCGCAGTATCAAACATCTATCAGTTATTTCTTATCTGTTCCAAGTTTTGACTTTAAAACCACAACCTTAAAATAGAGTTAAATTTTATTAATAAACCTGTGTGTCGAAGACTAACTCTTGTTTTTGTTCTTGTTTTGGTGAATAATGAAAAATTAAAATAAATGAGGCAGTCTTTTGCCATATGCAAATCTTAGACTGAATTATCCACCAAGGGAGGTAAGCCAACATACTTTATAAAAGCTGATCCTTTGTGAGTTGCCCCCCGCCCCCCCAAATTTGCTGTTTAGGAGGTTTCATATTTCTGTCTGGACCAGGCAAAATTATGGCAAAGCCAGCATTACCTCTTTAGTTATTCCTACTATGATTCAGTTTGGAGAAATGTCGAATAATTAAACAGTGAAAGATATTTGTTGGTCATATACAATGGCAGCGATGGTACCAAGAAAACCGTCTATAACCATCTGATCTAAAACTGAAATAGGGAGGAGGAGGGTTTTGGAACATAAAGCAGTATGTCATTTTTAATGGTTTGATTCTCAATTAAAAAAAGATACAGCAATTTATCTTTGTGGCTTTTTAGCCAACTATTGGTGTGTGTGTGTGTGTGTGTGTGTGTGTGTGTGTGTGTGTCCTCAGTGAAGTGTATCAGTCTCTGCAGTAGCTTCCAGCTGCAGCAGTCAGTTCAGTTTCTGTTCAGTCTGACTGAGGGAGGTTTTTGTACGACGGTTTTTCCCTGTGTGAACACCCCCTTACTGTTGATTTCATGATAACTCTGACAGTAGTAAACTGCTGCATCTTCAACCTGAACTCCACTGATGGTCAGAGTGAAGGCAGAGTTTGATCCACTGCCTGTAAAACGACCTGGAGTCCCTGATTCTCTTCTGTTAGCATAGTAAATGAGAAGTTTAGGAGTTTCTCCATCTCTCTGCTGGTACCAGGCTAAAAGGTGGAAGCCGTAATAAGTATGATAAAAAACATCCTGACTGGTCCTACAGTTGATGGTGACGGAGCCTCCCAGAGCAGAGCTCACTGCTCCAGGCTGAGTCGCTGTGTACTGACCTCTGGACTCTGAGGACACAGAGACAAAAACATAAAGCAGCGTCATGGTTTTGTCGGCTTCATTTCAGAGGGACGGATGTTCATAGAGGAGAGGAGTTTGATTCTCTGGACTTTACCTGTGAAGCAGCAGCAGAGGAGAGTCCAGATGAGGACGCAGATCAAAGTCATGTTTTTGATGAGGAGGATTTCTGTGTCTTCTGTTGTCATGAAGGACAGCTGTCAGTCATCCAGTGTTCAACTCTCAGGACTATAAACTCTCCCAGAGCACTGGAGCATGGTGCTGCTGATGCAAAGTGGCTTTCTATGGAAATGCTTCAGTTATGTCAACCTGGACCCTCCCCATGAGTTTTGTCTGATACATCCAAGAATAAAGGATGGGTTAGGGTTAGTACCACAGTATCCATCATAATCCCTTCATGTTCACATCAATCTGTCATTTCTTTTGGGTTTCTAAGACACTTTTCCAGATTGAAACATTGTCTTTATTGTACCAGTGTCTACCTGTGCCAGGAGAACTCTTTTCATGTAAATTCTAAAAAGGCGGCTGGTCTTGATTTACCTCAGCTAGACAGGTAACAGGCTTTTAAAGATAGGCCAGTATTACTAAATTCCTCTGTACAATAAGGAATTTTGGTAATTTGTATAATGAAACCTATTGTTTTCAATTTACTCCCTTTTGCGTTGTAAGTTCTTGTACATTGTGATGCATGTAAAAATCTGCACTTCTATAATCAGCTATACTACATAAAATAGGTCTAAACTTTGACGACTAATCCAGACCTACAATATGTTGATTAGAATGGATCATATTGTTCAATGTATTGCTAATCAAATCATTGCTGACCATTTGCCATTGCTGTCTGAGGCCTTTAAATGACAAGCAGGGCATTGTTGTCCTCAAGCTAGTGCTGGCTAAGATTTTCTGGTCACAGCTGAACGTTATATATTTCTAGTTAAAGTCTTAAAATCTCTAGCAGGGATTTTGTCTCCTCTAGCCATTGATGTTGAAGTTATTCAGGTCACTCCTGACCATTCATTATTGCTGGCGTAAACCTATTAGTTAAGCTTTTTCAAGTTTTTGGTGACATGCTTTCTACTATGTTTCATCTCATAGCAGATTATGGCATTTCTGTTCAAATATTCATGGCTTGTTTCATTCCTGCTTGGTTAGTGAGCCTGCTTGGGTGAAATAGTGCCTGTGTTTTTCGGGATGCCTGGCCCTCTTATTTGGGGGAGGAATGATCTGCTGCTGCTCAGGGCAGATGTCCCTTTATTACAAAATCTCCCTGCAGAGTTGATGCACCAAAGACTTTCTGTCAAGACTTAATCAGCACATATCATCTGTTAATCTGTTCAGTCTTCAGTCTGTAATAACCTATTATCTTCACTTAATTCACCTGTCTCTACTGATTGAAAGTATCTGAAATGTGATTTGAGGTATGCACACATTTGGTTAATAATGAGTGTAAGTGATAAAAAGGTTGTGTCTGTGTGTGTGTGTCTTCAGTGAAGTGTATCAGTCTCTGCAGTAGCTTCCAGCTGCAGCAGTCAGTTCAGTTTCTGTTCAGTCTGACTGAGGGAGGTTTTTGTACGACGGTTTTTCACTGTGTGAACACACTCTGACTGTTGATCCAGTGATAACTCTGACAGTAGTAAACTGCTGCATCTTCAGCCTGAACTCCACTGATGGTCAGAGTGAAGGCAGAGTTTGATCCACTGCCTGTAAAACGACCTGGAATCCCTGATTCTCGAGTGCTAGCATAGTAAATGAGAAGTTTAGGAGATTCTCCATCTCTCTGTTGGTACCAGGCTAAACAGTGGGAGCTGCCAGAAACATAAACGTTCTGACTGGTCCGACAGTTGATGGTGACGGAGCCTCCCAGAGCAGAGCTCACTGCTCCAGGCTGAGTCACTGTGACCTGACCTCTGGACTCTGAGGACACAGAGACAAAAACATAAAGCAGCGTCATGGTTTTGTCAGCTTCATTTCAGAGGGACGGATGTTCATAGAGGAGAGGAGTTTGATTCTCTGGACTTTACCTGTGAAGCAGCAGCAGAGGAGAGTCCAGATGAGGACGCAGGTCAAAGTCATGTTTTTGATGAGGAGGATTTCTGTGTCTTCTGTTGTCATGAAGGACAGCTGTCAGTCATCCAGTGTTCAACTCTCAGGACTATAAACTCTCCCAGAGCACTGGAGCATGGTGCTGCTGATGCAAAGTGGCTCTCTATGGAAATGCTTCAGTTATGTCAACCTGGACCCTCCGCATGTGCTTTGTCTGATACATCCAAGAATAAACTTACAGATGGGTGGTATTCAGAGAAACAAATTAAAATTCAAAGAGGTCAGGAACATCTAAATTACTAATTTGTGTTAGGATTCAGTGCCATATAAAATATCTTATTTCCTGTGCTCTTTGTTTGGACTGAGCTGAAGTTTGAACTGTAGCTGTCCACATCATATCACGTTGTTGCTGTTGCCAAATCATTTCCTGCACTACTGTTCAAATATCAGGTTCACAGTCTCCATCATAATCCCTTCATGTTCACATCAATCCGTCATTTCTTCTGGGTTCAGAGTTTCCAAGGTGCTTTTCCAAACTGAAACATTGTCTTTATTGTACCAGTGTCTACCTGTGCCAGGAGAACGCTTTTCATGTAAATTTTAAAGTAGCTGCCAGTCTTGATTTTACTTATCCATCGTACTTGCAACAAGGAACTTTTTGTGGAAGGGTTCTTATTCTTGACTTTAACTCGAGGGATGAGGAACATTGCTGTAATTCTCTAACAGCAGCTGGGTCTTGATTCACCTCAGCTAGACAGGTAACAGGCTTTTTTAGGGATGGGCCAGAATTTCTAAATTCCTCTGTACAGTAAGGGTATTTCGTCACATGTAACATGAAACCTATTGTTTTCAATCTACTCCCCTTTGCTTGGTTAGTTCTTGTATATTATGATGCATGTAAAAATCTGCACTTCTATAATCAGTTTCTTGCTATTCAAGTCATTGCTGACCATTTGCCATTGCTGTCTGAGGCCTTTAAATGTCAAGCAGGTATTTTTTGTTTTCAAGCTATTGTTGGCTAAGATATTCAGGTCACAGCTGACCATATTGTATTAATAGTTAAAGTCTTTAAATCTGAGGCAGGTCATTTCTCTCTCGAGCCATTGATGGTGAAGTTTTTCAGGTCACTCCTGACCATTCATTATTGCTGGCTAAAACATATATTATATATTTATATTTACTTAATTCATCAGTCTCTTCTGATTGAAAGTATCTGAAATGGGATTTGAGGTACGCACACATTCGCTTGTTAATGAGTGTAAGTGATTTGGGACTCATAGAAATATCTGGGTGTGGTGCTGCACAATAAACTGGAGTGGTCTACAAACATGGAGGCAGTCTACAAAAAGGGCCTGAGCTGGCTTTACTTCCTGAGGAGGCTCATGTCTTTAATGTCTGCAACCGGATGCCCCAGATATTTTATCAGTCTGTTGTTGTGAGCACCATCTTCTTCGCTGTGGTGTCCTGGGGTGTGGGCATCAAAACGAAGAATGCCAACAGACTGAACAAACTCATAAAGAAGGCACGGTCTGCTGTTGGCTTTAAGCTTGTCACCCTGGAGGAGGTGGTGGAGGAAAGGATGCTGGTAAAACTGCTGGCTATCATGGACAGTGCCTCTCACCCCCTCCACAAAACTCTGGACAAGCTTAAGAGCAGCTTCAGCAACAGACTCCTTCAACCCCACTGCTCAAAGGAACGGCACAGGAAATCATTCCTACCTGGTGCCATCAGACTTTACAACACTCACTCCAAAACACACAAATTATCTTAAATTATTATTACTGTAAATAAAACTGCACCTTATTCTCTTGCACCTATCTATCTATGTATCTATCTATCTATCTATCTATAATAGTGTGTGTGTGTGTCCTCAGTGAAGTGTATCAGTCTCTGCAGTAGCTTCCAGCTGCAGCAGTCAGTTCAGTTTCTGTTCAGTCTGACTGAGGGAGGTTTTTGTACGACGCTTTTTCACTGTGTGAACACAGCTTGACTGTTGATTTCATGATAACTCTGACAGTAGTAAACTGCTGCATCTTCAGCCTGAACTCCACTGATGGTCAGAGTGAAGGCAGAGTTTGATCCACTGCCTGTAAAACGATCTGGAATCCCTGATTCTTGCTCAGTAGCATCGTAAATAAGAAGTTTAGGAGTTTCTCCATCTCTATGTTGGTACCAGGCTAAAGAGTCATCACCATAAACATTCTGACTGGTCCGACAGTTGATGGTGACGGACCCTCCCAGAGCAGGGCTCACTGCTCCAGGCTGAGTCACTGTGACCTGACCTCTGGACTCTGAGGACACAGAGACAAAAACATAAAGCAGCGTCATGGTTTTGTCGGCTTCATTTAGGAGGGACGGATGTTCATAGAGGAGAGGAGTTTGATTCTCTGGACTTTACCTGTGAAGCAGCAGCAGAGGAGAGTCCAGATGAGGACGCAGGTCAAAGTCATGTTTTTGATGAGGAGGATTTCTGTGTCTTCTGTTGTCATGAAGGACAGCTGTCAGTCATCCAGTGTTCAACTCTCAGGACTATAAACTCTCCCAGAGCACTGGAGCATGGTGCTGCTGATGCAAAGTGGCTCTCTATGGAAATGCTCCGACTGACTCCAACAGGGACTTGGATTACTCTCATCATGCTGTTTATCAATGGATCAATCACTTAAAGTATTGATTAGGATATTTTCAATGTCAATTTTATCCGAGTTTGGCTTCATGTTTCTAGAAAAATGTGTTTCACAATGTCGTCTGTCTTATTTAAAATAAGAGAGTAAATGAAGTTTCATTAAAAATGAACATATATCAAATAAAAACATACATTGTGTAAATCTGTGGCTCTGTGTTATCGTCACTTTTCATATCAGCTGATAATATTTTACAATCAGAGACTAATTTTGTTGAGTTTGTTTGTGTCAAAGTCAGAGAGCCGTGTCTCTCTACAGTCAGAGGTTTTTGTACGGCGGCTCAATGAGTTTGTATCACTGTGGTACACGTTCGGTGGAGGAACCAGACTGAATGTTGGAAGTAAGTCAAATGTTTCAATGTTTTTATTATTTCAGGAGCTATTTTTTCTTTTTTTCTTCATATTACAAGGAAAATAGTCAGTTTTTCATATTAATGTTTAATTTTTGCACAAATATTTGTCAGTAAGAGACAAAGTTTGCTTCAGAAATATGAATTCAATAACGCATTGTAATCAATGTAAAATATTAAGACAGTAGATAAATCATTATTTCCAACTTTAATAGTAAAGTTGCATCTTGAGGGCTTGTAGGTTTAGTTCAGTGTGTCAAAGTCAGAGAGCCGTGTCTCTCTACAGTCAGAGGTTTTTGTACAGCGGGTCAATGAGTTTGTATCACTGTGGTGGACTTTTGGTGGAGGAACCAGACTGAATGTTGGAAGTAAGTTTCTGCACAAATATTAAATAATATACTGTGAAGTCATTTTTAATGTCATGTTTTGGATGTTTGAGGCAGATAAATATATCTTGTTTTAATTCCAACACTTTTAGTATTCATGTTTTAATCCTCCTCCTTTATCATGGAGGCTAACTCAGAGCAGCTTTACTAAACATTTCTTTACACATTCCTGTCAAAGTGACATTTAAACAGCCTGAAGTGTAGAAAAGATAAAACTGTAAACCTGTTTTACAAACGTTTTGCAAGAGGAGATATCATTTTTCAGCTCAATGATAGCAGTGTTCAAAACGCTCCTCTTGTCCAACATTTGATTGCAGTCGGTTGATTTTCTGTATTTGTGTATGTGTCCACTAAATATGTTAAAGTCACATATAGTTCAGGTTTTGGCTGATTGTGATGAGAAAGTTTGATCTCTTTTATTTCCAGTGTAGTTTGATATATTTCAGCTCATTCTGTTTGATGAGTCTCTCTGTGCTGATATGCATGAGAGGCTTCTTAAAGGGAAGTGAAACAATGTGTGAGTGAGTGACTGGTGGAGCAGAAAAACCATCTGACAGAAAATCCTTAAAGGACTAAATCAACTCTCACACAGTGAAGGTGTCCCAGTGTCTGCTGGGTGATTGACAGCTGTGTGGTCCCTGTCCTCTAAGCTGATTGGTGTCTCCTACAGTAGGTGATGTCCATCCCACCCTGACGGTGCTGCCCCCCTCCAGTGATGAGCTGCAGCAGGGGAAGGCCACGCTCATGTGTCTGGCCAACAAGGGCTTCCCCTCAGACTGGAGTCTGTCCTGGAAGGTGGACGGCAGCAGCAGCAGCAGCAGCAGCAGCAGCTGGGAGGAGAGCAGGAGCCCCGGGGTGCTGGAGAAGGACGGCCGCTACAGCTGGAGCAGCACCCTGAGGCTTCCTGCAGACCAGTGGAGGAAGGTGGGCTCTGTGACCTGTGAGGCCACCCAGGGCTCCCAGACTCCAGTCTCAGAGACACTGAGGAGAGACCAGTGTTCCCAGTCCTGACCTGACTCACTGGGACTCTGCTGCTGGTTTTACTCTCATACTGCTCTCAGTCTGCAACACTGTCTCTCTCTCTGTCTTTTTTCTTTCTTCTACCTCTTTAGTTCCCTCACTCACTCTCTAATCACATGTTTCATTCACAAAGTTTTGTTGCTTGTTGTCATTCAGATTATTTCAACACAATAAAGACTAATTCATCAAATCACTTGTTGTCATGTTGTGTGTTTGACAGATAAACTGTATGTGTCTTATGTGTGAAGTGTCCCATTGGTTGAAACACTCACATGGTTTTACAAGTGTCCAGAAAGTCAAATGAATCCTATAAACTATAAAGTCTGAAGAGAATTTATTGCATTTGAAGGATATTATCAGCATATTATATCATCATCGTATCATTATCAGCAGTGTCACTTTAACATACATTACAAGTGATGAGCTTTTCTATGAACACAAGCCCATTAAAAACGTAGTGTGTTGAGGTTTGTTGAACATTAAACGTGTGACTAAAATGTAAATTGTCTGTATTTCAGATGTGATTAGAAATGCTTTATAAATACTGTTTAGAGACAGGGTGCAGCAGTCCCAGTGTGCAGGACTTGCTATGTGTTTTATTTTGGCTGAATTTCAAACCTCCTCTCGACTGACTGCAGTGGATTCAGATCACCTGTGTACAGGCTGTGGAGACTGGCTCCTAATTAATGAGTGAAAGCAGCTTGGGGCATTCCCCTCTCAGCCAATCAGGGTGTGAAGACGGCCTTTTGTGAAGGCTTAAGAGAGGTGGAGAGTGGCATCCAGGTCAGTGTGATTCTGTCATCATGTCTTAAACCTCTGAAGTGTCTCTGTTTCTGTGCAGCTGTTGATTCAGATCAGTGTCTCTTGAGCCGAGGGAGGTCTGACAGTAATCAATTATCATTACATTTAAGCAAAACAAAGATCATGTTGTTTGGTGATTGTAAAGATAGATGGTGTGAATATTGTATGAGTGTACGTAAATACATTTCTAGGTGTGATAATAGAGCACAATATCTGCTGGAAACCTCACATATAACATGTACGATCTAAACTGTCAGGAAGCATCTCAGTCCTGTGTGAGACTAAGTTCGTACTGGATTACAAACCACTGCACATTCTCTACTGTTCACTGGTCTGACCATGTTTAAATGACTGTGGAGGTCTGAGGGGTAACACCTACAAAAGCTCACTGCAACCACTTTTCACACTTCAACAAAGAGCCATTAGAACAGTCAGATATTATGACCACACCAACTTATTGTTTTAAAGTCCTGTGTGATAAAGTTCATCGACCTAGTTGAATATCAAACAGCACAAATAATGTATGAAGCAAGAAACAAAGTACTAGCAAGTAACATTCAAAAACTCTTCTTTGATAGACAGGGGGGTTATACTTTGAGGGAAAAGTTGAATTTCAAGATGCGAGCTGTTCGTCCGACTACAAAACGTAAGTGCATTTCAATCTGCGGTGTGAAACTGGAAGGGTTCAAGCACGGAGCTGAAGCAACGTCTGAGCATGATCCTGTTCACAACAAGGTACAAGGAGATGATTTTCAAAAGGTCCAGGGATGAGGGAGGGATTTAAAAGTCACTCTGTGTTTTCATAGATATATGCATGTGTTTGTGTGTGTAAAATATTAATATGTTATGAAATATACATTTGTGGTAATAACTTTTATAATAACATACATACATGTACATTTGGTCAATCTGGTCAATTTATTGCTATTCAGGTCACAGCTGACCATTAGCCATGTGTGGAAAAGCCTATACATCAGAAGCAAGGCAAATAATCATTAATGGTAGACTGTTGAGTGAGCCATGCTTCATAATAAATTCTGTCTCTAAGTTGGTTGTTCTATCTTTGTTTGTTTAACCGGGTCCTGTTTCAGTTGGTTCATGGTGAGAAGCTGTGATGGAGGAATTATCTTGTTTTCTAACGAAACAAGTTTGTCATTGAACTTGTTCTGAGTATATTGATGGTTAAAGCATCAATCATCTGTGTGTGTGTGTGTGTGTGTGTGTGTGTGTGTGTGTGTGTGTGTGTGTGTGTGTGTGTGTGTGTGTGTGTGTGTGTGTGTGTGTGTGTGTGTGTGTGTGTGTCCTCAGTGAAGTGTATCAGTCTCTGCAGTAGCTTCCAGCTGCAGCAGTCAGTTCAGTTTCTGTTCAGTCTGACTGAGGGAGGTTTTTGTACGATGGTTTTTCACTGTGTGAACACACCCTGACTGTTGATTTCATGAACACTGTGACAGTAGTAAACTGCTGCATCTTCAGCCTGAACTCCACTGATGGTCAGAGTGAAGTCAGAATTTGATCCACTGCCTGTAAAACGACCTGGAATCCCTGAAAACCGAGTGCTGGCATCATAAATGACAAGTTTAGGAGTTTCTCCATCCCTCTGTTGGTACCAGGCTAAATAGTGCTTGCTGCTCCAAGTATAAACATCACGACTGGTCCGACAGTTGATGGTGACAGAGCCTCCCAGAGCAGAGCTCACTGCTCCAGGCTGAGTCACTGTGACCTGACCTCTGGACTCTGAGGACACAGAGACAAAAACATAAAGCAGCGTCATGGTTTTGCCGGCTTCATTTCAGAGGGACGGATGTTCATAGAGGAGAGGAGTTTGACTCTCTGGACTTTACCTGTGAAGCAGCAGCAGAGGAGAGTCCAGATGAGGACGCAGATCAAAGTCATGTTTTTGATGAGGAGGATTTCTGTGTCTTCTGTTGTCATGAAGGACAGCTGTCAGTCATCCAGTGTTCAACTCTCAGGACTATAAACTCTCCCAGAGCACTGGAGCATGGTGCTGCTGATGCAAAGTGGCTCTCTATGGAAATGCTTCAGTTATGTCAACCTGGACCCTCCCCATGAGTTTTGTCTGATGCATCCAAGAATAAACTTACAGATGGGTGATATTCAGAGAAACAAATTATAATTCAAAGAGTTCAGGAACATCTTGATCTCTAACTTGCGTTAGGATTCAGTGCCATAAATAACATCTTATCTCCTGTGCTCTTAGTCTGGACTGAGCTGAAGTTTGAACTGTAGCTGTCCACATCATATCATGTTGTTGCTGTTGCCAAATCATTTCCTGCAATACTGCTCAAATATCAGGTTCACAGTCTCCATCCTAATCCCTTCATGTTCACATCAATCCATCATTTCTTCTTGGTTCAGAGTTTCCAAGGTGCTTTTCCAAACTGAAACATTGTCTTTATTGTACCAGTGTCTACCTGTGCCAGGAGAACTCTTTTCATGTAAATTCTAAAATAGCGTCCGGTCTTGATTTTCCTCATCTAGCATACTTGTAACAAGGAACTATTTGTGGAAAGTTTGTTATTCTTGACCTCAACTCAAGGGATGAGGAACATTGTTGTAATTCTATAACAGCAGCTGGGTCTTGATTTACCTCAGCTAGACAGGTAACAGGCTTTTTTAGAGATGGGCCAGAATTTCTAAATTCCTCTGTACAATAAGGGTATTTGGTCACATGTAACATGAAACCTATTGTTTTCAATCTACTCCCCTTTACTTGGTCAGTTCTCATACGTCATGATGCATGTAAAAATCTGCACGTCTACTGTATAATCAGTTATACTACATGAAGTAGGCCTAAACTTGGATGACTAATCCCGACCCACAATATGTCTATTAGGATTCATCATATTGTTCAATTCATTGCTGTTCAAGTCATTGCTGACCATTATGGCTTAAACCTTTTAGTTAAGCTTTGTAATGTTTGGTGACATGCTTTCTACTATGTTTCATCTCATAGCAGATTATGGCATTTCTGTTCAAATATTCGTGGCTTGTTTCATTCCTGCTTGGTTAGTGAGCTGCTCGGGTGAAATAGTTCCTGTGTTTTTTGGGATGCCTTGCCCTCTTATTTTGGGGAGGAATTATCTGCTGCTGCTCAGGGCAGATGTCCCTTTATTACAAAATCTCCCTGCAGAGTTGATGAACCTAAGACTTTTTGTCAAGACTTAGTCAGCACATATCATCTGTTAATCTGTTCAATCTTCAGTCTGTAATAACCTATTATCTTTACTTAATTCACCTGTCACTACTGATTCAAAGTATCTGAAATGTGATTTGATGTATGGACACATTTGGTTGATAATGAGTGTAAATTGTGTGTGTGTGTGTGTGTGTGTGTGTGTGTGTGTGTGTGTGTGTGTGTGTGTGTGTGTGTGTGTGTGTGTGTGTGTGTGTGTCCTCCCTCAGTGAAGTGTATCAGTCTCTGCAGTAGCTTCCAGCTGCAGCAGTCAGTTCAGTTTCTGTTCAGTCTGACTGAGGGAGGTTTTTGTACGACGGTTTTTCACTGTGTGAACACAGCTTGACTGTTGATGTAGTGTGCACTCTGACAGTAGTAAACTGCTGCATCTTCAGCCTGAACTCCACTGATGGTCAGAGTGAAGGCAGAGTTTGATCCACTGCCTGTAAAACGATCTGGAATCCCTGATTCTCGAGTGCTAGCAAAGTAAATGAGACGTTTAGGAGATTCTCCATCTCTCTGCTGGTACCAGGCTAAATGGTGGGAGCTGCCCCAAGTATCAACGTTCTGACTGGTCCTACAGTTGATGGTGACGGAGCCTCCCAGAGCAGAGCTCACTGCTCCAGGCTGAGTCACTGTGACCTGACCTCTGGAATCTGAGGACACAGAGACAAAAACATAAAGCAGCGTCATGGTATTGTCGGCTTCATTTCAGAGGGACGGATGTTCATAGAGGAGAGGAGTTTGATTCTCTGGACTTTACCTGTGAAGCAGCAGCAGAGGAGAGTCCAGATGAGGACGCAGGTCAAAGTCATGTTTTTGATGAGGAGGATTTCTGTGTCTTCTGTTGTCATGAAGGACAGCTGTCAGTCATCCAGTGTTCAACTCTCAGGACTATAAACTCTCCCAGAGCACTGGAGCATGGTGCTGCTGATGCAAAGTGGCTCTCTATGGAAATGCTTCAGTTATGTGAACCTGGACCCTCCCCATGAGTTTTGTCTCATACATCCAAGAATAAACTTACAGATGGGTGGTATTCAGAGAAACAAATTCAAATTCAAAGAGGTCAGGAACATCTTAATCACTAACTTGCGTTAGGATTCAGTGCCATATAAAATATCTTATTTCCTGTGCTCTTAGTTTGGACTGAGCTGAAGTTTGAACTGTAGCTGTCCACATCATATCAAGTTGTTGCTGTTGCCAAACCATTTCCTGCACTACTGCTCAAATATGAGGTTCACAGTCTCCATCCTAATCCCTTCATGTTCACATCAATCCGTTATTTCGCTTTTCCAAACTGAAACATTGTCTTTATTGTACCAGTGTCTACCTGTGCCAGGAGAACTCTTTTCCTGTAAATTCTAAAATAGCGTCCGGTCTTGATTTTCCTCATCTAGCGTACTTGCAACAAGGAACTATTTGTGGAAATGTTGTTATTCTTGACCTCAACTCAAGGGATGAGGAACATTGCTGTAATTCTCTAATAGCAGCTGGGTCTTGATTTACCTCAGCTAGACAGGTAACAGGCTTTTAGGGATGGGCCAGTATTTCCAAATTCCTCTCTACAATAAAGATATTTGGTCATATGTGACATGAAATCTGTTGTTTTCAATCTTCTCCTCTTAGCTTGGTAAGTTTTTGTACACCATGATGGATGTAAAAATGAGTTACACTAAATGAAGTAGGTCTAAAATTGGATGAGTAATCCCGACCCACAATATGTTGATTAGAATGTATCATATTGTTCAGTCTATTGCTATTCAAGTCATTGCTGACCATTTGCCATTGCTGTCTGAGGCCTTTAAATGTGAAGCAGGATATTGTTGTCCTCAAGCTATTGTTGGCTAAGATATTCAGGTCACAGCTGACCATTATATGTTAATGGTTAAAGTCTTTAAATCTGAAGCAGGTCATTTCTCCCCACTAGCCACTGATGGTGAAGTTATTCAGGTCACTCCTGAACATTCATTATTGCTGGCTAAAACATATATCATATATTTATATTGACTTAATTCACCTGTCTCTTCTGATTGAAAGTATCTCAAATGTGATTTGAGGTACACACACATTAGATTGTTAATGAGTGTAAGTGATAATTGTGTGTGTGTGTGTGTGTGTGTGTGTGTGTGTGTGTGTGTCCTCAGTGAAGTGTATCAGTCTCTGCAGTAGCTTCCAGCTGCAGCAGTCAGTTCAGTTTCTGTTCAGTCTGACTGAGGGAGGTTTTTGTACGACGGTTTTTCACTGTGTGAACACCCACTGACTGTTGGGATAGTGAAGACTCTGACAGTAGTAAACTGCTGCATCTTCAGCCTGAACTCCACTGATGGTCAGAGTGAAGTCAGAGTTTGATCCACTGCCTGTAAAACGACCTGGAATCCCTGATGCTCGATAGCTAGCACAGTAAATGAGAAGTTTAGGAGTTTCTCCATCTCTCTGTTGGTACCAGGCTAAATAGTGGTAGCTGCTATAATAAACGTTCTGACTGGTCCTACAGCTGATGGTGACGGAGCCTCCCAGAGCAGAGCTCACTGCTCCAGGCTGAGTCACTGTGTACTGACCTCTGGACTCTGAGGACACAGAGACAAAAACATAAAGCAGCGTCATGGTTTTGTCGGCTTCATTTCAGAGGGACGGATGTTCATAGAGGAGAGGAGTTTGATTCTCTGGACTTTACCTGTGAAGCAGCAGCAGAGGAGAGTCCAGATGAGGACGCAGGTCAAAGTCATGTTTTTGATGAGGAGGATTTCTGTGTCTTCTGTTGTCATGAAGGACAGCTGTCAGTCATCCAGTGTTCAACTCTCAGGACTATAAACTCTCCCAGAGCACTGGAGCATGGTGCTGCTGATGCAAAGTGGCTCTCTATGGAAATGCTTCAGTTATGTCAACCTGGACCCTCCCCATGAGTTTTGTCTGATACATCCAAGAATAAACTTACAGATGGGTGGTATTCAGATAAAAGAAATTATGATTCAAAGAGTTCAGGAACATCTTCATTACAAACTTGCGTTAGGATTCAGTGACAAATAAAATATCTTATCTCCTGTGCTCTTCCATTGGAATGAGCTGAAGTTTGAACTGTAGCTGTCCACATCATATCATGTTGTTGCTGTTGCCAAACCATTTCTTGCACTACTACTCAAATATCAGGTTCACAGTCTCCATCCTAATCCCTTTGTAGCAGAACGGAGCCCTGTTATGTCTACTTGCATGACTCTGTTCATTTTAAACTGATCAGTGATTGACAGCCAATCACTGTAGGCAGGCAAACTATAAAGGCAGCTAGTGGTCCTCCTTGCTTTCCCTCTGTCGCTGTAGCCTATCTCATTTCCGGTGCGCCCGCTGTTGTCGCAGGTAGGAGAGCAGTCTTTGCTCATGTGTCTTTCTTTTATCGGTTTTATTTGGTGTGGTGTTTTAAACTAGTTAACTTTTGTAGATGCTGTGGACCCTCTCCCTCCCTCAGCCGGGACGCTCTCACTAATTGCAGCTGGTAGGTTTGTACACTGTGCGCTGTGATATTATTTAGCATGTAGCGGCTAAATAGCTGTTGTTGTTGTTATAGGTTCACTTAGGGCGGAAGAGCGCCTGAAGGCTCTCGTCTGTCCCCCCCTCCCTCAGCTGGCTCATTAGTACTGCTGGATCGGGACCGCGAGTCCAGGTTAAGCAGCCCGAAGCGTCGCAGCTACTTGGCTCATCCCTAACTATGCTGCTGCTTTGCCTACTGTTAGCTCATTGTGGCTAACCACTGTTACTTGGCTCATCTGGACTAATTGCTGCTTTATCTTTCCTTTAGTCCCTACTTACTTATTTTCTTTGGCCACTTCCTTAGTTGCCAGTGGGCTTAATTCTTTTGGTTTATTGCTATTTTGCTTGATGCCCTTAACCCTGGTTAATGTTTGTATGATTGAGTTTGTTTAGTATCTTTATCTTTAGTTTTTTTTGTGTTTTTCTTATTTAACCATACCTGGCTGTTTAGTTTCTGAAAATTAACCTGATTTCATGTTTATTCTGTTAACTGCTATTTATTTTGTTATTGTTCTGGCAGTCAATCAGTGCAGTCCAGTATTTGATGTCTAATTTGTATTTTGTTTCCTCTTTTTTTAGAAGTTTGAGAGCCTAAGGTGGTGGGGATTGGTGTCCTCCGGTGGTGGTGTCCCCTCCTGTGTGCTGTCAACCCCGGGTGTGACCTTCACGTGTGTGTGTGTGTGTGTGTGTGTGCGCGTGGGTGTGTATTCACGTGTGATTGGGGTGACCCTCCTTCTTGGATACTGCACTTCTGGGGGCCCTCCTCCCCACTGGTAAGCCTCAGCTTCACCCATTTTCTTTTGTCCCACTAGTAGTTGTTGGTTTTTGTTTTGGCCTTTTATTAATATTGTTTAAAATAAAAAACTTGTTTTGTTGGAACCACGTCTCTTGCCTCATCGTATAACGGACCTACGTGCTATTGAGTGATCAGTTTGTCAGTGGTTAAAATATCATTCTCTGGGTGAAACTCCCCGAGTGGCGTTGTTGGCTTCTCCGAAATTATACCAGTTCGCTGGTTGCTCCCCCGATTCACTCGCCACACCTTCATGTTCACATCAATCCGTCATTTCTTCTGGGCTCAGAGTTTCCAAGGCGCTTTTCCAAACTGAAACATTGTCTTTATTGTACCAGTGTCTACCTGTGCCAGGAGAACTATTTTCATGTAAATTCTAAAAAGGCGGCCGGTCTTGATTTTTCTCATCTAGCATACTTGTAACAAGGAACTATTTGTGGAAAGTTTCTTATTCTTGACCTCAACTCAAGGGATGAGGAACAGTACTGTAATTATATAATAGCAGCTGGGTCTTGATTTACCTCAGCTAGACAGGTAACAGGCTTTTTTAGAGATGGGCTGGAATTTCTAAATTCCTCTGTACAATAAGGGTATTTGGTCACATGTAACATGAAACCTATTGTTTTCAATCTACTCCCCTTTGCTTGGTCAGTTCTCATACGTCATGATGCATGTAAAAATCTGCACGTCTATAATCAGTTATACTACATGAAATAGGCCTAAACTTGGATGACTAATCCAGACCCACAATATGTCTATTAGGATTCATCATATTGTTCAATTCATTGCTGTTCAAGTCATTGCTGACCATTAGCTATTGGTGGCTTAAACCTATTACTTAAGCATTTTAATGTTTGGGGACATGCTTTCTACTATGTTTCATCTCATAGCAGATTCTGGCATTTCTGTTCAAATATTCATGGCTTGTTTCATTCCTGCTTGGTTAGTGAGCCGCTTGGGTGAAATAGTTCCTGTGTTTTTTGGGATGCCTGGCCCTCTTATTTTGGGGAGGAATGATCTGCTGCTGCTCAGGGCAGATGTGCCTTTATTACAAAATCTCCCTGCAGAGTTGATGCACCAAAGACTTTTTGTCAAGACTTAATCAGCACATATCATCTGTTAATCTGTTCAATCTTCAGTCTGTAATAACCTATTATCTTTACTTAATTCACCTGTCTCTACTGATTGAAAGTATCTGAAATGTGATTTAAGGTATGCACACATTTGGTTGATGATGATGTAAGTGATAATAGAGTGTGTGTGTGTGTGTGTGTGTGTGTGTGTGTGTGTGTGTGTGTGTGTGTGTGTGTGTGTGTGTGTGTGTGTGTGCATGCGTGTGTGTGCGTGTGTGTGTGTGTGTGTGTGTGTCCTCAGTGAAGTGTATCAGTCTCTGCAGTAGCTTCCAGCTGCAGCAGTCAGTTCAGTTTCTGTTCAGTCTGACTGAGGGAGGTTTTTGTACGACGGTTTTTCACTGTGTGAACACATACTGACTGTTGATGTAGTGTGCACTCTGACAGTAGTAAACTGCTGCATCTTCAGCCTGAACTCCACTGGTGGTCAGAGTGTAGTCAGTTCCAGAGCCTGATCCACTGAAACGATTTGAAACTCCAGAATGTCGAGTTGAGCCACATCTAATAAGGAGTGTAGGGGCTTCTCCGGATTTCTGAAGGTACCAGTTGAAGCAGTAACTTGTACTCTGGCTGACTTTACATCTGATGGAGACAGTCTGTCCTGGAGCAACAGACTGAGCTCCAGGAGTCTGAGTCACGATGACTTGTCCTGATGAATCTGGAAAACATGAAAGAGGGGAGAAGGGTCATTGAGACAAATCCAGTTTGGAGAAAGATGATCAACATCCAAACAGAAGAGGATCATTTCTTTAACATGGAGAATAGATGGAAGAAGGTCAATGCTGCTTGTTTCAGTGTTTCTCCATCACAGCAGAACATCACTGTGGTGAACCTGGTCGCATCCTGAAACAAAGTTTTCAGAGGACAGTCTCACCCTGAACCAGGAGCCCCAGGGTGGCCAGCAGTAGAATCAGTGACATCATCATTGTGCTGCCGGCGTGTCAGTGGCTCTGAAAGTCCTGGACAGCCACTGATCAACACTGGCCTCTTAACGGCTGCGAGCAGAGAGGCAGGACACATATGCAAACACACAGAGTCAGTGAACTGTAGCTGTCCTCAGCATATACTGCTGTTTCCCCCTCACTACTGACAGCACTGACCTACACATTTACATATTTAGAAGCAGAGGATGTTGAAAAGTCTAGTATTAAACTGATATGTTACTTGACAGTGATTAATTTTAATTTTTTGGCCACTGGGCAACTAACTCAGCTGAAGAGTATCATGTCCTATTTAAAAGCTCTGCAACGGTTTAAATCCTTACAGCTTATTTTCTCATGAGTCTTTTCTTCTGGGTTCTGTGATTACAGTCACATGTCTCACACATATTGGGCTAGGCTACATATTTATCAGTTCTCCGAGGCACTTTTCCAAATTAGAACATCGTCTTCGTTGTGCCAGAGTCTATCTGTGCCAGGAGGAAACATTTCCTGTAAATTCTGGACTTGCAGCCAGTGTTGACTTTCCTAAACTAACATACTTGCAACAAGGAACTATTTGTAGTCATAGTCTGTCATTATGGCCCAGCCATTCTTTACCTCAACTCAAGGGATGAGGAAGATTGCTTTAATTCTACAGATAGCGACTAGGTCTTGATTTACCTTGGCTGCACAGGTAACAGGCTTTTAGAGATGGGCCAGTTTTTCTAAATTCCTCTTTCCAAGCAGGGTATATTCTGCAATCTTGCAGACTGTTTTCAATCTACTCCCCTTTCCTTGTACATCATGATGCATGTAAAAATCTGCACTTCCATCCTAGATATAGTTATAAATAGGACTTAAGTTTGGTGAGTAATCCAGACCTAGAATGTGTTGATTGGAATTTATCATATTGTTCAATTTTTTGCTATTTAGGTCATTGCTGACCATTCACCATTGCTGGCTAAAGCCTACTCAGGTGAAATAAAGAGTTTATGGTACACTGTTGATTATATATTTTTTTCCGTTTCATTGTCTTATTTTATGTCCATCTCTAAAAAGATTTCAGACACCTTTCTTATATTGAGGCCCTTTACGTTTCCCTTGACAGTTAAGTATTCAATTTATGCAATGCCAGGCTTTGTTGCTATGTTTCGTCTCATAACAGATTATGGCATTTAAATAACCATTGGTTGTTTCATTCCTGCTTGGTCAGTGAGCTTCCTTGGGGGAAATATTTGGCTGTTTTCTTTGGACGGCTTGTCCCGTTCATTTTAGGGAGGAATTATCTTGTTTCTGCTCAGGGCGGACAATGCTCAATGACAAAATCTCCCTGCAGAGAAGCTGCACCAAATACTTTGCATCAAGAATTCATCATCACATATAATTTGTTAATATGTTTAACCTTGAATTTGTAATAACATATTATCTTAACTTAATGCACCTCTCTTAATGTGATGTGAGTTTAGGTATGCACGTGTTTAACTGGGTCCATGGTAGATAATGAAGGTTTCTAAAGCAGATCTGTGTCTCAATGTTTTTTTTTAATTGAAAATATTTCAAATAAATGTGTTCCAGTATGAAGCTGAGGTCAAAGGTCATGACCAAGACATCTCTCATTAACTATCCCCAGTTGGGTACTATTGAGGATTAGGCAGAAAGTATTTTGATTTCTATTAAGACATTTTTTTTGGCATTGTACTTGTTTTGATACGTGTTCAGTAGTGGTTAGAGTAAAGATAATGTAATGTCTGTGTGTGTGTGTGTGTGTGTGTGTGTGTGTGTGTGTGTGTGTGTGTGTGTGTGTGTGTCCTCAGTGAAGTGTATCAGTCTCTGCAGTAGCTTCCAGCTGCAGCAGTCAGTTCAGTTTCTGTTCAGTGTGACTGAGGGAGGTTTTTGTACGACGGTTTTTCACTGTGTGAACGAAAACACACTGTTGTACCAGAATTCCCCCAGACAGTAGTAAACTGCTGCATCTTCAGCCTGAACTCCAGTGATGGTCAGAGTGAAGTGAGAGTTTGATCCACTGCCTGTAAAACGACCTGGAATCCCTGATTCTCGAGTGCTAGCCGTGTGAATCATAAGTTTAGGAGTTCCGCCGTCTCTCTGTTGGTACCAGGATAGGTCCTCTCCATCATCTACCCTATGACTGGTCCTACAGTTGATGGTGATGGAGCCTCCCAGAGCAGAGCTCACTGCTCCAGGCTGAGTCACTGTGTACTGACCTCTGGACTCTGAGGACACAGAGACAAAAACATAAAGCAGCGTCATGATTTTGTCGGCTTCATTTCAGAGGGACGGATGTTCATAGAGGAGAGGAGTTTGATTCTCTGGACTTTACCTGTGAAGCAGCAGCAGAGGAGCGTCCAGATGAGGACGCAGGTCAAAGTCATGTTTTTGATGAGGAGGATTTCTGTGTCTTCTGTTCTCATGAAGGACAGCTGTCAGTCATCCAGTGTTCAACTCTCAGGACTATAAACTCTCCCAGAGCACTGGAGCATGGTGCTGCTGATGCAAAGTGGCTCTCTATGGAAATGCTTCAGTGTCAACCTGGACCCTCCCCATGTGCTTTGTCTGATACATCCAGGAAGAAATTTACAGATGGGTGGTATTCAGAGAAAAAAATTCAAAGAGGTCAGGAACATCTTAATTACTAATTTGTGTTGGGATTCAGTGCCATATAAAATATCTTATTTCCTGTACTGTTAGTTTGGACTGAGCTGAAGTTTGAACTGTAGCTGTCCACATCATATCATGTTGTTGCTGTTGCCAAACCATTTCCTGCACTACTGTTCAAATATCAGGTTCACAGTCTCCATCCTAATCCCTTCATGTTCACATCAATCCGTCATTTCTTCTGGGTTCAGAGTTTCCAAGGTGCTTTTCCAAACTGAAACATTGTCTTTATTGTACCAGTGTCTACCTGTGCCAGGAGAACGCTTTTCATGTAAATTCTAAAATAGCGTCTGGTCTTGATTTTCCTCATCTAGCGTACTTGTAACAAGGAACTATTTGTGGAAAGTTTGTTATTCTTGACTTTAACTCAAGGGATGAGGAACATTGGTGTAATCTATAACTGTAGATAGCTGGGTCTTGATTTATCTCAGCTAGACAGGTAACAGGCTTTTAGAGATGGTCCAGTATTTCTAAATTCATCTGTACAATAACAGTATTTCGTCACATGTAACATGAAACCTATTGTTTTCAATCAACTCCCCTTTGCTTGGTAAGTTCTTGTACATCATGATCCAAATATCAAATCTGCTCTTCTGTAATCAGTTACACGAAATGAAGTAGGTCTAAAATTGGACGACTAATCCCGACCCACAATAGGTTGATTAGAATGTATCATATTGTGAAATGTATTGTTATTTAAGTCATTGCTGACCATTTGCCATCGCTGTCTGAGGCCTTCAAATGTCAAGCAGGGAATTTTTGTTCGCAAGCTATTGTTGGCTAAGATATTCAGGTCACAGCTGACCATATTGTATTAATAGTTAAAGTCTTTAAATCTGAAGCAGGTCATTTCTCTCTACTAGCCATTGATGGTGAAGTTATTCAGGTCACTCCTGACCATTCATTATTGCTGTCTTAAACATATTATTATCTGTCTCTTCTGATTGAAAGTATCTGAAATGTGATTTGAGGTACGCACACATTAGATTGTAATGAGTGTAAGTGATATTGGACTCATACAAATATCTGGATGTGGTGCTGGACAATAAACTGGAGTGGTCTACAAACACGGAGGCAGTCTACAAAAAGGGCCTGAGCTGGCTTTACTTCCTGAGGAGGCTCAGGTCCTTTAATGTCTGCAACCGGATGCTCCAGATATTTTATCAGTCTGTTGTTGTGAGCACCATCTTCTTCGCTGTGGTGTCCTGGGGTGCGGGCATCAAAACGAAGAATGCCAACAGACTGAACAAACTCATAAAGAAGGCAGGGTCTGTTGTTGGCTCTAAGCTTGTCACCTTGAAGGAGGTGGTGGAGGAAAGGATGCAGGCAAAACTGCTGGCTATCATGGACAATGCCTCTCACCCCCTCCACAAAACTCTGGACAAGCTTAAGAGCAGCTTCAGCAACAGACTCCTTCAACCCCGCTGCTTAAAGGAACGGCAGGAAGTCATTCCTACCTGGTGCCATCAGACTTTACAACACTCACTCCAAAACACACAAATAATCTTAAATTATTATTACTGTAGTTAAATTGATATTACTGTTTATAAAACTGCACCTTATTCTCTTGCATGTAACAGCTGCTATGGTAACCTAATTTCCGCTTGGGGATTAATAAAGTTATCTATCTATCTATCTATCTATCTATCTATCTATCTATCTATCATAGTGTGTGTGTGTGTGTGTGTGTGTGTGTGTGTGTGTGTGTGTGTGTGTGTGTGTGTCCTCAGTGAAGTGTATCAGTCTCTGCAGTAGCTTCCAGCTGCAGCAGTCAGTTCAGTTTCTGTTCAGTCTGACTGAGGGAGGTTTTTGTACGACGGTTTTTCACTGTGTGAACACATACTGACTGTTGGGATAGTGAAGACTCTGACAGTAGTAAACTGCTGCATCTTCAGTCTGAACTCCACTGATGGTCAGAGTGAAGGCAGAGTTTGATCCACTGCCTGTAAAACGATCTGGAATCCCTGATACTCGAGTGCTAGCATAGTAAATGAGAAGTTTAGGAGTTTCTCCATCTCTCTGTTGGTACCAGGCTAAATAATTATTAGTATAAACATCCTGACTGGTCCGACAGTTGATGGTGACGGAGCCTCCCAGAGCAGAGCTCACTGCTCCAGGCTGAGTCACTGTGACCTGACCTCTGGACTCTGAGGACACAGAGACAAAAACATAAAGCAGCGTCATGGTTTAGTCGGCTTCATTTCAGAGGGACGGATGTTCATAGAGGAGAGGAGTTTGATTCTCTGGACTTTACCTGTGAAGCAGCAGCAGAGGAGAGTCCAGATGAGGACGCAGGTCAAAGTCATGTTTTTGATGAGGAGGATTTCTGTGTCTTCTGTTGTCATGAAGGACAGCTGTCAGTCATCCAGTGTTCAACTCTCAGGACTATAAACTCTCCCAGAGCACTGGAGCATGGTGCTGCTGATGCAAAGTGGCTCTCTATGGAAATGCTCTGACTGACTCCAACAGGGACTTGGATTACTCTCATCATGCTGTTTATCAATGGATCAATCACTTAAAGTATTGATTAGGATATTTTCAATGTCAGTTTTATTCCAGTTTGTCTTCCCGTGTCTTGAAAAATGTGTTTCACAATGTCGTCTGTCTTGTTTAAATTAAATGAAGAGTAAATGAAGTTTCATTAAAAATGAACATATATCAAATAAAAACATACATTGTGTAAATCTGTGGCTCTGTGTTATCGTCACTTTTCATATCAGCTGATAATATTTTACAATCAGAGACTAATTTTGTTGAGTTTGTTTGTGTCAAAGTCAGAGAGCCGTGTCTCTCTACAGTCAGAGGTTTTTGTACGGCGGCTCAATGAGTTTGTATCACTGTGGTACACGTTCGGTGGAGGAACCAGACTGAATGTTGGAAGTAAGTCAAATGCTTCAGTGTTTTTATTATTTCAGGAGCTATTTTTTCTTTTTTTCTTCATATTACAAGGAAAATTGTCAGTTTTTCATATTAACGTTTCATTTTTGCACAAATATTTGTCAGTGAGAGACAAAGTTTGCTTCAGAAATATGAATTCAGAAACTTATTGCAGTAGATATAAAATATTAAGAGAGTAGATAAATCATTATTTCCAACTTTAATAGTAAAGTTGCATCTTGAGGGCTTGTAGGTTTAGTTCAGTTTGTCAAAGTCAGAGAGCCGTGTCTCTCTACAGTCAGAGGTTTTTGTACGGCGGCTCAATGACTTTGTATCACTGTGGTGGACTTTTGGTGGAGGAACCAGACTGAATGTTGGAAGTAAGTTTCTGCACAAATATTAAATAATATACTGTGAAGTCATTTTTAATGTCATGTTTTGGATGTTTGAGGCAGATAAATATATCTTGTTTTAATTCCAACACTTTTAGTATTCATGTTTTAATTCTCCTCCTTTATCATGGAGGCTAACTCAGAGCAGCTTTACTAAACATTTCTTTACACATTCCTGTCAAAGTGACATTTAAACAGCCTGAAGTGTAGAAAAGATAAAACTGTAAACCTGTTTTACAAATGTTTTGCAAGAGGAGATATCATTTTTCAGCTCAATGATAGCAGTGTTCAAAACGCTCCTCTTGTCCAACATTTGATTGCAGTCGGTTGATTTTCTGTATTTGTGTATGTGTCCACTAAATATTTTAAAGCCACATATAGTTCAGGTTTTTGCTGATTGTGATGAGAAAGTTTGATCTCTTTTATTTCCAGTGTAGTTTGATATATTTCAGCTCATTCTGTTTGATGAGTGTCTCTGTGCTGATATGCATGAGAGGCTTCTTAAAGGGAAGTGAAACAATGTGTGAGTGAGTGACTGGTGGAGCAGAAAAAACATCTGACAGAAACTCCTTAAAGGACTAAATCAACTCTCACACAGTGAAGCTGTCCCAGTGTCTGCTGGGTGATTGACAGCTGCGTGGTCCCTGTCCTCTAAGCTGATTGGTGTCTCCTACTGTAGGTGATGTCCGTCCCGCCCTGACGGTGCTGCCCCCCTCCAGTGAGGAGCTGCAGCAGGGGAAGGCCACGCTCATGTGTCTGGCCAACAAGGGCTTCCCCTCAGACTGGAGTCTGTCCTGGAAGGTGGACGGCAGCAGCGGCAGCAGCAGCAGCAGCTGGGAGGAGAGCAGGAGCCCCGGGGTGCTGGAGAAGGACGGCCGCTACAGCTGGAGCAGCACCCTGAGGCTCCCTGCAGACCAGTGGAGGAAGGTGGGCTCTGTGACCTGTGAGGCCACCCAGGGCTCCCAGACTCCAGTCTCAGAGACACTGAGGAGAGACCAGTGTTCCCAGTCCTGACCTGACTCACTGGGACTCTGCTGCTGGTTTTACTCTCATACTGCTCTCAGCTCTCTCTCTGTTCTCTCTTTCTCTCAACATGTTTCAACATTAATGTGTTCTTGCTTCTGTTTCAACATTTTACAACAATAAAGATTTCATTACCTTTATTATAAATGTGACGTGTCTTTGACCTTCTTTTTCCACACACATGATACATGAGGAACATTTGTCAGATTAATGCACAGTCACTAAAATAACAACTTCATTATTTCCTCATTACTTTCTCATTGTTTTCAGACTGTGGATATTCTTCTATAGTCTTTCTAGTTTGATCTATATGAATTTATTTGTACATTTTAAGCATCAATTTAATGATTTTTGGTTCATGGCTCTTGAAAAATGATTAAAAGTGTCTGACATTCAAATTTTCTTCACTGAACATCATTTTATTTATTTAAGATAATGTCAGTTATGATTTGAGGATAACAGCTTTTTTTGGGCCAACCTTGATCAGGATTGTTTCTGATGCTGCTCTGTGTCTTCATGTTGTCTTACATGAACAAATGTTCTTATCTAATGTGATACAGTATCAAGCTGAGGTCAAAGGTCACAAGTGTTTTCATTAACTGTCCTCGTTTGGCTCCTCCTGATTATATGGCAAATCAAATAAGAGCATGGGATTATAATTGGATATAAAAGGAAGGTGAGACACTGTGATGGAAAATATGTAGTGTGTGTGTGAGTGTGTGTGTGTGTCCTCAGTGAAGTGTGTCAGTCTCTGCAGTAGCTTCCAGCTGCAGCAGTCAGTTCAGTTTCTGTTCAGTCTGACTGAGGGAGGTTTTTGTACGATGGTTTTTCACTGTGTGAACACACTCTGACTGTTGGGATAGTGCCAACTCTGACAGTAGTAAACTGCTGCATCTTCAGCCTGAACTCCACTGATGGTCAGAGTGAAGTCAGAGTTTGATCCACTGCCTGTAAAACGACCTGGAATCCCTGATGCTCGAGTGCTAGCATAGTAAATAAGAAGTTTAGGAGTTTCTCCATCTCTCTGTTGGTACCAGGCTAAAAAGTGGATGCTGCCAGAAACATAAACGTTCTGACTGGTCCTACAGTTGATGGTGACGGAGCCTCCCAGAGCAGAGCTCACTGCTCCAGGCTGAGTCACTGTGTACTGACCTCTGGACTCTGAGGACACAGAGACAAAAACATAAAGCAGCGTCATGGTTTTGTCGGCTTCATTTCAGAGGGACGGATGTTAATAGAGGAGAGGAGTTTGATTCTCTGGACTTTACCTGTGAAGCAGCAGCAGAGGAGAGTCCAGATGAGGACGCAGGTCAAAGTCATGTTTTTGATGAGGAGGATTTCTGTGTCTTCTGTTGTCATGAAGGACAGCTGTCAGTCATCCAGTGTTCAACTCTCAGGACTATAAACTCTCCCAGAGCACTGGAGCATGGTGCTGCTGATGCAAAGTGGCTCTCTATGGAAATGCTTCAGTTATGTCAACCTGGACCCTCCCCATGAGTTTTGTCTCATGCATCCAAGAATAAACTTACAGATGGGTGGTATTCAGAGAAACAAATTAAAATTCAAAGAGTTCGGGAACATCTTAATCACTAACTTGCGTTAGGATTCAGTGCCATATAAAATATCTTATTTCCTGTGCTCTTAGTTTGGACTGAGCTGAAGGTTGAACTGTAGCTGTCCACATCATATCATGTTGTTGCTGTTGCCAAATCATTTCCTGCACTACAGTTCAAATATCAGGTTCACAGTCTCCATCCTAATCCCTTCATGTTCACATCAATCCGTCATTTCTTCTGGGTTCAGAGTTTCCAAGGCGCTTTTCCAAACTGACACATTGTCTTTATTGTACCAGTGTCTACCTGTGCCAGGAGAACTCTTTTCCTGTAAATTCTAAAAAGGCGGCCAGTCTTGATTTTCCTCATCAAGGATTCTTGTAACAAGGAACTATTTGTGGAAAGTTTGTTATTCTTGACCTCAACTCAAGGGATGAGGAACATTGCTGTAATTGTCTAATAGCAGCTGGGTCTTGATTTACCTCAGCTAGACAGGTAACAGGCTTTTAGGGATGGGCCAGTATTTCTAAATTCCTCTGTACAATAAGGATATTTGGTCATATGTGACATGAAATCTGTTGTTTTCAATCTTCTCCTCTTAGCTTGGTAAGTTTTTGTACACCATGATGGATGTAAAAATCAGTTATACTAAATGAAGTAGGTCTAAACTTTGACGACTAATCCCGACCCACAATATGTTGATTAGAATGTATCATATTGTTCAGTCTATTGCTATTCAAGTCATTGCTGACCATTTGCCATCGCTGTCTGAGGCCTTTAAATGTGAACAGGATATTGTTGTCCTCAAGCTATTGTTGGCTAAGATATTCAGGTCACAGCTGACCATTATATATTAATGGTTAAAGTCTTTAAATCTGAAGCAGGTCATTTCTCCCCACTAGCCACTGATGGTGAAGTTATTCAGGTCACTCCTGAACATTCATTATTGCTGGCTAAAACATATATCATATATTTATATTTACTTAATTCACCTGTCTCTTCTGATTGAAAGTATCTCAAATGTGATTTGAGGTACGCACACATTTGCTTGATAATGATGTAAGTGATAATAGTGTGTGTGTGTGTGTGTGTGTGTGTGTGTGTGTGTGTGTGTGTGTGTGTGTGTGTGTGTGTGTGTGTGTGCCCTCAGTGAAGTGTATCAGTCTCTGCAGTAGCTTCCAGCTGCAGCAGTCAGTTCAGTTTCTGTTCAGTCTGACTGAGGGAGGTTTTTGTACGACGGTTTTTCACTGTGTGAACACATACTGACTGTTGGGATAGTGAAAACTCTGACAGTAGTAAACTGCTGCATCTTCAGCCTGAACTCCACTGATGGTCAGAGTGAAGGCAGAGTTTGATCCACTGCCTGTAAAACGACCTGGAATCCCTGATTGCCGACTGCTAGCATAGTAAATGAGAAGTTTAGGAGTTTCTCCATCTCTCTGTTGGTACCAGGCTAAATAGTGGTAGCTGCTCCAAGTATGAACGTTCCGACTGGTCCTACAGCTGATGGTGACGGAGCCTCCCAGAGCAGAGCTCACTGCTCCAGGCTGAGTCACTGTGACCTGACCTCTGGACTCTGAGGACACAGAGACAAAAACATAAAGCAGCGTCATGGTTTTGTCGGCTTCATTTCAGAGGGACGGATGTTCATAGAGGAGAGGAGTTTGATTCTCTGGACTTTACCTGTGAAGCAGCAGCAGAGGAGAGTCCAGATGAGGACGCAGGTCAAAGTCATGTTTTTGATGAGGAGGATTTCTGTGTCTTCTGTTGTCATGAAGGACAGCTGTCAGTCATCCAGTGTTCAACTCTCAGGACTATAAACTCTCCCAGAGCACTGGAGCATGGTGCTGCTGATGCAAAGTGGCTCTCTATGGAAATGCTGTGACTGACTCCAACAGGGACTTGGATTACTCTCATCATGCTGTTTATCAATGGATCAATCACTTAAAGTATTGATTAGGATATTTTCAATGTCAATTTTATCCGAGTTTGGCTTCATGTGTCTTGAAAAATGTGTTTCACAATGTCGTCTGTCTTGAATAAATGAAGAGTAAATGAAGTTTCATTAAAAATGAACATATATCAAATAAAAACATACATTGTGTAAATCTGTGGCTCTGTGTTATCGTCACTTTTCATATCAGCTGATAATATTTTACAATCAGAGACTAATTTTGTTGAGTTTGTTTGTGTCAAAGTCAGAGAGCCGTGTCTCTCTACAGTCAGAGGTTTTTGTACGGCGGCTCAATGAGTTTGTATCACTGTGGTACACGTTCGGTGGAGGAACCAGACTGAATGTTGGAAGTAAGTCAAATGTTTCAATGTTTTTATTGTTTCAGGAGCTATTTTTTCTTTTTTTCTTCATATTACAAGGAAAATGGTCAGTTTTTCATATCAATGTTTAATTTTTGCACAAATATTTGTCAGTGAGAGACAAAGTTTGCTTCAGAAATATGAATTCAGAAACTTATTGCAGTAGATATAAAATAGTAAGACAGTAGATAAATCATTATTTCCAGCTTTTATAGTAAAGTTGCATCTTGAGGGCTTGTAGGTTTAGTTCAGTGTGTCAAAGTCAGAGAGCCGTGTCTCTCTACAGTCAGAGGTTTTTGTACGGCGGCTCAATGAGTTTGTATCACTGTGGTGGACTTTTGGTGGAGGAACCAGACTGAATGTTGGAAGTAAGTTTCTGCAAAAATATTAAATAATATACTGTGAAGTCATTTTTAATGTCATGTTTTGGATGTTTGAGGCAGATAAATATATCTTGTTTTAATTCCAACACTTTTAGTATTCATGTTTTAATCCTCCTCCTTTATCATGGAGGCTAACTCAGAGCAGCTTTACTAAACATTTCTTTACACATTCCTGTCAAAGTGACATTTAAACAGCCTGAAGTGTAGAAAAGATAAAACTGGAAACCTGTTTTACAAATGTTTTGCAAGAGGAGATATCATGTTTCACCTCAATGATAGCAGTGTTCAAAACGCTCCTCTTGCCCAACATTTGATTGCAGTCGGTTGATTTTCTGTATTTGTGTATGTGTCCACTAAATATTTTAAAGTCACATATAGTTCAGGTTTTGGCTGATTGTGATGAGAAAGTTTGATCTCTTTTATTTCCAGTGTAGTTTGATATATTTCAGCTCATTCTGTTTGATGAGTCTCTCTGTGCTGATATGCATGAGAGGCTTCTTAAAGGGAAGTGAAACAATGTGTGAGTGAGTGACTGGTGGAGCAGAAAAACCATCTGACAGAAACTCCTTAAAGGACTAAATCAACTCTCACACAGTGAAGGTGTCCCAGTGTCTGCTGGGTGATTGACAGCTGTGTGGTCCCTGTCCTCTAAGCTGATTGGTGTCTCCTACAGTAGGTGATGTCCGTCCCACCCTGACGGTGCTGCCCCCCTCCAGTGAGGAGCTGCAGCAGGGGAAGGCCACGCTCATGTGTCTGGCCAACAAGGGCTTCCCCTCAGACTGGAGTCTGTCCTGGAAGGTGGACGGCAGCAGCAGCAGCAGCAGCAGCAGCAGCAGCTGGGAGGAGAGCAGGAGCCCCGGGGTGCTGGAGAAGGACGGCCGCTACAGCTGGAGCAGCACCCTGAGGCTCCCTGCAGACCAGTGGAGGAAGGTGGGCTCTGTGACCTGTGAGGCCACCCAGGGCTCCCAGACTCCAGTCTCAGAGACACTGAGCAGAGACCAGTGTTCCCAGTCCTGACCTGACTCACTGGGACTCTGCTGCTGGTTTTACTCTCATACTGCTCTCAGTCTGCAACACTGTCTCTCTCTCTGTCTTTTTTCTTTCTTCTACCTCTTTAGTTCCCTCACTCACTCTCTAATCACATGTTTCATTCACAAAGTTTTGTTGCTTGTTGTCATTCAGATTATTTCAACACAATAAAGACTAATTCATCAAATCACTTGTTGTCATGTTGTGTGTTTGACAGATAAACTGTGTGTGTCTTATGTATGAAGTGTCCCATTGGTTGAAACACTCACATGGTTTTACAAGTGTCCAGAAAGTCAAATGAATCCTATAAACTATAAAGTCTGAAGAGAATTTATTGCATTTGAAGGATATTATCAGCATATTATATCATCATCGTATCATTATCAGCACTGTCATTTTAACATACATTACAAGTGATGAGCTTTTCTATGAACACAAGCCCATTAAAAACGTAGTGTGTTGAGGTTTGTTGAACATTAAACGTGTGACTAAAATATAAATTGTCTGTATTTCAGATGTGATTAGAAATGCTTTAAAAATACTGTTTAAAGACAGGGTGCATTCAGGGTGATTCAGATCAGTGTCTCTTGAGCTGAGGGAGGTTTTTGTACGACGTTGTATCACTGTGTGAACGGGCGGCTGTAATCCTGCTGACAGTAGTAAACTCCTGCATCTTCAGTCTGAACTCCAGTGATGGTCAGAGTGAAGTTGGTCTCAGACTGACTCCCACTGAAACATCTGAGACTCCTATATCACACCAATATGTGGTTGTGAATTATCTGTGTCTGCAGTAGAAGATGTGATCACGCTATAAAAAATGCAAACTACCATCTGCGTTTCCAGTTAAAGCAACAGGAAGTTTGAGTTTTTCCTGCACTAATTCAATTTGTAAGTCAATATGAAACAATACAGCTGGAGTAACATGTCCCATCCTCCATGTGTTGGACCCTTAAAGCCCTGAACTCAGTTGCAGTTGATTATTTGTATCTGTTCATAATTTAGAGCTATGGCATCATAAAGTCAATATAACAGAGACAAGAGGAGATGAAGCGAGTACATCTGGAATAAATGTTGAATCCTAAACTCCAGGTGTCAGAATTAAATGTATTCAGATTGTAACAACATATTTTTTGTACATTTTCTGACTGAAAGTACATCTGTCCACTCCAGAGGACCTTAAACACCAAATGTTATATGCTGCCCATTTTAAATCTGAGTGGTTTGATTAATTGCATATAGTTGAAATGGCTGCAATCCAGAATGAAGCTGAGGTCAAAGATCATGACCAAGACTTTTGTCATTAGCTGTCCCAGTGTGTGTGTGTGTGTGTGTGTGTGTGTGTGTGTCCTCAGTGAAGTGCATCAGTCTCTGCAGTAGCTTCCAGCTGCAGCAGTCAGTTCAGTTTCTGTTCAGTCTGACTGAGGGAGGTTTTTGTACGACAGTTTTTCACTGTGTGAACACACTCTGACTGTTGATGCTATGTGCACTCTTACAGTAGTAAACTGCTGCATCTTCAGCCTGAACTCCACTGATGGTCAGAGTGAAGGCAGAGTTTGATCCACTGCCTGTAAAACGACCTGGAATCCCTGATGCTCGAGTGCTAGCCACGTAAATAAGAAGTTTAGGAGTTTCTCCATCTCTCTGTTGGTACCAGGCTAAATGGTGGTATCCCCAATTATAATAAACATCCTGACTGGTCCGACAGTTGATGGTGACGGAGCCTCCCAGAGCAGAGCTCACTGCTCCAGGCTGAGTCACTGTGACCTGACCTCTGGACTCTGAGGACACAGAGACAAAAACATAAAGCAGCGTCATGGTTTTGTCGGCTTCATTTCAGAGGGACGGATGTTCATAGAGGAGAGGAGTTTGATTCTCTGGACTTTACCTGTGAAGCAGCAGCAGAGGAGAGTCCAGATGAGGACGCAGATCAAAGTCATGTTTTTGATGAGGAGGATTTCTGTGTCTTCTGTTGTCATGAAGGACAGCTGTCAGTCATCCAGTGTTCAACTCTCAGGACTATAAACTCTCCCAGAGCACTGGAGCATGGTGCTGCTGATGCAAAGTGGCTCTCTATGGAAATGCTTCAGTTATGTCAACCTGGACCCTCCCCATGAGTTTTTTCTGATACATCCAAGAATAAACTTACCGATGGGTGGTATTCAGAGAAAAGAAATTATAGTTCAAAGAGGTCAGGAACATCTTACTATAATTACTGACTTGCTCTTAGTTTGGACTTCCCTGAAGTTTGAACTGTAGCTGTCCACATCACATCATGTTGTTGCTGTTGCCAAACCAGTTCCTGCACTACTGCTCAAATATCAGTTTCACAGTCTATAATCAGCTATACTACATAAAGTAGGTCTAAAATTGGACGACAAATCCAGACCCACAATATGTCTATTAGGACTTATCATATTGTTCAATTTATTGCTATTCAAGTCATTGCTGACCATTAGCCATTGATGGCTTAAACCTATTAGTTAAGCATTGTAATGTTTGGGGACATGATTTCTACTTTCTTTCATCTCATAGCAGATTCTGGCATTCCTGTTCAAATATTCATGGCTTGTTTCATTCCTGCTTGGTTAGTGAGCCGCTTGGGTGAAATAGTTCGGTTACATGCTGCCATTCCAACAGACTGCCATTACGACATGTCACCATTCCGACAAAGTTTCGTCCCGGCATTCCGACAAGGCTAACCCCTACCCCTTTTAAAAGATTTGTCGGAATGGCAACACGTTTAAAAAAGAAATAAATACTACCATTCCGACCTTACGAGGCAAAAAATGTCGGAATGATGGGACGTTTAATTAAAGGTTTAAGTGTTGCCATTCCAACAATTAGGGCCTAATGTTGGAATGGCGGTTGCCTCCCAAATAGTTCCTGTGTTTTTTGGGATGCCTGGCCCTCTTATTTTGGGGAGGAATTATCTGCTGCTGCTCAGGGCAGATGTCCCTTTATTATAAAATCTCCCTGCAGAGTTGATGCACCAAAGACTTTTTGTCAGGACTTCATCAGCACATATCATCTGTTAATCTGTTCAATCTTCAATGTGTAAGAACCTATCATCTTTATTTAAGTCACCTGTCTCTACTGATTGAAAGTATCTGAAATGTGATTTGAGGTATGCACACATTAGGTTGATAATTACTTCAAGTGATAAGTGTGTGTGTGTGTGTGTGTGTGTGTGTGTGTGTGTGTGTGTGTGTGTGTGTGTGTGTGTGTGTGTGTGTGTGTGTGTCCTCAGTGAAGTGTATCAGTCTCTGCAGTAGCTTCCAGCTGCAGCAGTCAGTTCAGTTTCTGTTCAGTCTGACTGAGGGAGGTTTTTGTACGACGGTTTTTCACTGTGTGAACGAATACTGACTGTTGGCATAGAATTCCCCCATACAGTAGTAAACTGCTGCATCTTCAGCCTGAACTCCACTGATGGTCAGAGTGAAGGCAGAGTTTGATCCACTGCCTGTAAAACGACCTGGAATCCCTGATGCTCGAGTGCTAGCAGTGTGAATCAGAAGTTTAGGAGTTTCTCCATCTCTCTGTTGGTACCAGGATAGGTCCTCTCCATCATCTACCCTTTGACTGGTCCTACAGTTGATGGAGACGGAGCCTCCCAGAGCAGAGCTCACTGCTCCAGGCTGAGTCACTGTGTACTGACCTCTGGACTCTGAGGACACAGAGACAAAAACATAAAGCAGCGTCATGGTTTTGTCGGCTTCATTTCAGAGGGACGGATGTTCATAGAGGAGAGGAGTTTGATTCTCTGGACTTTACCTGTGAAGCAGCAGCAGAGGAGAGTCCAGATGAGGACGCAGATCAAAGTCATGTTTTTGATGAGGAGGATTTCTGTGTCTTCTGTTGTCATGAAGGACAGCTGTCAGTCATCCAGTGTTCAACTCTCAGGACTATAAACTCTCCCAGAGCACTGGAGCATGGTGCTGCTGATGCAAAGTGGCTCTCTATGGAAATGCTCTGACTGACTCCAACAGGGACTTGGATTACTCTCATCATGCTGTTTATCAATGGATCAATCACTTAAAGTATTGATTAGGATATTTTCAACATCAATTTTTTTCGAGTTTGGCTTCATGTTTCTTGAAAAATGTGTTTCACAATGTCGTCTGTCTTATTTAAATGAAATGAAGAGCAAATGAAGTTTCATTAAAAATGAACATATATCAAATAAAAACACACATTGTGTAAATCTGTGGCTCTGTGTTATCGTCACTTTTCATATCAGCTGATAATATTTTACAATCAGAGACTAATTTTGTTGAGTTTGTTTGTGCCAAAGTCAGAGAGCCGTGTCTCTCTACAGTCAGAGGTTTTTGTACGGCGGCTCAATGAGTTTGTATCACTGTGGTACACGTTCGGTGGAGGAACCAGACTGAATGTTGGAAGTAAGTCAAATGTTTCATTGATTTTATTGTAACAGGCACTATTTTTTCTTTTTTTCTTCATATGACAAGAAAAATAGTCAGTTTTTCATATTAATGTTTCATTTTTGCATAAATATTTGTCAGTAAGAGACAAAGTTTGCTTCAGAAATATATATATAAGAATTCAAAAACTTGTTGTAATCAATGTAAAATATTAAGACAGTAGATACATCATTATTTCCAACTTTTATAGTAAAGTTGCGTCTTGAGAGCTTGTAGGTTTAGTTCAGTGTGTCAAAGTCAGAGAGCCGTGTCTCTCTACAGTCAGAGGTTTTTGTACGGCGGCTCAATGAGTTTGTATCACTGTGGTGGACTTTTGGTGGAGGAACCAGACTGAATGTTGGAAGTAAGTTTCTGCACAAATATTAAATAATATACTGTGAAGTCATTTTTAATGTCATGTTTTGGATGTTTGAGGCAGATAAATATATCTTGTTTTAATTCCAACACTTTTAGTGTTCATGTTTTAATCCTCCTCCTTTATCATGGAGGCTAACTCAGAGCAGCTTTACTAAACATTTCTTTACACATTCCTGTCAAAGTGACATTTAAACAGCCTGAAGTGTAGAAAAGATAAAACTGTAAACCTGTTTTACAAATGTTTTGCAAGAGGAGATATCATTTTTCAGCTCAATGATAGCAGTGTTCAAAACGCTCCTCTTGTGCAACATTTGATTGCAGTCGGTTGATTTTCTGTATTTGTGTATGTGTCCACTAAATATGTTAAAGTCACATATAGTTCAGGTTTTGGCTGATTGTGATGAGAAAGTTTGATCTCTTTTATTTCCAGTGTAGTTTGATATATTTCAGCTCATTCTGTTTGATGAGTCTCTCTGTGCTGATATGCATGAGAGGCTTCTTAAAGGGAAGTGAAACAATGTGTGAGTGAGTGACTGGTGGAGCAGAAAAACCATCTGACAGAAACTCCTTACAGGACTAAATCAACTCTCACACAGTGAAGGTGTCCCAGTGTCTGCTGGGTGATTGACAGCTGCGTGGTCCCTGTCCTCTAAGCTGATTGGTGTCTCCTAGGTGATGTTCGTCCCGCCCTGACGGTGCTGCCCCCCTCCAGTGAGGAGCTGCAGCAGGGGAAGGCCACGCTCATGTGTCTGGCCAACAAGGGCTTCCCCTCAGACTGGAGTCTGTCCTGGAAGGTGGACGGCAGCAGCAGCAGCAGCAGCAGCAGCTGGGAGGAGAGCAGGAGCCCCGGGGTGCTGGAGAAGGACGGCCGCTACAGCTGGAGCAGCACCCTGAGGCTCCCTGCAGACCAGTGGAGGAAGGTGGGCTCTGTGACCTGTGAGGCCACCCAGGGCTCACAGACTCCAGTCTCAGAGACACTGAGGAGAGACCAGTGTTCCCAGTCCTGACCTGACTCACTGGGACTCTGCTGCTGGTTTTACTCTCATACTGCTCTCAGTCTGCAACACTGTCTCTCTCTCTCTGTCTTTTTTCTTTCTTCTACCTCTTTAGTTCCCTCACTCACTCTCTAATCACATGTTTCATTCACAAAGTTTTGTTGCTTGTTGTCATTCAGATTATTTCAACACAATAAAGACTAATTCATCAAATCACTTCTTGTCATGTTGTGTGTTATATCACACCAATATATGGTTGTGAATTATCTGTGTCTGCAGTAGAAGATGTGAACACACTATAAAAAATGCAAACTACCATCTGTGTTTCCAGTTAAAGCAACAGGAAATTTGAGTTTTTCCTGCACTAATTCAAGGTAATAAAGTTCATTTGTTTGTCATGTTGCAATCCAAGCTGCACAATGAAATGTAAACTGTAGCCCCTTCATGCTACACACACGTAGACCATCTATACAAATATGTATCCCTTTTTCTGCATGGTGTGCACTACAGTGGACAAATATTTGTAAGTCAATATGAAACAATACAGCTGGAGTAACATGTCCCATCGTCCATGTGTTAGACCCTTAAAGCCCTGAACCCAATTAAAGTTGATTATTGGTATCTGTTCATAATTTTGAGATATGGCATCATAAATTGAATATATTAGAGACAAGAGGAGATGCACCGAGTACATCTGGAATAAATGTTGAATCCTAAACTCCAGGTGTTAGAATTAAATGTATTCAGATTGTAACAACACATTTTTTGTACATTTTCTGAGTGAAAGTACATCTGTCCACTCCAGAGGACCTTAAACACCAAATGTTATATGCTGCCCATTTTAAATCTGCCTCATTTTGTGTGTTTTATTCATAATGATGATGTAATTTACACTTGAGCGGTTTGATTAATTGCATATAGTTGAAATGGCTGCAATCCAGAATGAAGCTGAGGTCAAAGATCATGACCAAGACTTTTGTCATTAGCTGTCCCAGTGTGTGTGTGTGTGTGTGTGTGTGTCCTCAGTGAAGTGTATCAGTCTCTGCAGTAGCTTCCAGCTGCAGCAGTCAGTTCAGTTTCTGTTCAGTCTGACTGAGGGAGGTTTTTGTACGACGGTTTTTCACTGTGTGAACACATACTGACTGTTGATGACATGAAAACTCTGACAGTAGTAAACTGCTGCATCTTCAGCCTGAACTCCACTGATGGTCAGAGTGAAGTCAGAGTTTGATCCACTACCTGTAAAACGACCTGGAATCCCTGATGCTCGAGTGCTAGCCCAGTAAATGAGAAGTTTAGGAGTTTCTCCATCTCTCCGTTGGTACCAGGCTAAACGGTGGTAGGTGCTATAATAAACATCCCGACTGGTCCGACAGTTGATGGTGACGGAGCCTCCCAGAGCAGAGCTCACTGCTCCAGGCTGAGTCACTGTGACCTGACCTCTGGACTCTGAGGACACAGAGACAAAAACATAAAGCAGCGTCATGGTTTTGTCGGCTTCATTTCAGAGGGACGGATGTTCATAGAGGAGAGGAGTTTGATTCTCTGGACTTTACCTGTGAAGCAGCAGCAGAGGAGAGTCCAGATGAGGACGCAGGTCAAAGTCATGTTTTTGATGAGGAGGATTTCTGTGTCTTCTGTTGTCATGAAGGACAGCTGTCAGTCATCCAGTGTTCAACTCTCAGGACTATAAACTCTCCCAGAGCACTGGAGCATGGTGCTGCTGATGCAAAGTGGCTCTCTATGGAAATGCTTCAGTTATGTCAACCTGGACCCTCCCCATGAGTTTTCTCTGATACATCCAAGAATAAACTTACAGATGGGTGGTATTCAGAGAAACAAATTCAAATTCAAAGAGTTCAGGAACATCTTGATCTCTAACCTGCGTTAGGATTCAGTGCCATAAATAACATCTTATCTCCTGTGCTCTTAGTTTGGACTGAGCTGAAGTTTGAACTGTAGCTGTCCACATCATATCATGTTGTTGCTGTTGCAAAATCATTTCCTGCACTACTGCTCAAATATCAGGTTCACAGTCTCCATCCTAATCCCTTCATGTTCACATCAATCCATCATTTCTTCTGGGTTCAGAGTTTCCAAGGTGCTTTTCCAGACTGAAACATTATCATTATTGTACCAGTGTCTACCTGTGCCAGGAGAACTCTTTTCTTGTAAATTCTAAAAAGGTGGCCAGTCTTGATTTTCCTGATCTATCGAACTTGTAACAAGGAACTATTTGTGGAAAGTTTGTTATTCTTGACCTCAACTCAAGGGATGAGGAACATTGCTGTAATTCTCTAACAGCAGCTGGGTCTTGATTTACCTCAGCTAGACAGGTAACAGGCTTTTAGAGATGGGCCAGCATTTCTAAATTCCTCTGTACAACAATGGTATTTGGTCATATGTAACATGAAACCCATTGTTTTCAATCTACTCCCCTTTGCTTGGTCAGTTCTTGTACATCATGATGCATGTAAAAATCTGCACGTCTATAATCAGTTATACTACATAAAGTAGGCCTAAACTTGGACGACTAATCCCGACCCACAATATGTCTATCAGGATTCATCATATTGTTCAATTCATTGCTATTCAAGTCATTGCTGACCATTATGGCTTAAACCTATTAGTTAAGCATTGTAATGTTTGGGGACATGCTTTCTACTATGTTTCATCTCATAGCAGATTATGGCATTTCTGTTCAAACATTCATGGCTTGTTTCATTCCTGCTTGGTTAGTGAGCCACTCGGGTGAAATAGTTCCTGTGTTTTTTGGGATGCCTGGCCCTCTTATTTTGGGGAGGAATTACTGCTGCTGCTCAGGGCAGATGTCCCTTTATTACAAAATCTCCCTGCAGAGTTGATGCACCAAAGACTTTTTGTCAAGGCTTCATCGGCACATATCATCTGTTAATCTCTTCAATCTTCAGTCCGTAATCACCTATTATCTTTACTTAATTCACCTGTCTCTACTGGTTGAAAGTATCTGAAATGTGATTTGAGGTATGCACACATTAGATTGATAATGATGTAAGTGATAGCAGTGTGTGTGTGTGTGTGTGTGTGTGTGTGTGTGTGTGTGTGTGTGTGTGTGTCCTCAGTGAAGTGTATCAGTCTCTGCAGTAGCTTCCAGCTGCAGCAGTCAGTTCAGTTTCTGTTCAGTCTGACTGAGGGAGGTTTTTGTACGACGGTTTTTCACTGTGTGAACACATCCTGACTGTTGATTTCATGATAACTCTGACAGTAGTAAACTGCCGCATCTTCAGCCTGAACTGCACTGATGGTCAGAGTGAAGTCAGAGTTTGATCCACTGCCTGAAAAACGATCTGGAATTACTGATTCTCGAGTGCTAGCCCAGTAAATGAGAAGTTTAGGAGTTTCTCCATCTCTCTGTTGGTACCAGGCTAAATAGTGGTCAGAGCCATCATAATAAACATCCTGACTGGTCCGACAGTTGATGGTGACGGAGCGTCCCAGAGCAGAGCTCACTGCTCCAGGCTGAGTCACTGTGTACTGACCTCTGGACTCTGAGGACACAGAGACAAAAACATAAAGCAGCGTCATGGTTTTGTCGGCTTCATTTCAGAGGGACGGATGTTCATAGAGGAGAGGAGTTTGATTCTCTGGACTTTACCTGTGAAGCAGCAGCAGAGGAGAGTCCAGATGAGGACGCAGATCAAAGTCATGTTTTTGATGAGGAGGATTTCTGTGTCTTCTGTTGTCATGAAGGACAGCTGTCAGTCATCCAGTGTTCAACTCTCAGGACTATAAACTCTCCCAGAGCACTGGAGCATGGTGCTGCTGATGCAAAGTGGCTCTCTATGGAAATCCTTCAGTTATGTCAACCTGGACCCTCCCCATAAGTTTTGTCTCATGCATCTAAGAAAAAACTTACAGATGGGTGGTATTCAGAGAAATAAAGTAAAATTCAAAGAGGTCAGGAACATCTTGCTATAATTACTAACTTGCTCTTAGTTTGGACTGAGTTGAAGTTTGAACTGTAGCTGTCCACATCATATCATGTTGTTGCTGTTGCTAAACCATTTCCTGCACTACTGCTCAAATATGGGGTTCACAGACTCTTGATTTTCCTCATCTAGCGTACTTGTGAAGTGTATGGGCTGTCGTCCTCCAAAGGTGTCGGCGTGTAGTATGTTGATAAAACAATTCTGCGGAGGCAGGCTGGGTGGATAGAGCAATCTTTATTGAAACCAATCTCAAGCCAGCGTCCAAACCAGAGTGTCCACTTCCTGGTATTCTCAAATATCGGCAAAGTGATGGCCAAAATGCTTTGCCCTCTGCTCTATCAGAACTCCTCTCGGACCCTCAGTCTTAGGAGATCAACCAAAATTCACCCCCGTTCTTTGGTGTGCGGGTCCTTTTTAGAGTCTGTTTGCTCATACCCGCCTATTTTCCTCTAATTGTTCACTTTTGGGGAACTGAGGGCCCCTCTATCCTGTTGGAAAGGAATGGGTCTGCATAACACCTCTATAGAATATCTTTCAAGGGAATGTGTTGCATGACCATGTTGATGTTATCTAAAGTTGACCTGCTAGTCTCTCTATACTTGATGGAAATGTATACGTTGAATCAAACCTGAACCTCTGAACTGGTCAGTCCTCGGTGTGGGCCTCTTCCTTTAGCTATTCTCAGACGCACACTACAGGGCTAAGGAGTTGTTATCCGGGACAAAAGACCTTTACGTCATCACCTTCCCACATTTACTTAAAGGGAAGCATCTGGTTCTGTCCCATTCTGTCCTGTCACTCAGAGCTCAAGAGGTATAAGAAACACACAAACACTACATTTGCAACAAGGAGCTATTTGTGGAAAGTTTGTTATTCTTGACCTCAACTCAAGGGATGAGAAACATTGCTGTAATTGTATAACAGCAGCTGGGTCTTGATTTACCTCAGCTAGACAGGTAACAGGCTTTTAGAGATGGGCCAGAATTTCTAAATTCCTCTGTACAATAAGGGTATTTGGTCATATGTAACATGAAACCTATTGTTTTCAATCTACGCCCCTTTGCTTGGTCAGTTCTTGTACATCATGATGCATGTAAAAATCTGCATGTCTATAGTCAATTATTCTACATGAAGTAGGTCTTAGATTTGACGACTAATCCCGACCCACAATATGTCTATTAGGATTTATCATAATGTTCAGTTCATTGCTATTCAAGTCATTGCTGACCATTAGCCATTGGTGGTTTAAAGCTATTAGTTAAGCATTGTAATGTTTGGGGACATGCTTTCTACTATGTTTCATCTCATAGCAAATTATGGCATTTCTGTTCAAACATTCATGGCTTGTTTAATTCCTGGTTGGTTAGTGAGCCGCTTGGGTGAAATAGTTCCTGTGTTTTTGGATGCCTTGGAGGAATTATCTGCTGCTGCTCAGGGCAGATGTCCCTTTATTACAAAATGTCCTTGCAGAGTTGATGCACCAAAGACTTTTTGTCAAGACTTCATCAGCAGATATCATCTGTTAATCTGTTCAATCTTCAGTCTGTAATAACCTATTATCTGTACTTAATTCACCTGTCTCTACTGATTGAAAGTATCTGAAATGTGATTTGAGGTATGCAAACACTAGGTTGATAATTAGATTAGTGTAAGTGATAATAGTGTGTGTGTGTGTGTGTGTGTGTGTGTGTATGTGTGTGTGTGTGTGTGTGTGTGTGTGTGTGTGTGTGTGTGTGTGTGTGTGTGTGTGTGTGTGTGTGAGTGTGTGTGTGTGTGTGTGTGTGTGTGTGTGTGTGCATGTCCTCAGTGAAGTGTATCAGTCTCTGCAGTAGCTTCCAGCTGCTGCAGCAGTCAGTTCAGTTTCTGTTCAGTCTGACTGAGGGAGGTTTTTGTACGACGGTTTTTCACTGTGTGAACACATACTGACTGTTGATTTCATGAACACTCTGACAGTAGTAAACTGCTGCATCTTCAGCCTGAACTCCACTGATGGTCAGAGTGAAAGCAGAGTTTGATCCACTGCCTGTAAAACGACCTGGAATCCCTGATGCTCTTCTGTTAGCCAGGTAAATGAGAAGTTTAGGAGCTTCTCCATCTCTCTGTTGGTACCAGGCTAAATAATGATAAGTGCCACCAAAATAAACATCCTGACTGGTCCGACAGTTGATGGTGACGGAGTCTCCCAGAGCAGAGCTCACTGCTCCAGGCTGAGTCACTGTGACCTGACCTCTGGACTCTGAGGACACAGAGACAAAAACATAAAGCAGCGTCATGGTTTTGTCGGCTTCATTTCAGAGGGACGGATGTTCATAGAGGAGAGGAGTTTGATTCTCTGGACTTTACCTGTGAAGCAGCAGCAGAGGAGAGTCCAGATGAGGACGCAGATCAAAGTCATGTTTTTGATGAGGAGGATTTCTGTGTCTTCTGTTGTCATGAAGGACAGCTGTCAGTCATCCAGTGTTCAACTCTCAGGACTATAAACTCTCCCAGAGCACTGGAGCATGGTGCTGCTGATGCAAAGTGGCTCTCTATGGAAATGCTCTGACTGACTCCAACAGGGACTTGGATTACTCTCATCATGCTGTTTATCAATGGATCAATCACTTAAAGTATTGATTAGGATATTTTCAGTGACGATTTTATTCAAGTTTGGATTCATGTGTCTTGAAAAATGTGTTTCACAATGTCGTCTGTCTTGTTTAAATGAAATGAAGAGTAAATGAAGTTTCATTAAAAATGAACATATATCAAATAAAAACATACATTGTGTAAATCTGTGGCTCTGTGTTATCGTCACTTTTCATATCAGCTGATAATATTTTACAATCAGAGATAATTTTGTTGAGTTTGTTTGTGTCAAAGTCAGAGAGCCGTGTCTCTCTACAGTCAGAGGTTTTTGTACGGCGGCTCAATGAGTTTGTATCACTGTGGTACACGTTCGGTGGAGGAACCAGACTGAATGTTGGAAGTAAGTCAAATGTTTCAATGTTTTTATTGTTTCAGGAGCTATTTTTTCTTTTTTTCTTCATATTACAAGGAAAATAGTCAGTTTTTCATATTAATGTTTAATTTTTGCACAAATATTTGTCAGTAAGAGACAAAGTTTGCTTCAGAAATATGAATTCAAAAACTTATTGCAGTAGATATAAAATATTAAGACAGTAGATGAATCATTATTTCCAGCTTTAATAGTAAAGTTGCATCTTGAGGGCTTGTAGGTTTAGTTCAGTGTGTCAAAGTCAGAGAGCCGTGTCTCTCTACAGTCAGAGGTTTTTGTACGGCAGCTCAATGAGTTTGTATCACTGTGGTGGACTTTTGGTGGAGGAACCAGACTGAATGTTGGAAGTAAGTTTCTGCACAAATATTAAATAATATACTGTGAAGTCATTTTTAATGTCATGTTTTGGATGTTTGAGGCAGATAAATATATCTTGTTTTAATTCCAACACTTTTAGTATTCATGTTTTAATTCACCTCCTTTATCATGGAGGCTAACTCAGAGCAGCTTTACTAAACATTTCTTTACACATTCCTGTCAAAGTGACATTTAAACAGCCTGAAGTGTAGAAAAGATAAAACTGTAAACCTGTTTTACAAATGTTTTGCAAGAGGAGATATCATTTTTCAGCTCAATGATAGCAGTGTTCAAAACGCTCCTCTTGTGCAACATTTGATTGCAGTCGGTTGATTTTCTGTATTTGTGTATGTGTCCACTAAATATGTTAAAGTCACATATAGTTCAGGTTTTGGCTGATTGTGATGAGAAAGTTTGATCTCTTTTATTTCCTGTGTAGTTTGATATATTTCAGCTCATTCTGTTTGATGAGTCTCTCTGTGCTGATATGCATGAGAGGCTTCTTAAAGGGAAGTGAAACAATGTGTGAGTGAGTGACTGGTGGAGCAGAAAAACCATCTGACAGAAACTCCTTAAAGGACTAAATCAACTCTCACACAGTGAAGCTGTCCCAGTGTCTGGGTGATTGACAGCTGTGTGGTCCCTGTCCTCTAAGCTGATTGGTGTCTCCTACAGTAGGTGATGTCCGTCCCACCCTGACGGTGCTCCCCCCTCCAGTGAGGAGCTGCAGCAGGGGAAGGCCACGCTCATGTGTCTGGCCAACAAGGGCTTCCCCTCAGACTGGAGTCTGTCCTGGAAGGTGGACGGCAGCAGCAGCAGCAGCAGCAGCAGCTGGGAGGAGAGCAGGAGCCCCGGGGTGCTGGAGAAGGACGGCCGCTACAGCTGGAGCAGCACCCTGAGGCTCCCTGCAGACCAGTGGAGGAAGGTGGGCTCTGTGACCTGTGAGGCCACCCAGGGCTCCCAGACTCCAGTCTCAGAGACACTGAGGAGAGACCAGTGTTCCCAGTCCTGACCTGACTCACTGGGACTCTGCTGCTGGTTTTACTCTCATACTGCTCTCAGTCTGCAACACTGTCTCTCTCTCTGTCTTTTTTCTTTCTTCTACCTCTTTAGTTCTCTCACTCACTCTCTAATCACATGTTTCATTCACAAAGTTTTGTTGCTTGTTGTCATTCAGATTATTTCAACACAATAAAGACTAATTCATCAAATCACTTGTTGTCATGTTGTGTGTTTGACAGATAAACTGTATGTGTCGCATGTATGAAGTGTCCCATTGGTTGAAACACTCACATGGTTTTACAAGTGACCAGAAAGTCAAATGAATCCTATAAACTATAAAGTCTGAAGAGAATTTATTGCATTTGAAGGATATTATCAGCATATTATATCATCATCGTATCATTATCAGCAGTGTCATTTTAACATACATTACAAGTGATGAGCTTTTCTATGAACACAAGCCCATTAAAAACATAGTGTGTTGAGGATTGTTGAACATTAAACGTGTGACTAAAATGTATATTGTCTGTATTTCAGATGTGATTAGAAATGCTTTATAAATACTGTTTAAAGACAGGGTGCAGCAGTCCCAGTGTGTAGGACTTGCTATGTGTTTTATCTTGGCTGAATTTCAAACCTCCTCTCGACTGACTGCAGTGGATTCAGATCACCTGTGTACAGGCTGTGGAGACTGGCTCCTGATTAATGAGTGAAAGCAGCTTGGGGCATTCCCCTCTCAGCCAATCAGGGTGTGAAGACGGCCTTTTGTGACGGCTTAAGAGAGGTGGAGAGTGGCATCCAGGCCAGTGTGATTCTGTCACCATGTCTTAAACCTCTGAAGTGTCTCTGTTTCTGTGCAGCTGTTGATTCAGATCAGTGTCTCTTGAGCCGAGGGAGGTTTTTGTACGACGTTGCAGGGGCAGACTCACCATTAGGCAAAACTAGGCGGTTGCCTAGGGCCCCAAGTTCCTGAGGGCCCCATAAAAATCCTCATACACTTATGGTTAATACAGTTATTACTTATTTGCGCACATTAGTTATGTTTTTGATTAAAATCCTCTGCCAGTAGAATGCTAATCGTATTATGTGTGTGTAGAAACAAGGGACATGTTTATGTTATAATAAAATCATTGGAGCCATACTAGTGTTGCATCATGTTATTCCACTGGCTGCATGAGATTCACCTCTTGTTTTTACATTTTACTTCTGTTCATAATTTTTATTCATTTTTATTAATTTTTATATGTAAATATTAGCATTTTAGCTCAATAGCTTCCAGGTCATGTGATCAATTGACTCAAAATCATGTTGGGATCATGTAACTACACTGGCTGCATGAGATACACCTCTTGTTTTTACATTTTACAACTTTAAATATTTTTTATTAATTTTTATTAATTTTTACATGTAAATATTAGCATGTTAGCTCAATAGCTTCCAGGTCATGTGATCAATTGACTCAAAATCATGTTGGGATCATGTAACTACACTGGCTGCATGAGATACGCCTCTTGTTTTTACATTTTACATCTGTTCATATTTTTTATTATTTTTTATTAATTTTTACATGTAAATATTAGCATTTTAGCTCAATAGCTTCCAGGTCATGTAATCAATTGTCTCAAAATCATGTCGGGATCCTGTAACTACACTGGCTGCATGAGATGCGCCTCTTGTTTTTTATGTTTTACATCTCTAAATATTTTTTATTAATTTTTATATGTAAATGTTAGCATGTTAGCTAAATAGCTTCCAGGTCATGTGATCAATTGACTCAAAATCAGTCTGGGATCATGTAACTACACTGGCTGCATGAGATACACCTCTTGTTTTTACGTTTTACATCTGTTCATATTTTTTATTAATTTTTATATATATATATATTTTATTTTTATATATAATATTGTATTATAAGATATATATGTGTGAGTGTATGTATGTACACAGATGTGTGCGCATGTAGGTATGTATATATACACATGTGTTCAGTACATATGTTTATATGCATATATGGGTGTGTATGTAAATATATTTACATATAATATATGGTTTATTAATTGTACATATAGTATATTGAATTGTATATAGTTACATGGGAGTGGACGTGTGGCATGTTTTGTTTTGTTTTGTTTTCACATGTCTGAAATACATTTGCATTAATTCTCTTCTGGGTTCAGTGTTTGTGGACACATTTCTCTTGCATATCTCAACAGGCTGCGTATTTATCAGTTTACTGAGGAGCTTTTCCAAACTGAAACAATGTTTTCATTCCCAGTGTCTACCTGTGCCTGGAGGAAACTTTTCCTGTAAACTCTAGAATAGCAGCCGGCCTTGATTGTCCTCATCTAGCGTGTTTGGGACAAGAAACTATTTGAGGAAATTGTGTCATAGTGGCCCAGCTGCTCTTTAGCGCAACTCAAGGGATGAGGAACATCGCTGTACTTCTATAACAGCAGCTGGGTCTTGATTTACCTCAACTACATAGGTAACAGCCTTTTAGAGATGGGCTGGTACTTCTACATTCTTCTGTCCAATGAGGGTATTTGCTGGTATCTAGCATGAATCCTCTTGTTTTTAAACTACTCCTCTTTGCTTGGTAAGTTCTTTTACATCATGAAACGTGTAGAAGAATCTACACTCCAATATCAGTTATACTAAATGAAATAGGTCTATGAAATTGAGATGAGTAATCCAAACCTACAAAGTGTTAATTAGCATTCATCATAAGGTTGAATTTATTGCTATTCAGGTCACTGCTGACCATTAGCCGCTGCTGGCTGAACCGATATATCATGAGCAGGACACTGCTGTCCAAACGTTATTCAGGATACTCCTGACCATTAGCCATGTGTGGAAAAGCCTATACATCAGAAGCAGGGCAGATAATCATTAATGGTAGACTGTTAGTTTTCTTTGTGAGCCATGCTTCCTAATGAATTCTGTCTCTAAGTTTATGGTTCTGTCTTTGTTTGTTTAAGGTCCTGTTTCATTTGTTTCATGGTGAGAAGCTGTGATGGAGGAATTAACTTGTTTTCTACCAAAACAAGTTTGTCATTGAACTTGTTCTGATGCAAGTTTATTAGTGGTTAAAGCGTCAATGGAGGAAATAATGAGTCTGCCTGATCAAACTGTGTGTGTGTGTGTGTGTGTGTGTGTGTGTGTGTGTGTGTGTGTGTGTGTGTCCTCAGTGAAGTGTATCAGTCTCTGCAGTAGCTTCCAGCTGCAGCAGTCAGTTCAGTTTCTGTTCAGTCTGACTGAGGGAGGTTTTTGTACGATGGTTTTTCACTGTGTGCACACCCACTGACTGTTGGGATAGTGCCAACTCTGACAGTAGTAAACTGCTGCATCTTCAGCCTGAACTCCACTGATGGTCAGAGTGAAGGCAGAGTTTGATCCACTGCCTGTAAAACGACCTGGAATCCCTGATGCTCGGGTGCTAGCATAGTAAATGAGAAGTTTAGGAGTTTCTCCATCTCTCTGTTGGTACCAGGCTAAAAAGTGGGAGCTGCCAGAAACATAAACGTTCTGACTGGTCCGACAGTTGATGGTGACGGAGCCTCCCAGAGCAGAGCTCACTGCTCCAGGCTGAGTCACTGTGACCTGACCTCTGGACTCTGAGGACACAGAGACAAAAACATAAAGCAGCGTCATGGTTTTGTCGGCTTCATTTCAGAGGGACGGATGTTCATAGAGGAGAGGAGTTTGATTCTCTGGACTTTACCTGTGAAGCAGCAGCAGAGGAGAGTCCAGATGAGGACGCAGATCAAAGTCATGTTTTTGATGAGGAGGATTTCTGTGTCTTCTGTTGTCATGAAGGACAGCTGTCAGTCATCCAGTGTTCAACTCTCAGGACTATAAACTCTCCCAGAGCACTGGAGCATGGTGCTGCTGATGCAAAGTGGCTCTCTATGGAAATGCTTCAGTTATATCAACTTGGACCCTCCTCATGAGTTTTGTCTGATACATCCAAGAATAAAGGATGGGTTAGGGTTAGTACCACAGTATCCATCACAAATCCCGTCATGTTCACATCAATCTGTCATTTCTTCTGGGTTTCTAAGACACTTTTCCAGATTGAAACATTGTCTTTATTGTACCAGTGTCTACCTGTGCCAGGAGAACTCTTTTCATGTAAATTCTAAAAAGGCGGCCGGTCTTGATTTACCTCAGCTAGACAGGTAACAGGCTTTTAAAGATAGGCCAGTATTACTAAATTCCTCTGTACAATCAGGAATGTTGGTAATTTGAATAATGAAACCTATTGTTTTCAATGTACTCCCTTTTGCGTTGTAAGTTCTTGTACATTGTGATGCATGTAAAAATCTGCACTTCTATAATCAGCTATACTACATAAAATAGGTCTAAACTTTGACGACTAATCCAGACCTACAATATGTTGATTAGAATGGATCATATTGTTCAATGTATTGCTAATCAAATCATTGCTGACCATTTGCCATTGCTGTCTGAGGCCTTTAAATGACAAGCAGGGCATTGTTGTCCTCAAGCTATTGCTGGCTAAGATTTTCTGGTCACAGCTGAACATTATATATTGATAGTTAAAGTCTTAAAATCTCTAGCTTTTTTTTTAAATCTCTAGGATTTTGTCTCCTCTAGCAATTGATGTTGAAATTATTCAGGTCACTCTTGACCATTCATTATTGCTGGCTTAAACCTATTAGTTAAGCCTTTTCAAGTTTTTGGTGACATGCTTTCTACTATGTTTCATTTCATAGCAGATTATGGCATTTCTGGTCAAATATTCATGGCTTGTTTCATTCCTGCTTGGTTAGTGAGCCTGCTTGGGTGAAATAGTTCCTGTGTTTTTCGGGATGCCTGGCCCTCTTATTTTGGGGAGGAATTATCTGCTGCTGCTCAGGGCAGATGTCCCTTTTTTGCAAAATCTCCCTGCAGAGTTGATGCACCAAGGACTTTTTGTCAAGACTGCATCAGCACATATCACCTGTTAATCTGTTCAATCTTCAGTCTGCAATAACCTATTATCTTTACTTGATTCACCTGTCTCTACTGATTGAAAGTATCTGAAATGTGATTTGATGTATGCACACATTTGGTTGATAATGAGTGTAAGTGATGATAGTGTGTGTGTATTTGTGTGTGTGTGTGTGTGTGTGTGTGTGTGTGTGCGTCCTCAGTGAAGTGTATCAGTCTCTGCAGTAGCTTCCAGCTGCAGCAGTCAGTTCAGTTTCTGTTCAGTCTGACTGAGGGAGGTTTTTGTACGACGGTTTTTCACTGTGTGAACACCCACTGACTGTTGGGATAGTGAACACTCTGACAGTAGTAAACTGCTGCATCTTCAGCCTGAACTCCACTGATGGTCAGAGTGAAGTCAGAGTTTGATCCACTGCCTGTAAAACGACCTGGAATCCCTGATTCTCTTCTGTTAGCCCAGTAAATGAGAAGTTTAGGACTTTCTCCATCTCTCTGTTGGTACCAAGCTAAAATATGGTCTGAGCCATCATAATAAACATCCCGACTGGTCCGACAGTTGATGGTGACGGAGCCTCCCAGAGCAGAGCTCACTGCTCCAGGCTGAGTCACTGTGTACTGACCTCTGGACTCTGAGGACACAGAGACAAAAACATAAAGCAGCGTCATGGTTTTGTCGGCTTCATTTCAGAGGGACGGATGTTCATAGAGGAGAGGAGTTTGATTCTCTGGACTTTACCTGTGAAGCAGCAGCAGAGGAGAGTCCAGATGAGGACGCAGATCAAAGTCATGTTTTTGATGAGGAGGATTTCTGTGTCTTCTGTTGTCATGAAGGACAGCTGTCAGTCATCCAGTGTTCAACTCTCAGGACTATAAACTCTCCCAGAGCACTGGAGCATGGTGCTGCTGATGCAAAGTGGCTCTCTATGGAAATGCTCTGACTGACTCCAACAGGGACTTGGATTACTCTCATCATGCTGTTTATCAATGGATCAATCACTTAAAGTATTGATTAGGATATTTTCAATGTCAGTTTTATTCCAGTTTGTCTTCCCGTGTCTTGAAAAATGTGTTTCACAATGTCGTCTGTCTTGTTTAAATTAAATGAAGAGTAAATGAAGTTTCATTAAAAATGAACATATATCAAATAAAAACATACATTGTGTAAATCTGTGGCTCTGTGTTATCGTCACTTTTCATATCAGCTGATAATATTTTACAATCAGAGACTCATTTTGTTGAGTTTGTTTGTGTCAAAGTCAGAGAGCCGTGTCTCTCTACAGTCAGAGGTTTTTGTACGGCGGCTCAATGAGTTTGTATCACTGTGGTACACGTTCGGTGGAGGAACCAGACTGAATGTTGGAAGTAAGTCAAATGTTTCAATGTTTTTATTATTTCAGGAGCTATTTTTTCTTTTTTCCTTAATATTACAAGTAAAATAGTCAGTTTTTCATTTTAATGTTTGATTTTTGCACAAATATTTAGCAGAAAGAAAAAAGTTTGCTTCAGAAATATGAATTCAAAAACGTATTGTTATCAATATAAAATATTACGACAGTAGATGAATCATTATTTCCAACTTTAATAGTAAAGTTGCATCTTGAGGGCTTGTAGGTTCAGTTCAGTGTGTCAAAGTCAGAGAGCCGTGTCTCTCTACAGTCAGAGGTTTTTTGTACGGCGGCTCAATGAGTTTGTATCACTGTGGTGGACTTTTGGTGGAGGAACCGGACTGAATGTTGGAAGTAAGTTTCTGCACAAATATTAAATAATATACTGTCAAGTCATTTTTAATGTCATGTTTTGGATGTTTGAGGCAGATAAATATATCTTGTTTTAATTCCAACACTTTTAGTATTCATGTTTTAATCCTCCTCCTTTATCATGGAGGCTAACTCAGAGCAGCTTTACTAAACATTTCTTTACACATTCCTGTCAAAGTGACATTTAAACAGCCTGAAGTGTAGAAAAGATAAAACTGTAAACCTGTTTTACAAATGTTTTGCAAGAGGAGATATCATTTTTCAGCTCAATGATAGCAGTGTTCAAAACGCTCCTCTTGTCCAACATTTGATTGCAGTCGGTTGATTTTCTGTATTTGTGTATGTGTCCACTAAATATTTTAAAGTCACATATAGTTCAGGTTTTGGCTGATTGTGATGAGAAAGTTTGATCTCTTTTATTTCCAGTGTAGTTTGATATATTTCAGCTCATTCTGTTTGATGAGTGTCTCTGTGCTGATATGCATGAGAGGCTTCTTAAAGGGAAGTGAAACAATGTGTGAGTGAGTGATTGGTGGAGCAGAAAAACCATCTGACAGAAACTCCTTAAAGGACTAAATCAACTCTCACACAGTGAAGCTGTCCCAGTGTCTGCTGGGTGATTGACAGCTGTGTGGTCCCTGTCCTCTAAGCTGATTGGTGTCTCCTACAGTAGGTGATGTCCATCCCACCCTGACGGTGCTGCCCCCCTCCAGTGAGGAGCTGCAGCAGGGGAAGGCCACGCTCATGTGTCTGGCCAACAAGGGCTTCCCCTCAGACTGGAGTCTGTCCTGGAAGGTGGACGGCAGCAGCAGCAGCAGCAGCAGCAGCAGCTGGGAGGAGAGCAGGAGCCCCGGGGTGCTGGAGAAGGACGGCCGCTACAGCTGGAGCAGCACCCTGAGGCTCCCTGCAGACCAGTGGAGGAAGGTGGGCTCTGTGACCTGTGAGGCCACCCAGGGCTCCCAGACTCCAGTCTCAGAGACACTGAGGAGAGACCAGTGTTCCCAGTCCTGACCTGACTCACTGGGACTCTGCTGCTGGTTTTACTCTCATACTGCTCTCAGCTCTCTCTCTGTTCTCTCTTTCTCTCAACATGTTTCAACATTAATGTGTTCTTGCTTCTGTTTCAACATTTTACAACAATAAAGATTTCATTACCTTTATTATAAATGTGACATGTCTTTGACCTTCTTTTTACACACATACGATATATGAGGAACATTTGTCAGATTAATGCACACAGTCACATCAGGACCAAATACATTTTTCCCAGATTACTTTTTAATGGTTTTCATCAAAAAGTCATTTGTTATTACTATCATCTTGCCTTTAAGAAGATGAATTTGTTCCTAGAAATTATTCTGAGTATCTGAAATAAAAAGTCTAAAGAAAATAATAATTCAGCATTAGAAATAAAAATCAGTGTATCATCTGCATAAAGTGATATCTCCTTCTCTTTCTCCAGATTCATCACAGTTTGAAAGTGTAATTTGTGTAGCTTGCAGTAAAGCTGATATTCTCTGAATGTTAAAACAATAAAGACCAATTGATCAACTCAGTGATGTTCACACATATTATTACAAGAATAACTCCTGTCATGTGGTGATGTCTTCATTTAAAACAGTAGATCATTTATATCTTCACAGTTCTTCTAAGCAGCATTTTGTGATGTTAGATAATCATGAAAAATGATGAGAATATGTAATGCAGGTGAAATCTGATAGTTGTGTCAGCGCAGCCTGACGGTGTTTAGCTGTGGTATCCTGAAGCAGGTAGGTCAGAGAAAGTAATCACAGCTGCTTTGTGTCTTTTTCATCTGACGATAATAGACACTACTGCCATTCAAATGTTGTGCAGGTTACAAAGAACTGTCAGTCACCTGCTGTGCTGCAGAAGTGTATTGCAAGCTTTACATGATCTGATGTTGTCAATGTGTAACTTCAAATCTGGTTTATGATGCTTTGAGCCATTGCTTTCCTGTAAACAACTGAATTTATCATAAAAGGTTTGGATAGAAACATTCTTGACATTAATGTTTCAGTCTGAAAAGAGTCTGAAGAGTTCAGCACAGTTTTCTCACTAAATGAGTTTCAAGACAGGCCAGAAACTGCGTCTACAATGAAACTAATGATGAAATGTGTTGTTTTTGTGTCTGTGATAGACCCTATTTTTATGATCTAATACTTGTCCAACAACTCTTGGCTGTATTAATATGAATGTGAATTGGTTATCGTGTGTGTGTGTGTGTGTGTGTGTGTGTGTGTGTGTGTGTGTGTGTGTGTGTGTGTGTGTGTGCGTGCGTGTGTGTGTATGTGTGTGTCCTCAGTGAAGTGTATCAGTCTCTGCAGTAGCTTCCAGCTGCAGCAGTCAGTTCAGTTTCTGTTCAGTCTGACTGAGGGAGGTTTTTGTACGACGGTTTTTCACTGTGTGAATGCATACAGAGTGCCATCATCGTAATGACCCTTACAGTGGTAAACTGCTGCATCTTCAGCCTGAACTCCACTGATGGTCAGAGTGAAGTCAGAGTTTGATCCACTGCCTGTAAAACGACCTGGAATCCCTGATGCTCGATTGCTAACTTTGTAAATGAGAAGTTTAGGAGTTTCTCCATCTCTCTGTTGGTACCAGTATAACCAGTTCCCGCCATAAACATCCTGACTGGTCCTACAGTTGATGGTGACGGAGCCTCCCAGAGCAGAATTCACTGCTCCAGGCTGAGTCACTGTGACCTGACCTCTGGACTCTGAGGACACAGAGACAAAAACATAAAGCAGCGTCATGGTTTTGTCGGCTTCATTTCAGAGGGACGGATGTTCATAGAGGAGAGGAGTTTGATTCTCTGGACTTTACCTGTGAAGCAGCAGCAGAGGAGAGTCCAGATGAGGGCACAGATCAAAGTCATGTTTTTGATGAGGAGGATTTCTGTGTCTTCTGTTGTCATGAAGGACAGCTGTCAGTCATCCAGTGTTCAACTCTCAGGACTATAAACTCTCCCAGAGCACTGGAGCATGGTGCTGCTGATGCAAAGTGGCTCTCTATGGAAATGCTTCAGTTATGTCAACCTGGACCCTCCCCATGTGCTTTGTCTGATACATCCAGGAAGAAATTTACAGATGGGTGGTATTCAGAGAAAAAAAATCAGGAACATCTTAATTACTAACTTGCGTTAGGATTCAGTGCCATATAGAATATCTCATTTCCTGTGCTCTTAGTTTGGACTGAGCTGAAGTTTGAACTGTAGCTGTCCACATCCTATCATGTTGTTGCTGTTGCCAAATCATTTCCTGCACTACTGCTCAAATATCAGGTTCACAGTCTCCATCCTAAACCCTTCATGTTCACATCAATCCATCATTTCAAATCAAATCAAATCAAATCAAATCAAATTTTATTTGTATAGCCCAAATTCACAAATCACAGTTTGCCTCAGAGGGCTTTACAATCTGTACAGAGATGACACCCTCTGTCCTTCGACCCCCATTTCTTCTGGGTTCAGAGTTTCCAAGGTGCTTTTCCAAACTGACACATTGTCTTTATTGTACCAGTGTCTACCTGTGCCAGGAGAACTCTCTCTAAAATAGCGTCCAGTCTTGATTTTCCTCATCTAGCATACTTGTTACGAGGAACTGTTTGTGCAAAGTTTGTTGTTCTTTACCTCAACTCAAGGGATGAGGAACATTGGTGTAATCTATAACAGCAGCTGGGTCTTGATTTATCTCAGCTAGACAGGTAACAGGCTTTTAGAGATGGTCCAGTATTTCTAAATTCATCTGTACAATAAGGATATTTCGTCACATGTAACATGAAACCTATTGTTTTCAATCAACTCCCCTTTGCTTGGCAAGTTCTTGTACATCATGATCCATGTAAAATCTGCTCTTCTATAATCAGTTACACGAAATGAAGTAGGTCTAAAATTGGACGACTAATCCCGACCCACAATAGGTTGACTAGAATGTATCATATTGTGAAATTTATTGTTATTCAAGTCATTGCTGACCATTTGCCATTGCTGTCTGAGGCCTTTAAATGTCAAGCAGGTAATTTTTGTTCTCAAGCTATTGTTGGCTAAGATATTCAGGTCACAGCTGACCATATTGTGTTAATATTTAAAGTCTTTAAATCTGAAGCAGGTCATTTCTCTCTACTAGCCATTGATGGTGAAGTTATTCAGGTCACTCCTGACCATTCATTATTGCTGGCTAAAACATATATTATATATTTATATTTTTTTAATTCACCAGTCTCTTCTGATTGAAAGTATCTGAAATGTGATTTTAGGTACGCACACATTGGATTGATAATGAGTGTAAGTGATATGGGACTCATACAAATATCTGGATGTGGTGCTGGACAATAAACTGGAGTGGTCTACAAACATGGAGGCTGTCTACAAAAAGGGCCTGAGCTGGCTTTACTTCCTGAGGAGGCTCAGGTCCTTTAATGTCTGCAACCAGATGCTCCAGATATTTTATCAGTCTGTTGTTGGGAGCCATCTTCTTCGCTGTGGTGTCCTGGGGTGCGGGCATCAAAACAAAGAATGCCAACAGACTGAACAAACTCGTAAAGAAGGCAGGGTCTGTTGTTGGCTCTAAGCTTGTCACCCTGGAGGAGGTGGTGGAGGAAAGGATGCTGGCAAAACTGCTGGCTATCAGGGACAATGCCTCTCACCCCCTCCACAAAACTCTGGACAAGCTTAAGAGCAGCTTCAGCAACGGACTCCTTCAACCCCGCTGCTTAAAGGAACGGCACAGGAAATCATTCCTACCTGGTGCCATCAGACTTTACAACACTCACTCCAACACACACAAATAATCTTAAATTATTATTACTGTGGTAAAATTATTATTACTGTAAATAAAACTGCACCGCATTCTCTTGCAGCTTATATTACAATTTAAATTTTCATTTTATTGTATATAGTACTTTATTGCTTCTTCTTGTTTCTATATTGCCCGTGTATTTTGACTGTATTTGTACTTGAATGTTATTGCTGCTATGGTAGCATAATTTCCCCTTGGGGATTAATAAAGTTATCTATCTATCTATCTATCTATGATGGTGTGTGTGTGTGTGCGTGTGTGTCCTCAGTGAAGTGTATCAGTCTCTGCAGTAGCTTCCAGCTGCAGCAGTCAGTTCAGTTTCTGTTCAGTCTGACTGAGGGAGGTTTTTGTACGACGGTTTTTCACTGTGTGAACACCCACTGACTGTTGGGATAGTGAAGACTCTGACAGTAGTAAACTGCTGCATCTTCAGCCTGAACTCCACTGATGGTCAGAGTGAAGGCAGAGTTTGATCCACTGCCTGTAAAACGACCTGGAATCCCTGATGCTCGAGTGCTAGCCCTGTAAATGAGAAGTTTAGGAGTTTCTCCATCTCTCTGTTGGTACCAGGCTAAATGGTGGTATCCCCAATTATAATAAACCCTCTGACTGGTCCGACAGTTGATGGTGACGGAGCCTCCCAGAGCAGAGCTCACTGCTCCAGGCTGAGTCACTGTGACCTGACCTCTGGACTCTGAGGACACAGAGACAAAAACATAAAGCAGCGTCATGGTTTTGTCGGCTTCATTTCAGAGGGACGGATGTTCATAGAGGAGAGGAGTTTGATTCTCTGGACTTTACCTGTGAAGCAGCAGCAGAGGAGAGTCCAGATGAGGACGCAGATCAAAGTCATGTTTTTGATGAGGAGGATTTCTGTGTCTTCTGTTGTCATGAAGGACAGCTGTCAGTCATCCAGTGTTCAACTCTCAGGACTATAAACTCTCCCAGAGCACTGGAGCATGGTGCTGCTGATGCAAAGTGGCTCTCTATGGAAATGCTCTGACTGACTCCAACAGGGACTTGGATTACTCTCATCATGCTGTTTATCAATGGATCAATCACTTAAAGTATTGATTAGGATATTTTCAATGTCAATTTTTTTTTTCAAGTTTCGCTTTTAATATTTTTTGAAAAATGTGTTTCACAATGTCGTCTGTCTTGTTTAAATGAAATGAAGAGTAAATGAAGTTTCATTAAAAATGAACATATATCAAATAAAAACATACATTGTGTAAATCTGTGGCTCTGTGTTATCGTCACTATTCATATCAGCTGATAATATTTTACAATCAGAGACTAATTTTGTTGAGTTTGTTTGTGTCAAAGTCAGAGAGCCGTGTCTCTCTACAGTCAGAGGTTTTTGTACGGCGGCTCAATGAGTTTGTATCACTGTGGTACACGTTCGGTGGAGGAACCAGACTGAATGTTGGAAGTAAGTCAAATGTTTCATTGTTTTTATTGTTTCAGGAGCTATTTTTTCTTTTTTTCTTCATATTACAAGGAAAATAGTCAGTTTTTCATATTAATGTTTAATTTTTGCACAAATATTTGTCAGTAAGAGACAAAGTTTGCTTCAGAAATATGAATTCAGAAACTTATTGCAGTAGATATAAAATATTAAGACAGTAGATAAATCATTATTTCCAACTTTAATAGTAAAGTTGCATCTTGAGGGCTTGTAGGTTTAGTTCAGTGTGTCAAAGTCAGAGAGCCGTGTCTCTCTACAGTCAGAGGTTTTTGTACGGCGGCTCAATGAGTTTGTATCACTGTGGTGGACTTTTGGTGGAGGAACCAGACTGAATGTTGGAAGTAAGTTTCTGCACAAATATTAAATAATATACTGTGAAGTCATTTTTAATGTCATGTTTTGGATGTTTGAGGCAGATAAATATATCTTGTTTTAATTCCAACACTTTTAGAATTCATGTTTTAATTCTCCTCCTTTATCATGGAGGCTAACTCAGAGCAGCTTTACTAAACATTTCTTTACACATTCCTGTCGAAGTGACATTTAAACAGCCTGAAGTGTAGAAAAGATAAAACTGTAAACCTGTTTTACAAATGTTTTGCAAGAGGAGATATCATTTTTCAGCTCAATGACAGCAGTGTTCAAAACGCTCCTCTTGTCCAACATTTGATTGCAGTCGGTTGATTTTCTGTATTTGTGTATGTGTCCACTAAATATTTAAAGTCACATATAGTTCAGGTTTTGGCTGATTGTGATGAGAAAGTTTGATCTCTTTTATTTCCAGTGTAGTTTGATATATTTCAGCTCATTCTGTTTGATGAGTCTCTCTGTGCTGATATGCATGAGAGGCTTCTTAAAGGGAAGTGAAACAATGTGTGAGTGAGTGACTGGTGGAGCAGAAAAAACATCTGACAGAAACTCCTTAAAGGACTAAATCAACTCTCACACAGTGAAGCTGTCCCAGTGTCTGCTGGGTGATTGACAGCTGTGTGGTCCCTGTCCTCTAAGCTGATTGGTGTCTCCTACAGTAGGTGATGTCCGTCCCACCCTGACGGTGCTGCCCCCCTCCAGTGAGGAGCTGCAGCAGGGGAAGGCCACGCTCATGTGTCTGGCCAACAAGGGCTTCCCCTCAGACTGGAGTCTGTCCTGGAAGGTGGACGGCAGCAGCAGCAGCAGCAGCAGCAGCTGGGAGGAGAGCAGGAGCCCCGGGGTGCTGGAGAAGGATGGCCGCTACAGCTGGAGCAGCACCCTGAGGCTCCCTGCAGACCAGTGGAGGAAGGTGGGCTCTGTGACCTGTGAGGCCACCCAGGGCTCCCAGACTCCAGTCTCAGAGACACTGAGGAGAGACCAGTGTTCCCAGTCCTGACCTGACTCACTGGGACTCTGCTGCTGGTTTTACTCTCATACTGCTCTCAGCTCTCTCTCTCTGTTCTCTCTTTCTCTCAACATGTTTCAACATTAATGTGTTCTTGCTTCTGTTTCAACATTTTACAACAATAAAGATTTCATTACCTTTATTATAAATGTGACGTGTCTTTGACCTTCTTTTTACACACACATGATACATGAGGAACATTTGTCAGATTAATGCACAGTCACTAAAATAACAACTCCATTATTTCCTCATTACTTTCTCATTGTTTTCAGACTGTGGATTTTCTTCTATAGTCTTTCTAGTTTGATCTATATGAATTTATTTGTACATTTTAAGCATCAATTTAATGATTTTTGGTTCATGGTTCTTGAAAAATGATTAAAAGTGTCTGACATTTAAATTTTCTTCACTGAACATCATTTTATTTATTTAAGATAATGTCAGTTATGATTTGAGGACAACATCTTTTTTGGGGCCAACCTTGATCAGGATTGTTTCTGATGCTGCTCTGTGTCTTCATGTTGTCTTACATGAACAAATGTTCTTATCTAATGTGAAACAGTATCAAGCTGAGGTCAAAGGTCACAAGTCTTTTCATTAACTGTCCTCGTTCGGCTCCTCCTGATTATATGGCAAATCAAATAAGAGCATGGGATTATAATTAGATATAAAAGGAAGGTGAGACACTGTGATGGAAAATATGTAGTGTGTGTGTGTGTGTGTCCTCAGTGAAGTGTATCAGTCTCTGCAGTAGCTTCCAGCTGCAGCAGTCAGTTCAGTTTCTGTTCAGTCTGACTGAGAGAGGTTTTTGTACGACGGTTTTTCACTGTGTGAACACCCACTGACTGTTGATGTAGTGATAACTCTGACAGTAGTAAACTGCTGCATCTTCAGCCTGAACTCCACTGATGGTCAGAGTGAAGCCAGAGTTTGATCCACTGCCTGTAAAACGATCTGGAATCCCTGATGCTCGAGTGCTAGCAGCGTAAATGAGAAGTTTAGGAGTTCCTTCATCTCTCTGTTGGTACCAGGCTAAAAGGTGGGAGCTGTAAGTACTACTATAATAAACATCCTGACTGGTCCGACAGTTGATGGTGACGGAGCCTCCCAGAGCAGAGCTCACTGCTCCAGGCTGAGTCACTGTGACCTGACCTCTGGACTCTGAGGACACAGAGACAAAAACATAAAGCAGCGTCATGGTTTTGTCGGCTTCATTTCAGAGGGACGGATGTTCATAGAGGAGAGGAGTTTGATTCTCTGGACTTTACCTGTGAAGCAGCAGCAGAGGAGAGTCCAGATGAGGACGCAGATCAAAGTCATGTTTTTGATGAGGAGGATTTCTGTGTCTTCTGTTGTCATGAAGGACAGCTGTCAGTCATCCAGTGTTCAACTCTCAGGACTATAAACTCTCCCAGAGCACTGGAGCATGGTGCTGCTGATGCAAAGTGGCTCTCTATGGAAATGCTCTGACTGACTCCAACAGGGACTTGGATTACTCTCATCGTGCTGTTTATCAATGGATCAATCACTTAAAGTATTGATTAGGATATTTTCAGTGACGATTTTATTCAAGTTTGGATTCATGTGTCTTGAAAAATGTGTTTCACAATGTCGTCTGTCTTGTTTAAATGAAATGAAGAGTAAATGAAGTTTCATTAAAAATGAACATATATCAAATAAAAACATACATTGTGTAAATCTGTGGCTCTGTGTTATCGTCACTTTTCATATCAGCTGATAATATTTTACAATCAGAGACTAATTTTGTTGAGTTTGTTTGTGTCAAAGTCAGAGAGCCGTGTCTCTCTACAGTCAGAGGTTTTTGTACGGCGGCTCAATGAGTTTGTATCACTGTGGTACACGTTCGGTGGAGGAACCAGACTGAATGTTGGAAGTAAGTCAAATGTTTCATTGTTTTTATTGTTTCAGGAGCTATTTTTTCTTTTTTTCTTCATATTACAAGAAAAATAGTCAGTTTTCCTATTAATGTTTAATTTTTGCACAAATATTTGTCAGTAAGAGACAAAGTTTGCTTCAGAAATGTGAATTCAAAAACTTATTGCAGTAGATATAAAATATTAAGACAGTAGATGAATCATTATTTCCAGCTTTAATAGTAAAGTTGCATCTTGAGGGCTTGTAGGTTCAGTTCAGTGTGTCAAAGTCAGAGAGCCGTGTCTCTCTACAGTCAGAGGTTTTTGTACGGCGGCTCAATGACTTTGTATCACTGTGGTGGACTTTTGGTGGAGGAACCAGACTGAATGTTGGAAGTAAGTTTCTGCACAAATATTAAATAATATACTGTGAAGTCATTTTTAATGTCATGTTTTGGATGTTTGAGGCAGATAAATATATCTTGTTTTAATTCCAACACTTTTAGTATTCATATTTTAATTCACCTCCTTTATCATGGAGGCTAACTCAGAGCAGCTTTACTAAACATTTCTTCACACATTCCTGTCAAAGTGACATTTAAACAGCCTGAAGTGTAGAAAAGATAAAACTGTAAACCTGTTTTACAAATGTTTTGCAAGAGGAGATATCATTTTTCAGCTCAATGATAGCAGTGTTCAAAACGCTCCTCTTGTCCAACATTTGATTGCAGTCGGTTGATTTTCTGTATTTGTGTATGTGTCCACTAAATATTTTAAAGTCACATATAGTTCAGGTTTTGGCTGATTGTGATGAGAAAGTTTGATCTCTTTTATTTCCAGTGTAGTTTGATATATTTCAGCTCGTTCTGTTTGATGAGTCTCTCTGTGCTGATATGCATGAGAGGCTTCTTAAAGGGAAGTGAAACAATGTGTGAGTGAGTGACTGGTGGAGCAGAAAAACCATCTGACAGAAACTCCTTAAAGGACTAAATCAACTCTCACACAGTGAAGCTGTCCCAGTGTCTGCTGGTTGATTGACAGCTGTGTGGTCCCTGTCCTCTAAGCTGATTGGTGTCTCCTACAGTAGGTGATGTCCGTCCCACCCTGACGGTGCTGCCCCCCTCCAGTGAGGAGCTGCAGCAGGGGAAGGCCACGCTCATGTGTCTGGCCAACAAGGGCTTCCCCTCAGCCTGGAGTCTGTCCTGGAAGGTGGACGGCAGCAGCAGCAGCAGCAGCAGCAGCTGGGAGGAGAGCAGGAGCCCCGGGGTGCTGGAGAAGGACGGCCGCTACAGCTGGAGCAGCACCCTGAGGCTCCCTGCAGACCAGTGGAGGAAGGTGGGCTCTGTGACCTGTGAGGCCACCCAGGGCTCCCAGACTCCAGTCTCAGAGACACTGAGGAGAGACCAGTGTTCCCAGTCCTGACCTGACTCACTGGGACTCTGCTGCTGGTTTTACTCTCATACTGCTCTCAGTCTGCAACACTGTCTCTCTCTCTGTCTTTTTTCTTTCTTCTACCTCTTCAGTTCCCTCACTCACTCTCTAATCACATGTTTCATTCACAAAGTTTTGTTGCTTGTTGTCATTCAGATCATTTCAACACAATAAAGACTAATTCATCAAATCACTTCTTGTCATGTTGTGTGTTTGACAGATAAACTGTGTGTGTCTCATGTATGAAGTGTCCCATTGGTTGAAACACTCACATGGTTTTACAAGTGTCCAGAAAGTCAAATGAATCCTATAAACTATAAAGTCTGAAGAGAATTTATTGCATTTGAAGGATATTATCAGCATATTATATCATCATTGTATCATTATCAGCAGTGTCATTTTAACATACATTAACACCTGAACTGCCTTTTCAGTGGCTGGGAGCAGAGAGGCAGGACATGTATGAAAAAGCAGAGTCAGTGAACTGTAGTTGTCCTCAACATATGATACTGACCTACAGATGAACACATTTACATGGAGAGGATGTTAAAGTCTGGTAGTAAACAGATACATCTGCTGACAGTGATTAGTGATATTAATATTACTGATGGTTTTATATATTAAGGTATTTAATATGTGCAGATTTCACCAAGTAAAGCAGTGATGATGGATGAGTGGATGCTGAGCCAGAAGATCTCAGATCTCTTGCTCATGAAACTCCTCCCAGAAGTTTTGGACATGTCTACAGATCCAGAAAACATAGAAGCCTTTATCAGTTACAGTTGTACAGATTTCTTTGTCTCAAGTCCATGTAGTAACATTTCAGTGACAACTGGGAAACTCCATCTGCAGAAGAGGATCATGTGATATGATTGAAAGCATTGCAACAATTTATCCCCTCACCACTAAATGTTCAAATCAATCTTCTCTTCTGGGTTCAGTGTTTGTGGAGTAATTTCTCTTGCATATCTCAACAGGCTGCATATTTATCAGTTTTCCGAGGTGCTTTTCCAAACTGAAACAATGTTTTCATTCCCAGTGTCTACCTGTGCCTGGAGGAAACTTTCCCTGTAAACTCTAGAATAGCGGCCGGCCTTGATTTTCCTCATCTAGCGTATTTGGGACAAGAAACTATTTGAGGAAATTGTGTCATAGTGGCCCAGCTGCTCTTTAGCTCAACTCAAGGGATGAGGAACATCACTGTAATTCAATAACAGCAGCTGGGTCTTGATTTGCCTCAACTACACAGGTAACAGGCTTTTAGAGATGGGCTGGTATTTCCGGATTCTTCTGTCCAATGAGGGTATTTGCTGGTATCTAGCATGAATCATCTTGTTTTTAAACTACTCCTCTTTGCTTGGTAAGTTCTTTTACATCATGATACGTGTAGAACAATCTACACTTCTTTATACTAAATGAAATAGGTCTATGAAATTGAGATGAGTAATCCAAACCTACAAAGTGTTGATTAGCATTCATCATAAGGTTGAATTTATTGCTATTCAGGTCACAGCTGACCATTAGCCGTTGCTGGCTAAGCCGATATATCACGAGCACGAGGACACTACTGTCCAAACTTTATTCAGGATACTGCTGACCATTAGTGATGTGTGGAAAAAGCCTTTGCATCAGAAGCAGGGCAAAGAATCATCAATGGTAGACTGTGAGTTATCTTTGTGAGCCATGCTTCATAATGAATTCTGTCTCTAACTTTATGGTTCTATCTTTGTTTGTTTAACTGGGTCCTGTTTCATTTGTTTCACAGTGAGAAGCTGTGATGGAGGAATTAACTTGTTTTCTACCAAAACAAGTTTGTCATTGAACTTGTTCTGAGTTTATTGGTGGTTAAAGCATCAATGGAGGAAATGATTAATATACTTGATGAAAAAGTGTGTGTGTGTGTGTGTGTGTGTGTGCGTGTGCGTGTGTGTGTGTGTGTGTGCCCTCAGTGAAGTGTATCAGTCTCTGCAGTAGCTTCCAGCTGCAGCAGTCAGTTCAGTTTCTGTTCAGTCTGACTGAGGGAGGTTTTTGTACGACGGTTTTTCACTGTGTGCCCACCCACTGACTGTTGATGACATGTTCACTCTGACAGTAGTAAACTGCTGCATCTTCAGCCTGAACTCCACTGATGGTCAGAGTGAAGGCAGAGTTTGATCCACTGCCTGTAAAACGACCTGGAATCCCTGATACTCGAGTGCTAGCAGCGTAAATGAGAAGTTTAGGAGTTTCTCCATCTCTCTGTTGGTACCAGGCTAGAAGGTTATTATTATAAACATCCTGACTGGTCCGACAGTCGATGGTGACGGTGCCTCCCAGAGCAGAGCTCACTGCTCCAGGCTGAGTCACTGTGACCTGACCTCTGGACTCTGAGGACACAGAGACAAAAACATAAAGCAGCGTCATGGTTTTGTCGGCTTCATTTCAGAGGGACGGATGTTCATAGAGGAGAGGATTTTGATTCTCTGGACTTTACCTGTGAAGCAGCAGCAGAGGATAGTCCAGATGAGGACGCAGGTCAAAGTCATGTTTTTGATGAGGAGGATTTCTGTGTCTTCTGTTGTCATGAAGGACAGCTGTCAGTCATCCAGTGTTCAACTCTCAGGACTATAAACTCTCCCAGAGCACTGGAGCATGGTGCTGCTGATGCAAAGTGGCTCTCTATGGAAATGCTTCAGTTATGTCAACCTGGACCCTCCCCATGAGTTTTGTCTGATGCATCCAAGAATAAACTTACAGATGGGTGATATTCAGAGAAACAAATTAAAATTCAAAGAGTTCAGGAACATCTTGATCTCTAGCTTGTGTTAGGATTCAGTGCCATAAATAACATCTTATCTCCTGTGCTCTTAGTCTGGACTGAGCTGAAGTTTGAACTGTAGCTGTCCACATCATATCATGTTGTTGCTGTTGCCAAATCATTTCCTGCACTACTGCTCAAATATCAGGTTCACAGTCTCCATCCTAATCCCTTCATGTTCACATCAATCCATCATTTCTTCTGGGTTCAGAGTTTCCAAGGTGCTTTTCCAAACTAAAACATTGTCTTTATTGTACCAGTGTCTACCTGTGCCAGGAGAACTCTTTTCATGTAAATTCTAAAATAGCGTCCGGTCTTGATTTTCCTCATCTAGCATACTTGTAACAAGAAACCATTTGTGGAAAGTTTGTTATTCTTGACCTCAACTCAAGGGATGAGGAACATTGCTGTAATTCTATAACAGCAGCTGGGTCTTGATTTACCTCAGCTAGACAGGTAACAGGCTTTTAGAGATGGGCGAGTATTTCTAAATTCCTTTGTACAATAAGGGTATTTGGTCACATGTAGCATGAAACCTATTGTGTTCAATCTACTCCCCTTTGATGGTAAGTTCTCGTACATCATGATGCATGTAAAAATCTGCACTTCTATAATCAGTTATACTACATGAAATAGGTTTAAAATTGGACGACTAGTCCTGACCCACAATATGTCTATTAGAACTTATCATATTGTTCAATTTATTGCTATTAAATTCATTGCTGACCATTAGCCATTGATGGCTTAAACGTACTAGTTAAGCATTGTAATGTTTGGGGACATGCTTTCCACTATGTTTCATCTCATAGCAAATTATGGCATTTCTGTTCAAATATTCATGGCTTGTTTCATTCCTGCTTAGTTAGTGAGCCTGATGTGTTTTTTGGGATGGCTGGCCCTGTTATTTTGGGGAAAATGATCTGCTGCTGCTCAGGGGAGATGTCCCTTTATTGCAAGATCTCCCTGAAGAGTTGATGCACCAAAGACTTTTTGTCAAGACTTAATCAGCACATATCATCTGTTAATCTCTTCAATCTTCAGTCTGTAATCACCTATTATCTTTACTTAATTCACCTGTCACTACTGATTGAAAGTATCTGAAATGTGATTTGGGGTATGCACACATTTGGTTGAAAATTATGTAAGTGATCATAGTGTGTGTGTGTGTGTGTGTGTGTGTGTGTGTCCTCAGTGAAGTGTATCAGTCTCTGCAGTAGCTTCCAGCTGCAGCAGTCAGTTCAGTTTCTGTTCAGTCTGACTGAGGGAGGTTTTTGTACGACGGTTTTTCACTGTGTGAACACATGCTGACTGTTGGGATAGTGAAAACTCTGACAGTAGTAAACTGCTGCATCTTCAGCCTGAACTCCACTGATGGTCAGAGTGAAGGCAGAGTTTGATCCACTGCCTGTAAAACGACCTGGAATCCCTGATGCTCGAGTGCTAGCCACGTAAATGAGAAGTTTAGGAGTTTCTCCATCTCTCTGTTGGTACCAGGCTAAATAGTGGGAGCTGATCCAACTATTATAATAAACATCCTGACTGGTCCTACAGTTGATGGTGACGGAGCCTCCCAGAGCAGAGCTCACTGCTCCAGGCTGAGTCACTGTGTACTGACCTCTGGACTCTGAGGACACAGAGACAAAAACATAAAGCAGCGTCATGGTTTTGTCGGCTTCATTTCAGAGGGACTGATGTTCATAGAGGAGAGGAGTTTGATTCTCTGGACTTTACCTGTGAAGCAGCAGCAGAGGAGAGTCCAGATGAGGACGCAGATCAAAGTCATGTTTTTGATGAGGAGGATTTCTGTGTCTTCTGTTGTCATGAAGGACAGCTGTCAGTCATCCAGTGTTCAACTCTCAGGACTATAAACTCTCCCAGAGCACTGGAGCATGGTGCTGCTGATGCAAAGTGGCTCTCTATGGAAATGCTCTGACTGACTCCAACAGGGACTTGGATTACTCTCATCATGCTGTTTATCAATGGATCAATCACTTAAAATATTGATCAGGATATTTTCAATGTCCGTTTCATACAAGTTTGGCTTCATGTTTCATGAAAAATGTCTTTCACAATGTCGTCTGTCTTGTTTAAATGAAATGAAGAGTAAATTAAGTTTCATTAAAAATGAACATATATCAAATAAAAACATACATTGTGTAAATCTGTGGCTCTGTGTTATCGTCACTTTTCATATCAGCTGATAATATTTTACAATCAGAGACTAATTTTGTTGAGTTTGTTTGTGTCAAAGTCAGAGAGCCGTGTCTCTCTACAGTCAGAGGTTTTTGTACGGCGGCTCAATGAGTTTGTATCACTGTGGTACACGTTCGGTGGAGGAACCAGACTGAATGTTGGAAGTAAGTCAAATGTTTCAATGTTTTTATTATTTCAGGAGCTATTTTGTCTTTTTTTCTTCATATTACAAGGAAAATAGTCAGTTTTTCATATTAACGTTTAATTTTTGCACAAATATTTGTCAGTAAGAGACAAAGTTTGCTTCAGAAATATGAATACAAAAACTTATTGCAGTAGATATAAAATATTAAGAGAGTAGATAAATCATTATTTCCAGCTTTAATAGTAAAGTTGCATCTTGAGGGCTTGTAGGTTTAGTTCAGTGTGTCAAAGTCAGAGAGCCGTGTCTCTCTACAGTCAGAGGTTTTTGTACGGCGGCTCAATGACTTTGTATCACTGTGGTGGACTTTTGGTGGAGGAACCAGACTGAATGTTGGAAGTAAGTTTCTGCACAAATATTAAATAATATACTGTGAAGTCATTTTTAATGTCATGTTTTGGATGTTTGAGGCGGATAAATATATCTTGTTTTAATTCCAACACTTTTAGTATTCATGTTTTAATCCTCCTCCTTTATCATGGAGGCTAACTCAGAGCAGCTTTACTAAACATTTCTTTACACATTCCTGTCAAAGTGACATTTAAACAGCCTGAAGTGTAGAAAAGATAAAACTGTAAACCTGTTTTACAAATGTTTTGCAAGAGGAGATATCATTTTTCAGCTCAATGACAGCAGTGTTCAAAACACTCCTCTTGTCCAACATTTGATTGCAGTCGGTTGATTTTCTGTATTTGTGTATGTGTCCACTAAATATGTTAAAGCCACATATAGTTCAGGTTTTGGCTGATTGTGATGAGAAAGTTTGATCTCTTTTATTTCCAGTGTAGTTTGATATATTTCAGCTCATTCTGTTTGATGAGTCTCTCTGTGCTGATATGCATGAGAGGCTTCATAAAGGGAAGTGAAACAATGTGTGAGTGAGTGACTGGTGGAGCAGAAAAACCATCTGACAGAATCTCCTTAAAGGACTAAATCAACTCTCACACAGTGAAGCTGTCCCAGTGTCTGCTGGGTGATTGACAGCTGTGTGGTCCCTGTCCTCTAAGCTGATTGGTGTCTCCTACAGTAGGTGATGTCCATCCCACCCTGACGGTGCTGCCCCCCTCCAGTGAGGAGCTGCAGCAGGGGAAGGCCACGCTCATGTGTCTGGCCAACAAGGGCTTCCCCTCAGACTGGAGTCTGTCCTGGAAGGTGGACGGCAGCAGCAGCAGCAGCAGCAGCAGCTGGGAGGAGAGCAGGAGCCCCGGGGTGCTGGAGAAGGACGGCCGCTACAGCTGGAGCAGCACCCTGAGGCTCCCTGCAGACCAGTGGAGGAAGGTGGGCTCTGTGACCTGTGAGGCCACCCAGGGCTCCCAGACTCCAGTCTCAGAGACACTGAGGAGAGACCAGTGTTCCCAGTCCTGACCTGACTCACTGGGACTCTGCTGCTGGTTTTACTCTCATACTGCTCTCAGTCTGCAACACTGTCTCTCTCTCTGTCTTTTTTCTTTCTTCTACCTCTTTAGTTCCCTCACTCACTCTCTAATCACATGTTTCATTCACAAAGTTTTGTTGCTTGTTGTCATTCAGATTATTTCAACACAATAAAGACTAATTCATCAAATCACTTGTTGTCATGTTGTGTGTTTGACAGATAAACTGTGTGTGTCTTATGTATGAAGTGTCCCATTGGTTGAAACACTCACATGGTTTTACAAGTGTCCAGAAAGTCAAATGAATCCTATAAACTATAAAGTCTGAAGAGAATTTATTGCATTTGAAGGATATTATCAGCATATTATATCATCATCGTATCATTATCAGCAGTGTCACTTTAACATACATTACAAGTGATGAGCTTTTCTATGAACACAAGCCCATTAGAAACGTAGTGTGTTGAGGTTTGTTGAACATTAAACGTGTGACTAAAATGTAAATTGTCTGTATTTCAGATGTGATTAGAAATGCTTTAAAAGTAATGTTTAAAGACAGGGTGCATTCAGGGTGATTCAGATCAGTGTCTCTTGAGCTGAGGGAGGTTTTTGTACGACGTTGTATCACTGTGTGAACGGGCGGCTGTAATCCTGCTGACAGTAGTAAACTCCTGCATCTTCAGTCTGAACTCCAGTGATGGTCAGAGTGAAGTTGGTCTCAGACTGACTCCCACTGAAACCATCTGAGACTCCTATATCACACCAATATGTGGTTGTGAATTATCTGTGTCTGCAGTAGAAGATGTGATCACGCTGTAAAAAATGCAAACTACCATCTGCGTTTCCAGTTAAAGCAACAGGAAGTTTGAGTTTTTCCTGCACTAATTCAATTTGTAAGTCAATATGAAACAATACAGCTGGAGTAACATGTCCCATCCTCCATGTGTTGGACCCTTAAAGCCCTGAACTCAGTTGCAGTTGATTATTTGTATCTGTTCATAATTTAGAGATATGGCATCATAAAGTCAATATAACAGAGACAAGAGGAGATGCAGCGAGTACATCTGGAATAAATGTTGAATCCTAAACTCCAGGTGTCAGAATTAAATGTATTCAGATTGTAACAACATATTTTTTGTACATTTTCTGACTGAAAGTACATCTGTCCACTCCAGAGGACCTTAAACACCAAATGTTATATGCTGCCCATTTTAAATCGGCCTCATTTTGTCTGTTTTATTTATAATGATGATGTAATTTACACTTGAGTGGTTTGATTAATTGCATATAGTTGAAATGGCTGCAATCCAGAATGAAGCTGAGGTCAAAGATCATGACCAAGACTTTTGTCATTAGCTGTCCCAGGTTGGCCCCTCTGCTGTGTGTGTGTGTGTGTGTGTGTGTGTGTGTGTGTGTGTGTGTGTGTGTGTCCTCAGTGAAGTGTATCAGTCTCTGCAGTAGCTTCCAGCTGCAGCAGTCAGTTCAGTTTCTGTTCAGTCTGACTGAGGGAGGTTTTTGTACGATGGTTTTTCACTGTGTGAACAGAAGCTGACTGTTGGGATAGTGAAGACTCTGACAGTAGTAAACTGCTGCATCTTCAGCCTGAACTCCACTGATTGTCAGAGTGAAGGCAGAGTTTGATCCACTGCCTGTAAAACGACCTGGAATCCTTGATGCTCGACTGCTAGCATAGTAAATGAGAAGTTTAGGAGTTTCTCCATCTCTCTGTTGGTACCAGGCTAAACAGTGGTAGCCATTATAATGAACATCCTGACTGGTCCTACAGTTGATGGTGACGGAGCCTCCCAGAGCAGAGCTCACTGCTCCAGGCTGAGTCACTGTGACCTGACCTCTGGACTCTGAGGACACAGAGACAAAAACATAAAGCAGCGTCATGGTATTGTTGGCTTCATTTCAGAGGGACGGATGTTCATAGAGGAGAGGAGTTTGATTCTCTGGACTTTACCTGTGAAGCAGCAGCAGAGGAGAGTCCAGATGAGGACGCAGGTCAAAGTCATGTTTTTGATGAGGAGGATTTCTGTGTCTTCTGTTGTCATGAAGGACAGCTGTCAGTCATCCAGTGTTCAACTCTCAGGACTATAAACTCTCCCAGAGCACTGGAGCATGGTGCTGCTGATGCAAAGTGGCTCTCTATGGAAATGCTCTGACTGACTCCAACAGGGACTTGGATTACTCTCATCATGCTGTTTATCGATCGATCAATCACCTTATCAAAGTTTTGATAAGGGCACTATATACCAATTTTAAATGATTCTGACTTCATGCTTTTTCAAAATGTCCTCTGTGTTGGATTAGTCTCATGATGCTGTTTATCAATGGATCAGTCACTTGATCAGATTATTGATCAGGAGCATGTCATCCTTGATTCCTTTGTGAATTTGGGTTTTTAACATAAATATGTCAGATGAACAAAATGCAACCTTTAACCTTTTATATTTAGTACTGAAACCTGTCTGTCGTCATGGTTCGGCAGTGATGCCTGTCTGTTGCCACGGTTACTGAGCTCAGAGAGGGAAGTGAAACATTTAAGATCAGTTTCATCCAATCTGAGGAAGACCAACAGAACTAGAAGCTCCTCTGCTGCAGCCAACAGGATGGAGTTTAGTTGAGCTCATATAAACTTTATTAATCTCTCTCTCTCTGCAGTGGGTCGGGTCGTTTTACTGGTTACTTTTGCTGGTTTTACTCTCTCTATCTGCAACTCTGTGTCTCTCTGTCTCACTCTTTATTTCTGTCATCACACCAACTTAACATTTTCATTGTTGCAGTAATCAGATGCTTTTAATGCTGCGAGACAATAAATATATTTTTTTTCTTCAAATAAAATATTTTATTACAGATGTGTTTATACCAACAAAATATACTTTATTTTATATTTTAACATGTTCAGGATTATAACTCATACCAGGGTAATATTTTCTTGTCACTGGTGATAGTTACATGAAAACTCTCTGAGATTACTTCATGCATTGACAGTTATCCTCTAACTTGTTCAGTGTCATCTGACAGTTTCTCACTTCAGCAGTAGAATCATAAAGAAAATATAAACAAGCTGAGAATCTAATTAAATCATTTCAACTTGTATTTGCTGACAGGAATCTAAAATCTTCAAAAGCGTTTTAAGGATTTGAAAGAAAATGTAGCGTATCATCAGCATACAATGACATAATATTGTTCTTAAAGACTTCAGACATTGTTTTCTTCATGTTGTTCCATGTTTGCAAAGTAACATCACTATTGAGTTACCCATTACATACTGTCACACTGGTATTGAGATGCTATTATTTTTAAATTATTATATATATTCTCATTCATGATGAATGTAATGTATCTTTCTTGCTCTTTTTCAAGAAATGTAGCTTTTTTGTATTCTTATATTGTAAGTGTTTGAATATGGTTCAACCATTTAATGAAAGGTCATCCAGGTATCCCTTGACTTTATTTTGTAAGGTTTCATTTATATCCAGAAGAAGTTTGAAATCCTATCAATGATGTACAAACATCTGGAAACAACAAACATATAAAGGAATGGATTTGAAAGAAAGAAGCAGGCGGTAACCCCTGCAGGGATGCACTGACACAACAGCTTATGTGCACAGCCGTTATAATATTTAGAATAAAAAACTGAAAGCTGTTGTATATTTTCTCTCATTAAATCTGAAGTTTGCCTGGAAACAATATTACAGAAGGACAAATGGTACGATCCAAGTGACCGAGGATATTTAACCTCAGCAGCTGCAGAATCGGTCAAAACTGGAAAACTGAAATGAAAACTAAATCTTACATAAAGGCCTAACATGTTCAAGCTGAAGACCTCTCACCTTGTGGTGTGTCACTCGATGAATTTATTAATTATGTGTCATGTTTCAGATACTGGCGTTGTTTATTCTGTCTGTCCTCTGAATCACACCTGTCAGTACTTTCTCACAAGGACACAGAGATTTTGTTTCAGCAACACAAGAAAACACTGGATCTACAGGATAAAAGCTGCAGGGCAGCTATAAACCAGTGTGGATGCAGAGGTAAGATAAAGCTTTGCTCTCACCACTGGGAGCCGTATGCCCTTTTTCTATATTGTTGGCCTTTACTAGGGACTGTCTTGCGTTAACATAATTGTCATTAGTCCCTCATTATTTTAGCTTTGGCCGTTTTAGCGGATTGTGTGTTGTGAGTGGGGCTTACATATTTCAGTAACTTTGTCCCTGACTGTAGTTAATTTGTTTGTATCCTCTGTGGGTGATTATCTCCTGTAGTTTATTTCATTCATTTTGTTCCTGATTTACTATTGTTTTGCCGTTGGGAATCGTTTGGGACAGTCATTTTTCATTTTGTTTGTTTTGTTTAATTTCCTAATACCCGGCTGCTTATCCCCCAACATTAATATTGTTTTGTGTAGTTTCTTTTGTTTACCTTCTTTATCTTATTTCTTTTGTTGTTTTGTTGTTTAATTATAGTTTAAGTGGACGGTCATCCATCACGAGCAGGAGGCCCACTTTTCTGTCGTTGCTGATAACCAGTGTTTAGTGTTTCAGCATTTAGTCACTGCATTTTCTTTGCCCTTCCCTAATGAATGTTTACATTGTCTGCTACTGGCCCTTTTTATTAGTATTTTAATATGGTTAAATAAAGAATTATTGTTGGATGGAACTACATCTCTCGCCTCTTAATATAACAAACCTGTATGCCTTCTGAGTTATCAGACTTGGTCTGAGGTAAACATTATTCCCTGGGTGAAATTCCCAGGGTGGCGTTGTCAGCGCCTCCTTAGTTAAACCAGCTTGCTGGTTGTCCTCCTAACCACCTGCCACACTTGAATTGATCTTGTTTTAATACATGTTCATTGGCGGTTAAAGCATTGATGGTGAAATGATCAATCTCTCTCTCTCTCTCTGTGTATGTGTCCTCAGTGAAGTGTATCAGTCTCTGCAGTAGCTTCCAGCTGCAGCAGTCAGTTGAGTTTCTGTTCAGTCTGACTGAGGGAGGTTTTTGTACGACGGTTTTTCACTGTGTGAACACATCTTGACTGTTGATCCAGTGAAAACTCTGACAGTAGTAAACTGCTGCATCTTCAGCCTGAACTCCACTGATGGTCAGAGTGAAGGCAGAGTTTGATCCACTGCCTGTAAAACGACCTGGGATCCCTGATGCTCGAGTGCTAGCCCTGTAAATGAGGAGTTTAGGAGTTTCTCCATCTCTCTGTTGGTACCAGGCTAAATGGTGGTATGGGTCGTAACTACGATAATAAACGTTCTGACTGGTCCTACAGTTGATGGTGAAGGAGCCGCCCAGAGCAGAGCTCACTGCTCCAGGCTGAGTCACTGTGACCTGACCTCTGGACTCTGAGGACACAGAGACAAAAACATAAAGCAGCGTCATGGTTTTGTCGGCTTCATTTCAGAGGGACGGATGTTCATAGACGAGAGGAGTTTGATTCTCTGGACTTTACCTGTGAAACAGCAGCAGAGGAGAGTCCAGATGAGGACGCAGATCAAAGTCATGTTTTTGATGAGGAGGATTTCTGTGTCTTCTGTTGTCATGAAGGACAGCTGTCAGTCATCCAGTGTTCAACTCTCAGGACTATAAACTCTCCCAGAGCACTGGAGCATGGTGCTGCTGATGCAAAGTGGCTCTCTATGGAAATGCTTCAGTTATGTCAACCTGGACCCTCCCCATGAGTTTTGTCTGATACATCCAAGAATAAACTTACAGATGGGTGGTATTCAGAGAAACAAATTAAAATTCAAAGAGTTCAGGAACATCTTGATCTCTAACATGTGTTAGGATTCAGTGCCATAAATAACATCTTATCTCCTGTGCTCTTAGTTTGGACTGAGCTGAAGTTTGAACTGTAGCTGTCCACATCATATCATGTTGTTGCTGTTGCCAAATCATTTCCTGCACTACTGCTCAAATATCAGGTTCACAGTCTCCATCCTAATCCCTTCATGTTCACATCAATCCATCATTTCTTCTGGGTTCAGAGTTTCCAAGGTGCTTTTCCAAACTGAAACATTGTCTGTATTGTGCCAGTGTCTACCTGTGCCAGGAGAACTCTTTTCATGTAAATTCTAAAATAGCGTCCGGTCTTGATTTTCCTCATCTAGCGTACTTGCAACAAGGAACTATTTGTGGAGAGCTTGTTATTCTTGACCTCAACTCAAGGGATGAGGAACATTGCTGTAATTCTATAACAGCAGCTGGGTCTTGATTTACCTCAGCTAGACAGGTAACAGGCTTTTTTAGAGATGGGCCAGAATTTCTAAATTCCTCTGTACAATAAGGGTATTTGGTCACATGTAACATGAAACCTATTGTTTTCAATCTACTCCCCTTTACTTGGTCAGTTCTCATACGTCATGATGCATGTAAAAATCTGCACGTCTATAATCAGTTATACTACATGAAGTAGGCCTAAACTTGGATGACTAATCCCGACCCACAATATGTCTATTAGGATTCATCATATTGTTCAATTCATTGCTGTTCAAGTCATTGCTGACCATTATGGCTTAAACCTTTTAGTTAAGCATTGTAATGTTTGGGGACATGCTTTCTACTATGTTTCATCTCATAGCAGATTATGGCATTTCGGTTCAACTATTCATGGCTTGTTTCATTCCTGCTTGGTTAGTGAGCCGCTTGGGTGAAATAGTTCCTGTGTTTTTTGGGATGCCTGGCCCTCTTATTTTGGGGAGGAATGATCTGCTGCTGCTCAGGGCGGATGTCAGTTTATTACAAAATCTCCCTGCAGAGTTGATGCACCAAAGACTTTTTGTCAAGACTTAATCAGCACATATCATCTGTTAATCTCTTCAATCTTCAGTCTGTAATCACCTATTATCTTTACTTAATTCACCTGTCACTACTGATTGAAAGCATCTGAAATGTGATTTGGGGTATGCACACATTCGGTTGAAAATTATGTAAGTGATAATAGTGTGTGTGTGTGTGTGTGTGTGTGTCCAGTGAAGTGTATCAGTCTCTGCAGTAGCTTCCAGCTGCAGCAGTCAGTTCAGTTTCTGTTCAGTCTGACTGAGGGAGGTTTTTGTACGACGGTTTTTCACTGTGTGAACACATCCTGACTGTTGATCCAGTGATAACTCTGACAGTAGTAAACTGCTGCATCTTCAGCCTGAACTCCACTGATGGTCATAGTGAAGGCAGAGTTTGATCCACTGCCTGTAAAACGATCTGGAATCCCTGATGCTCGAGTGCTAGCAGCGTAAATGAGAAGTTTAGGAGTTTCTCCATCTCTCTGTTGATACCAGCCTAAATAGTGGTATGGGCTACTATAATAAACACCCTGACTGGTCCTACAGTTGATGGTGACGGAGCCTCCCAGAGCAGAGCTCACTGCTCCAGGCTGAGTCACTGTGACCTGACCTCTGGACTCTGAGGACACAGAGACAAAAACATAAAGCAGCGTCATGGTTTTGTCGGCTTCATTTCAGAGGGACGGATGTTCATAGAGGAGAGGAGTTTGATTCTCTGGACTTTACCTGTGAAGCAGCAGCAGAGGAGAGTCCAGATGAGGACGCAGATCAAAGTCATGTTTTTGATGAGGAGGATTTCTGTGTCTTCTGTTGTCATGAAGGACAGCTGTCAGTCATCCAGTGTTCAACTCTCAGGACTATAAACTCTCCCAGAGCACTGGAGCATGGTGCTGCTGATGCAAAGTGGCTCTCTATGGAAATGCTCTGACTGACTCCAACAGGGACTTGGATTACTCTCATCATGCTGTTTATCAATGGATCAATCACTTAAAGTGTTGATTAGGATATTTTTAATGTCAATTTTATTCCAGTTTGGCTTCATGTTTCTAGAAAAATGTGTTTCACAATGTCGTCTGTCTTGTTTAAATTAAATGAAGAGTAAATGAAGTTTCATTAAAAATGAACATATATCAAATAAAAACATACATTGTGTAAATCTGTGGCTCTGTGTTATCGTCACTTTTCATATCAGCTGATAATATTTTACAATCAGAGACTAATTTTGTTGAGTTTGTTTGTGTCAAAGTCAGAGAGCCGTGTCTCTCTACAGTCAGAGGTTTTTGTACGGCGGCTCAATGAGTTTGTATCACTGTGGTACACGTTCGGTGGAGGAACCAGACTGAATGTTGGAAGTAAGTCAAATGTTTCAATGTTTTTATTATTTCAGGAGCTATTTTTTCTTTTTTTTCTTCATATTACAAGGAAAATAGTCAGTTTTTCATATTAATGTTTAATTTTTGCACAAATATTTGTCAGTAAGAGACAAAGTTTGCTTCAGAAATATGAATTAAAAAACTTGTTGCAGTAGATATAAAATATTAAGACAGTAGATAAATCATTATTTCCAATTTAATAGTAAAGTTGCATCTTGAGGGCTTGTAGGTTTAGTTCAGTGTGTCAAAGTCAGAGAGCCGTGTCTCTCTACAGTCAGAGGTTTTTGTACGGCGGCTCAATGAGTTTGTATCACTGTGGTGGACTTTTGGTGGAGGAACCAGACTGAATGTTGGAAGTAAGTTTCTGCACAAATATTAAATAATATACTGTGAAGTCATTTTTAATGTCATGTTTTGGATGTTTGAGGCAGATAAATATATCTTGTTTTAATTCCAACACTTTTAGTATTCATGTTTTAATTCACCTCCTTTATCATGTAGGCTAACTCAGAGCAGCTTTACTAAACATTTCTTTACACATTCCTGTCAAAGTGACATTTAAACAGCTTGAAGTGTAGAAAAGATAAAACTGTAAACCTGTTTTACAAATGTTTTGCAAGAGGAGATATCATTTTTCAGCTCAATGATAGCAGTGTTCAAAACGCTCCTCTTGTCCAACATTTGATTGCAGTCGGTTGATTTTCTGTATTTGTGTATGTGTCCACTAAATATGTTAAAGTCACATATAGTTCAGGTTTTGGCTGATTGTGATGAGAAAGTTTGATCTCTTTTATTTCCAGTGTAGTTTGATATATTTCAGCTCGTTCTGTTTGATGAGTGTCTCTGTGCTGATATGCATGAGAGGCTTCTTAAAGGGAAGTGAAACAATGTGTGAGTGAGTGACTGGTGGAGCAGAAAAACCATCTGACAGAAACTCCTTAAAGGACTAAATCAACTCTCACACAGTGAAGCTGTCCCAGTGTCTGCTGGTTGATTGACAGCTGTGTAGTCCCTGTCCTCTAAGCTGATTGGTGTCTCCTAGGTGATGTCCATCCCACCCTGACGGTGCTGCCCCCCTCCAGTGAGGAGCTGCAGCAGGGGAAGGCCACGCTCATGTGTCTGGCCAACAAGGGCTTCCCCTCAGACTGGAGTCTGTCCTGGAAGGTGGACGGCAGCAGCAGCAGCAGCAGCAGCAGCTGGGAGGAGAGCAGGAGCCCCGGGGTGCTGGAGAAGGACGGCCGCTACAGCTGGAGCAGCACCCTGAGGCTCCCTGCAGACCAGTGGAGGAAGGTGGGCTCTGTGACCTGTGAGGCCACCCAGGGCTCCCAGACTCCAGTCTCAGAGACACTGAGGAGAGACCAGTGTTCCCAGTCCTGACCTGACTCACTGGGACTCTGCTGCTGGTTTTACTCTCATACTGCTCTCAGTCTGCAACACTGTCTCTCTCTCTCTGTCTTTTTTCTTTCTTCTACCTCTTTAGTTCCCTCACTCACTCTCTAATCACATGTTTCATTCACAACGTTTTGTTGCTTGTTGTCATTCAGATTATTTCAACACAATAAAGACTAATTCATCAAATCACTTGTTGTCATGTTGTGTGTTTGACAGATAAACTGTGTGTGTCTTATGTATGAAGTGTCCCATTGGTTGAAACACTCACATGGTTTTACAAGTGTCCAGAAAGTCAAATGAATCCTATAAACTATAAAGTCTGAAGAGAATTTATTGCATTTGAAGGATATTATCAGCATATTATATCATCATTGTATCATTATCAGCAGTGTCATTTTAACATACATTACAAGTGATGAGCTTTTCTATGAACACAAGCCCATTAAAAACGTAGTGTGTTGAGGTTTGTTGAACATTAAACGTGTGACTAAAATGTAAATTGTCTGTATTTCAGATGTGATTAGAAATGCTTTATAAATACTGTTTAAAGACAGGGTGCAGCAGTCCCAGTGTGCAGGACTTGCTATGTGTTTTATTTTGGCTGAATTTCAAACCTCCTCTCGACTGACTGCAGTGGATTCAGATCACCTGTGTACAGGCTGTGGAGACTGGCTCCTAATTAATGAGTGAAAGCAGCTTGGGGCATTCCCCTCTCAGCCAATCAGGGTGTGAAGACGGCCTTTTGTGAAGGCTTCAGAGAGGTGGAGAATGGCATCCAGGCCAGTGTGATTCTGTCATCATGTCTTAAACCTCTGAAGTGTCTCTGTTTCTGTGCAGATGTTGATTCAGATCAGTGTCTCTTGAGCTGAGGGAGGATTTTGTATGGCGTTGCAGGGGCAGACTCACCATTAGGCAAAACTAGGCGGTTGCCTAGGGCCCCAAGTTCCTGAGGGCCCCATAAAAATCCTCATACACTTATGGTTAATACAGTTATTACTTATTTGCGCACATTAGTTATGTTTTTGATTAAAATCCTCTGCCAGCAGAATGCTAATCGTATTATGTGTGTGTAGAAACAAGGGACATGTTTATGTTATAATAAAATCATTGGAGCCATACTAGTGTTGCATCATGTTGTTCCACTGGCTGCATGAGATACACCTCTTGTTTTTACATTTTACTTCTGTTCATAATTTTTATTCATTTTTATTAATTTTATATGCAAATATTAGCATTTTAGCTCAATAGTCATGTGATCAATTGACTCAAAATCATGTCGGGATCATGTAACTACACTGGCTGCATGAGATACGCCTCTTGTTTTTACATTTTACATCTGTTCATATTTTTTATAAATTTTTATTAATTTTTATATGTAAATATTAGCATGTTAGCTCAATAGCTTCCAGGTCATGTGATCAATTGACTCAAAATCAGTCTGTGATCATGTAACTACACTGGCTGCATGAGATACGCCTCTTGTTTTTACATTTTACAACTTTAAATATTTTTTATTAATTTTTATTAATTTTTATTAATTTTTATATGTAAATATTAGCATGTTAGCTCAATAGCTTCCAGGTCATGTGATCAATTGACTCATAATCATGTCAGGATCATGTAACTACACTGGCTGCATGAGATACGCCTCTTGTTTTTACATTTTACATCTGTTCATATTTTTTATTAATTTTTATTAATTTTTATATGTAAATATTAGCATGTTAGCTCAATAGCTTCCAGGTCATGTGATCAATTGACTCAAAATCAGTCTGTGATCATGTAACTACATTGGCTGCATGAGATACGCCTCCTGTTTTTACATTTTACAACTTTAAATATTTTTTATTAATTTTTATTAATTTTTCCATGTAAATATTAGCATGTTAGCTCAATAGCTTCCAGGTCATGTGATCAATTGACTCAAAATCATGTCGGGATCATGCAACTACACTGGCTGCATGAGATACGCCTCCTGTTTTTACGTTTTACATCTCTAAATATTTTTTATTGAAGGTATAGTTGGTAATCCTGTTCAGAAACACTTTTTGTTATACTGGGTGAAATGGTCTTCCCACCCTGAGAGTAGTCCATACATAATGTGTTCAGAAGAAGGACTGAAATAAATCAGACCTCTGTGGCAGCTGCAGGCCTGTAAAAACTCTGCCTCTCGGTCCGAGTTGAAATTAATATTGTATTATAAGATATATATGTGTGAGTGTATGTATGTACACAGATGTGTGCGCATGTAGGTATGTATATATACACATGTGTTCAGTACATATGTTTATATGCATATATGGGTGTGTATGTAAATATATTTACATATATTATGTGGTTTATTAATTGTACATATAGTATATTGAATTGTATATAGTTACATGGGAGTGCACGTGTGGCATGTTTTGTTTTGTTTTCACATGTCTGAAATACATTTGCATTAATTCTCTTCTGGGTTCAGTGTTTGTGGACACATTTCTCTTGCATATCTCAACAGGCTGCATATTTATCAGTTTTCCGAGGAGCTTTTCCAAACTGAAACAATGTTTTCATTCCCAGGAAACTTTTCCTGTAAACTCTAGAATAGCGGCCGGCCTTGATTTTCCTCATCTAGCGTTTTTGGGACAAGAAACTATTTGAGGAAATTGTGTCATAGTGGCCCAGCTGCTCTTTAGCTCAACTCAAGGGATGAGGAACATCGCTGTACTTCTATAACAGCAGCTGGGCTAGCCTTTTAGAGATGGGCTGGTATTTCCGTATTCTTCTGTCCAATGATGGTATTTGCTGGTGTCTAGCATGAATCCTCTTGTTTTTAAACTACTCCTCTTTGCTTGGTAAGTTCTTTTACATCATGAAACGTGTAGAAGAATCTACACTCCTGTATCAGTTATACTAAATGAAATAGGTCTATGAAATTGAGATGAGTAATCCAAACCTACAAAGTGTGATTAGCATTCATCATAAGGTTGAATTTATTGCTATTCAGGTCACAGCTGACCATTAGCCAGTAATGGCTAAACCGATATATCATGAGCAGGACATTGCTGTCCAAACATTATTCAGGTCACAGCTGACCATTAGCCATGTGTGGAAGAAGCCTATACATCAGAAGCAGGGCAAAGAATCATTAATGGTAGACTGTTAGTTTTCTTTGTGAGCCATGCTTCATAATAAATTCTGTCTCGTTAACTTGTCAAGTTTATGGTTCTATCTTTGTTTGTTTAACTGGGTCCTGTTTCATTTGGTTCATGGTGAGAAGCTGTGATGGAGGAATTAACTTGTTTTCTACTTGATCAAACTGTGTGTGTGTGTGTGTGTGTGTGTGTGTGTGTGTGTGTGTGTGTGTGTGTGTGTGTGTGTCCAGTGAAGTGTATCAGTCTCTGCAGTAGCTTCCAGCTGCAGCAGTCACTTCAGTTTCTGTTCAGTCTGACTGAGGGAGGTTTTTGTATGACGGTTTTTCACTGTGTGAACACCCACTGACTGTTGATGCTGTGAAGACTCTGACAGTAGTAAACTGCTGCATCTTCAGCCTGAACTCCACTGATGGTCAGAGTGAAGGCAGAGTTTGATCCACTGCCTGTAAAACGACCTGGAATCCCTGATTCTCGAGTGCTAGCCCAGTAAATGAGAAGTTTAGGAGTTTCTCCATCTCTCTGTTGGTACCAGACTAAAAAGTGGTATGGGCTACTGTAATGAACATCCCGACTGGTCCTACAGTTGATGGTGACGGAGCCTCCCAGAGCAGAGCTCACTTCTCCAGGCTGAGTCACTGTGACCTGACCTCTGGACTCTGAGGACACAGAGACAAAAACATAAAGCAGCGTCATGGTTTTGTCGGCTTCATTTCAGAGGGACGGATGTTCATAGAGGAGAGGAGTTTGATTCTCTGGACTTTACCTGTGAAGCAGCAGCAGAGGAGAGTCCAGATGAGGACGCAGGTCAAAGTCATGTTTTTGATGAGGAGGATTTCTGTGTCTTCTGTTGTCATGAAGGACAGCTGTCAGTCATCCAGTGTTCAACTCTCAGGACTATAAACTCTCCCAGAGCACTGGAGCATGGTGCTGCTGATGCAAAGTGGCTCTCTATGGAAATGCTTCAGTTATGTCAACCTGGACCCTCCCCATGAGTTTTATCTCATACATCCAAGAATAACCTCCCAGATGGGTGGTATTCAGAGAAACAAATTGAAATTCAAAGAGGTCAGAAACATCTTACTATAATTACTGACTTGCTCTTAGTTTGGACTTACCTGAAGTTTGAACTGTAGCTGTCAACATCACATCATGTTGTTGCTGTTGCCAAACCAGTTCCTGCACTACTGCTCAAATATCAGGTTCACAGTCTATAATCAGCTATACTACATAAAGTAGGTCTAAAATTGGACGACAAATCCAGACCCACAATATGTCTATTAGGACTTATCATATCGTTCAATTTATTTCTATTCAAGTCATTGCTGACCATTAGCCATTGATGGCTTAAACCTATTAGTTAAGCATTGTAATGTTTGGGGACATGATTTCTACTTTCTTTCATCTCATAGCAGATTCTGGCATTCCTGTTCAAATATTCATGGCTTGTTTCATTCCTGCTTGGTTAGTGAGCCGCTTGGGTGAAATAGTTTGGTTACATGCTGCCATTCCAACAGACTGCCATTACGACATGTCACCATTCCGACAAAGTTTCGTCCCGGCATTCCGACAAGGCTAACCCCTACCCCTTTTAAAAGATTTGTCAGAATGGCAACACGTTTAAAAAAGAAATAAATACCACCATTCCGACCTTACGAGGCAATAAATGTCGGAATGATGGGACGTTTAATTAAAGGTTTAAGTGTTGCCATTCCAACAATTAGGGCCTAATGTTGGAATGGCGGTCTGTCGGAATGGCGATATGTTGGAATGGCGGTTGCCTCCCAAATAGTTCCTATGTTTTTTGGTATGCCTGGCCCTCTTATTTTGGGGAGTAGTTATCTGCTGCTGCTCAGGGCAGATGTCCCTTTCTTATAAAATCTCCCTGCAGAGTTGATGCACCAAAGACTTTTTGTCAAGACTTCATCAGCACATATCATCTGTTAATCTGTTCAATCTTCAATGTGTAAGAACCTATTATCTTTATTTAAGTCACCTGTCTCTACTGATTGAAAGTATCTGAAATGTGATTTGAGGTATGCACACATTAGGTTGATAATTACTTCAAGTGATAAGTGTGTGTGTGTGTGTGTGTGTGTGTGTGTGTGTGTGTGTGTGTGTGTCCTCAGTGAAGTGTATCAGTCTCTGCAGTAGCTTCCAGCTGCAGCTGTCAGTTCAGTTTCTGTTCAGTCTGACTGAGGGAGGTTTTTGTACGACGGTTTTTCACTGTGTGAACACAAACTGACTGTTGGGATAGTGAAAACTCTGACAGTAGTAAACTGCTGCATCTTCAGCCTGAACTCCACTGATGGTCAGAGTGAAGGCAGAGTTTGATCCACTGCCTGTAAAACGACCTGGACTCCCTGATGGTCGAGTGCTAGCCCTGTAAATGAGCAGTTTAGGAGTTTCTCCATCTCTCTGCTGGTACCAGGCTAAGGCGTGGTTCCTGCTCCAAGTATAAACGTTCTGACTTGTCCTACAGTTGATGGTGACGGAGCCTCCCAGAGCAGAACTCACTGCTCCAGGCTGAGTCACTGTGTACTGACCTCTGGACTCTGAGGACACAGAGACAAAAACATAAAGCAGCGTCATGGTTTTGTCGGCTTCATTTCAGAGGGACGGATGTTCATAGAGGAGAGGAGTTTGATTCTCTGGACTTTACCTGTGAAGCAGCAGCAGAGGAGAGTCCAGATGAGGACGCAGGTCAAAGTCATGTTTTTGATGAGGAGGATTTCTGTGTCTTCTGTTGTCATGAAGGACAGCTGTCAGTCATCCAGTGTTCAACTCTCAGGACTATAAACTCTCCCAGAGCACTGGAGCATGGTGCTGCTGATGCAAAGTGGCTCTCTATGGAAATGCTCTGACTGACTCCAACAGGGACTTGGATTACTCTCATCATGCTGTTTATCAATGGATCAATCACTTAAAGTATTGATTAGGATATTTTCAATGTCAATTTTATTCGAGTTTGGCTTCATGTTTCTAGAAAAATGTGTTTCACAATGTCGTCTGTCTTGTTTAAAATAAATGAAGAGTAAATGAAGTTTCATTAAAAATGAACATATATCAAATTAAAACATACATTGTGTAAATCTGTGGCTCTGTGTTATTGTCACTTTTCATATCAGCTGATAATATTTAACAATCAGAGACTAATTTTGTTGAGTTTGTTTGTGTCAAAGTCAGAGAGCCGTGTCTCTCTACAGTCAGAGGTTTTTGTACGGCGGCTCAATGAGTTTGTATCACTGTGGTACACGTTCGGTGGAGGAACCAGACTGAATGTTGGAAGTAAGTCAAATGTTTCAATGTTTTAATTATTTCAGGAGCTATTTTTTCTTTTTTTCTTAATATTACAAGGAAAATAGTCAGTTTTTTCATTTTAATGTTTGATTTTTGCAAAAATATTTAGCAGAAAGAAAAAAGTTTGCTTCAGAAATATGAATTCAAAAAAGTATTGTTATCAATATAAAATATTAAGACAGTAGATAAATCATTATTTCCAGCTTTAATAGTAAAGTTGCATCTTGAGAGCTTGTAGGTTTAGTTCAGTGTGTCAAAGTCAGAGAGCCGTGTCTCTCTACAGTCAGAGGTTTTTGTACGGCGGCTCAATGAGTTTGTATCACTGTGGTGGACTTTTGGTGGAGGAACCAGACTGAATGTTGGAAGTAAGTTTCTGCACAAATATTAAATAATATACTGTCAAGTCATTTTTAATGTCATGTTTTGGATGTTTTAGGCAGATAAATATATCTTGTTTTAATTCCAACACTTTTAGTATTCATGTTTTAATCCTCCTCCTTTATCATGGAGGCTAACTCAGAGCAGCTTCACTAAACATTTCTTTACACATTCCTGTCAAAGTGACATTTAAACAGCTTGAAGTGTAGAAAAGATAAAACTGTAAACCTGTTTTACAAATGTTTTGCAAGAGGAGATATAATTTTTCAGCTCAATGATAGCAGTGTTCAAAACGCTCCTCTTGTCCAACATTTGATTGCAGTCGGTTGATTTTCTGTATTTGTGTATGTGTCCACTAAATATTTTAAAGTCACATATAGTTCAGGTTTTGGCTGATTGTGATGAGAAAGTTTGATCTCTTTTATTTCCAGTGTAGTTTGATATATTTCAGCTCGTTCTGTTTGATGAGTCTCTCTGTGCTGATATGCATGAGAGGCTTCTTAAAGGGAAGTGAAACAATGTGTGAGTGAGTGACTGGTGGAGCAGAAAAACCATCTGACAGAAACTCCTTAAAGGACTAAATCAACTCTCACACAGTGAAGCTGTCCCAGTGTCTGCTGGTTGATTGACAGCTGTGTGGTCCCTCTCCTCTAAGCTGATTGTTGTCTCCTAGGTGATGTCCATCCCACCCTGACGGTGCTGCCCCCCTCCAGTGAGGAGCTGCAGCAGGGGAAGGCCACGCTCATGTGTCTGGCCAACAAGGGCTTCCCCTCAGACTGGAGTCTGTCCTGGAAGGTGGACGGCAGCAGCAGCAGCAGCAGCAGCAGCTGGGAGGAGAGCAGGAGCCCCGGGGTGCTGGAGAAGGACGGCCGCTACAGCTGGAGCAGCACCCTGAGGCTCCCTGCAGACCAGTGGAGGAAGGTGGGCTCTGTGACCTGTGAGGCCACCCAGGGCTCCCAGACTCCAGTCTCAGAGACACTGAGGAGAGACCAGTGTTCCCAGTCCTGACCTGACTCACTGGGACTCTGCTGCTGGTTTTACTCTCATACTGCTCTCAGCTCTCTCTCTGTTCTCTCTTTCTCTCAACATGTTTCAACATTAATGTGTTCTTGCTTCTGTTTCAACATTTTACAACAATAAAGATTTCATTCCCTTTATTATAAATGTGACGTGTCTTTGACCTTCTTTTTACACACATATGATATATCAGGAACATTTGTCAGATTAATGCACACAGTCACATCAGAACCAAATCTATTTTTCCCAGATTGCTTTTTAATGGTTTTCATCAAAAAGTCATTTGTTGTCACTATCATCTTGCCTTTAAGAAGATTAATTTGTTCCTGGAAATTATTCTGATTTTCTGAAACAAAAATTCTAAATAAAAGAATAATAATTCAGCATTAGAAATAAAAATCAGTGTATCATCTGCATAAAGTGATATCTCCTTCTCTCTCTCCAGATTCATCACAGTTTGAAAGTGTAATTTGTGTAGCTTGCAGTAAAGCTGGTATTCTCTGCATGTTAAAACAATAAAGACCAATTGATCAACTCAGTGATGTTCACACATATTATTACAAGAATAACTCCTGTCATGTGTTGATGTCTTCATTTAAAACAGCAGATCATTTATATCTTCACAGTTCCTCTGAGCAGCATTTTGTAATGTTAGATAATCATGAAAAATGATGAGAATATGTAATGCAGGTGAAATCTGATAGTTGTGTCAGTGCAGCCTGACAGTGTTTAGCTGTGGTATCCTGAAGCAGGTAGATGAATAACAGAAAGTGTTGATGGATAAAACTCTCTCTCTCTCTTCAGCTTCACTTTTTACTGATTTGTTTAATAAAGTAAATGTCATTGTTGTCACTATTATTATGACCTTATACTTTTCCAACAACTCTTGGTTGTATGAATGTGAACTGGTTATCGTGTGTGTGTGTTTGTGTGTGTGTGTGTGTGTGTGTGTGTGTGTCCTCAGTGAAGTGTATCAGTCTCTGCAGTAGCTTCCAGCTGCAGCAGTCAGTTCAGTTTCTGTTCAGTCTGACTGAGGGAGGTTTTTGTACGACGGTTTTTCACTGTGTGAACACAAACTGACTGCTGACATGAAGACTCTGACAGTAGTAAACTGCTGCATCTTCAGCCTGAACTCCACTGATGGTCAGAGTGAAGGCAGAGTTTGATCCACTGCCTGTAAAACGACCTGGAATCCCTGATGCTCGACTGCTAGCCCAGTAAATGAGAAGTTTAGGAGATTCTGCATCTCTCTGTTGGTACCAGGCTAAATAGTGGTTTGGGCTAATATAAAAAACATCCTGACTGGTCCGACAGTTGATGGTGACGGAGCCTCCCAGAGCAGAGCTCACTGCTCCAGGCTGAGTCACTGTGTACTGACCTCTGGACTCTGAGGACACAAAGACAAAAACATAAAGCAGCGTCATGGTTTTGTCGGCTTCATTTCAGAGGGACGGATGTTCATAGAGGAGAGGAGTTTGATTCTCTGGACTTTACCTGTGAAGCAGCAGCAGAGGAGAGTCCAGATGAGGACGCAGATCAAAGTCATGTTTTTGATGAGGAGGATTTCTGTGTCTTCTGTTGTCATGAAGGACAGCTGTCAGTCATCCAGTGTTCAACTCTCAGGACTATAAACTCTCCCAGAGCACTGGAGCATGGTGCTGCTGATGCAAAGTGGCTCTCTATGGAAATGCTCTGACTGACTCCAACAGGGACTTGGATTACTCTCATCATGCTGTTTATCAATGGATCAATCACCTTATCAAAGTTTTGATAAGGACACTATATACCAATTTTAAATGATTCTCACTTCATGCTTTTTAAAAACGTGTTTCAAAATGTCCTCTGTCTTGGATTAGTCTCGTAATGCTGTTTATCAATGTATCAGTTACTTTATCAGAGTATTGATCAGGAACATGTCATCGTTGATTTATTTGTGAATTCGTTTTTTTAACATAAATACGTCAAAGGAACAAAATGCAACCTTTAACTTTTTATCTTTAGTGCTGAAACCTGTCTGTCGTCATGGTTCGGCAGTGATGCCTGTCTGTTGCCATGGTTACTGAGCTCAGAGAGGGAAGTGAAACATTGAAGATCAGTTTCATCCAATCTGAGGAAGACCAACAGAACTAGAAGCTCCTCTGCTGCAGCCAACAGGATGGAGTTTAGTTGAGCTCATATAAACTTTATTAATCTCTCTCTCTCTCTGCAGTCGGTTGAGTTGTTTTACTGGTTACTTTTACTGGTTTTACTCTCTCTATCTGCAACTCTGTGTCTTTCTGTCAAATCAAATCAAATCAAAACAAATTTTATTTGTATAGCCCAAATTCACAAATCACAGTTTGCCTCAGAGGGCTTTACAATCTGTACAGAGACGACACCCTCTGTCCTTCGACCCTCGATTCGAGTGAGGAAAAACTTGCCCCAAAAAAAAAAAGGCCCTTTTAACAGGGAAAAAAAATGCGGAAGAAACCTCAGGGAGAGCCACAGAGGAGGGATCCCTCTCCCAGGACGGACAGACGTGCAATAGATGTCGCATGTACAGAGCAGATCAACGAGATCACAATGTATTCAATTATAAGCGATGGTTGACAGGAGTGAAAGTACACAAAGATGTATTACAGCAATAATGATGAAATGCACATGAAAATGTGATTACTAGTGATAACAGTAGTAGTGATCAATGGTAAGGATGGTATGTAGCAATGCAGTACGATAATAGTAGTGGAACGTATGTAACAGAGATGTGACTAATATTAGCGACAGTAGTGGTGGGTGTCAGGCAGGGTCATGGCAGTAGGTGCATCCACGATCAGGCAGGGCCATAGCAGTAGGCGCATCCACGATCAGGCAGGGCCATAGCAGTGGGCGCATCCACGATCAGGCAGGGCCATAGCAGTGGGCGCATCCACGATCCACGACCCGGGCGCGGCCAGGATACAAGGGAGCCTGTAGGACTAGAAAGCACAAGGACTCCGGGGAAGAAGTAAGTCAGTGACATGCAGAGATGGGGCATGTATACAGATGGAGAGGAGAGGAGAGGGGAGGAGAGAGAAGCTCAGTGTGTCATTGTCCCCCGGACTAGGCCTATAGCAGCATAACTAAGAGCTCGTCCAGGACAGGCCTGGGCCTGTCCTGGACCAGCCCTAACTATAAGCTCTATCGAAGAGGAAGGTCTTAAGTCTACTCTTAAAGGTAGAGAGGGTGTCCGCCTCCCGGACCAAAACAGGAAGATGGTTCCACAGAAGAGGAGCTTGATAACTGAAGGCTCTGGCTCCCATTCTACTTTTGGAGACTTTAGGAACTACAAGTAATCCTGCGTTCTGGGAGCGTAATGCTCTAGTTGGGTGATAGGGTAATATGAGCTCCTGGAGATATGATGGTGCCTGACCATTGACAGCTTTGTAAGTGAGGAGAAGGATTTTAAACTCTATTCTTGATTTTACAGGGAGCCAGTGCAGAGAGGCCAGTACAGGAGTAATATGATCTCTTTTCTTAGTTCCTGTCAGTACACGTGCTGCAGCATTCTGGACCAGCTGGAGACTCTTTAGAGACTTGTTAGGGCAGCCTGATAATAGAGAATTACAATAGTCCAGTCTGGAAGTAACAAATGCATGGACTAGCTTTTCTGCGTCTTTTTGAGACAGGATGGGCCTGATTTTTGCAATGTTACGTAGATGAAAAAAATGCAGACCTTGAAATTTGTTTTATGTGGGAGTTGAAGGACATATCTTGATCTGTCTCACTCTCTTTTTCTGTCATCACACCAACTTAACATCATTCAACTCCAGATATTGAAATTCTCATCGTTGCAGTAATCAGATGCTTTTAATGCTGTGAGACAATAAATAATTTTTTTTGTTTGGATAAATAAAAATGTATGGATGTGCTTTTACCAACAAAACACTCTTTTTTATATTTTCACATGTTCAGGATTATAACTCATATCAGGGTAATATTTTCTTGTCACTGGTGATAGGTACATTACAGTTTTTTTCAAATGCTTAAGCACGATTTCGAATAGAGGGCCCGGTTTTTCAAAACACTACACACAATTAGCAGAACACCTCACATCCTTTGCAAAATGAAACACTCTTGTAAAAACTATACACTACTTCATAAAAATGATATTTTGTTACCATATGAAAACACACACGTTTCATATGACTTAATTCTGTCTGAACCAGTTACACACTGCTGCGCTTAACCTAAAACACTTTTAGCAATTCTACTCCTCAGTTATTTGAGTAATGTAAGTGAAGTACACAGAGAAAGTGCAAATATACAATACTAAAAATTCACCAAATACAAGACAAGACCAATGCTGAAGAGTAATGAAAATATAATTTATTTATTTAAATCAGTCAAAATTTCAACAAAAGATGTCCATGCTACAACAGTACTATGCATAACACCAAAAAAAAAAAAAAAGATACTATAAAAAATACGGGGGGGGGGGGGACTGACAAAAAAAGAAAAGAAAATCCAGCAGGGAAAATATTAGGAATTATCTCTTCGCCGAGCTGGATCAGGCCAGAGAATTTCGTCGACATCACAGGCGATATCTTCATTCGCAAGACAACGAGGGAAGAACCGCCGTGCATGTCGAATCCATCCTTGAATGGCTATGGTGTCAATTTGGTCACAGGCCTCCTCCATGGCCTCAATGAGCGGCACTTGAGCCTGGGGCTGCAGATCATACACCTTCCACCGCCACGTTGAGAAGAACTCCTCGATTGGATTGAGAAATGGAGAGTGTGGTGGAAGGTATAGCACAGAAAATTGAGGATTGTGCTGAAACCAGTTGTGGACCTGTGCAGAGCGGTGGAATGATACATTGTCCCAGATGACAATGTATTGCATCTGTTGTATTTGGTTCACTGTGAGGATGTTGTGCAGTTGGTCCAGAAATGTCAGAATGTGAGCTGTGTTATAAGGGCCCATATTGGCATGATGGAGGAGGACCCCATTCTGTGTAATGGCAGCGCAGAGGGTGATGTTACCCCCCCGCTGTCCTGGGACGTTGATTATAGCCCTGTGGCCAATGATGTTTCTGCCTCTCCTTCTTGATTTTGTGAGTTTAAACCCTGCCTCATCGATGTAGATAAACTCGTGTGGGATTTCTTCAGCATCCATCTGTAAAACTCTCTGTAATACAGTGAAAGACAAGATTGTGTAGTTTAGCATGGATCTAATACACAATAAATTTAGCTTGCAGTGTGTAACATCACAGTGCTAAAGTGAACAATACATACCTCCACATATGCATGCCGCAGTTGTTTGACCCTCTCCGAATTCCGCTCAAAAGGCACTCGATACAGTTGTTTCATTTGAAGTTGATTTTTTTTCAGGATGCGTGCCAGTGTTTAGAGAGAGAGACCTGATGAACATTATTGAAAATGCCATCGTCGCCAATGATGTTGACTTGAATTTGAAGTTATTGCATTATTGGCCAGAACCATGTTTATGATTGCTTTTTCTTGTTCTTGTGTGAAAATAGGCCCCCTCCCTCCTTGTCGCTCTCGCCCCTGAATCCTATGTGGAAAGAAATACATAGGATCTCACAGGAACCAGTATGAACAGTGCTGATATGGTACATACTAAGCAGTTGATTACTTTTGTAGAAAGATTTGTTTTTACCTGTTTTCTTGTCGAAATGTCCTGATCACAGATGCCACTGTATATCTGCTAAGATTTGGCTGAACTCTCAGTCCAGCCTCCCTCAGCGTCAGTCCGTGGTTCACCACATGGTCAACTAATGTTGCCCGAATTTCATTTGATAAATTTGGTCCTCTCCTTCTTAGGGCATGTATTCCTGCTTCCGTTCTTCCTCTGCCTCTGCCTCGTCCTCGTCCTCTTCCTCAACCTCCACCTCGGCCTTGACCTCTGGCATGGCCTCTGCCTTCACCTCCTTCTCCTTCTCTTTGAATTCCTCCTCTCATTCTTACTCTTCCTCGTCTTACTCGTTCCATTGTGGTAGAAGACAGGTGAACTCACCTGCTGCCTTTTTGTAGTGCTTGAACCTGATTGGTGTGTCTACAATTAAGCAATCATGTGTTGGTGCACCTGAGTGTTGTGTTTAACCAATTAGATAATGAGTGTGGTCATTTGAAAGTCAGAGCTTTGGAATTTGCAAGGAAGTCACATCATGATATGCATCTGTGTCTAATGTATACAAGTGTGTTTAGTGTTTTGCAATTTACTGTGTGCAGTCATTTGCAAAAAGTGTGAAGCTGACATTGTGCTTATAGTTGTGCTAATCTGGTCCGGAGTTTTGCTCCTTGAGTGTAAGGTTTTTATAATTATGTACGACTTTTGATTTTAGTGTTTATGCAATCCAAAAAAACTGTAATAAAGTATTCTGATGATTCTGATTCTGAAATATACATGACACCTCTCGGATTACTCCTGAGTGAGTTTAAATGAATCAGAATCATCAGAATCAGAATACTTTATTCTGATTCTGATGATTTAGATGTGATAGAACAAAATGTATGCTACACAGAATCAACAATAGGTTGCAACAATGTGAAAACTAATGGAGATATTACTTTTTTTGAAAACCAGTCAGGTAAAAAATTACGTACTGTTGATTACTTGATTAATGTAAAACATTCTGCAACAATTATTTTTAATAAATATCCAACCCAATCCAGTACGAAAAATAATAAGATAGAACAATAAAGTGATTGGTGAGGCTTAGAATACACAGAACTGCAAAAATTATGAAATTCAGCTCTTAGACAAATAAAAAAAAGGAGTCAGTGCGGAGCCATCCTGTGTTTCTGGATGTTCTGTGTGAGTGTACTAATGAGAACATTGTGTGTTATAACAAGCTTTTACTCTTAAATTTTAGGAGGTTTGGTGTACATGACTATTGTACCATCGCTGATACTTTCCAATACACTTAAAAATGCTAAATTAATCTAAGCAAATACGTCAAGTATTCTTAAGGTAAAATTGATTGTCTAGAATCCATTGTTGAGATTTTACTTTCTTGATTGACAAGTTAAAAGTCAGAGGATGGATGTCTGTTTCAAACTGATTAGAAATTGTGCAACAGCTTGATGAACTTGCCTAACAAAGGCTCATTGTGTTGTACTGTATGTGCAATTATCGTAGCAAAAATCACAAATATGTTGCATTAATCAATTTAAAAACATGTATTTTTAAATGACAATGGACATCATCTTTATGACACTGAAATTGTTAAAGTTGACAATTTTACATTATGGGGATAAAACAGTGGTCCACAGGCGAGCCAATGCCGTATGACACTGCTCCACTAAGTGTAGTAATTAACTACTTTCCTTGCATTTCGTCTATACCAGTTTTAGATGTGCAGATTTAAATATGTGTCCGACCAAACAGGATCATAATCCAGAAAAAATGTGAAGATGTTAGTATTTTTAATTTGTATTGTAATCCAGACATGACTATATGGTGACAGCAGTTTCTCAGATTTTTGCACAGATGCTCCAGTGAACATGTTAATTGATGTCAGTCACAATGGCAGCCGGGCAGAGGGCAGCAGTGTTAACCTGACCTGCAGCAGTATTGCCAATCCAGCTTGCAGGCAGATACACCTGGTGCAGGAGGACTGCCTCCAGCTCCCTACTCAGGGTGACCTCAGGGCAGGTCCTATCTTTACCCTCTCTGGAGCAGTCCAACGCTGGACTTTACATGTGTCAGGCCTGGAACCATGTGGGAGAAAATAACTCTACTAAAGAGCTGCTGGAGGTGGAGATTCAGAGTGAGAAAGAGAAAGGGGGAATAACATGATGTCAGCCAGGTGGAGACACAGAGAAGGGAGATAACAGTTTCTAAATGGAATTTCCGTAAAATGTTCTCTTTCACAATTGTATATTGATAATATTGTACAACATGGTGACCAAATGTTCTCGTCTGCTTCACCGGCAACTTCAGGACCACCAGCAGAGGAAGAGGAAGGTGGTGAACAGAAAGCAACATCCTCAAATGCTTCCATGTCCCAGTATACCACCTGGTCCTCACAAACCAGCATGTCCCCATAAACCAGCATGTCCCCATATACTAGCATGTCCCCATAAACCAGCATGTCCTCATATACCAGCATGTCCTCATATACCACAGTCCTCACAAACCACCAGTTCCTCACATGCCACCACACCACAAAAGGAATGGGGTACAAGGTTGGACAATCAGGACTTCTTGGACATTCAGCGTGCCTGGTTTGACAGGCTGCAGGGGGAACTGGCTGAGATGCAGTTGAGCTTTGAGAGGAGCCTCCGTCAGACGGAAAGTCGCACACATTCCCTGCTGTGGTCCACGAGCAGGAGGCAGGAGCGAAAGACAGAGGCCAAGGACCGCAACTCAGCCTCCTCTCACCAGACTGAAACTTACTTATCTCCTAGCCGTTTGCTTTCCAAGGGTGTTCCAGCAGTAACCCCTTTGACCAAATCTCCGAGCACCCAAAGGTCAACGGAGGCAAGGAGGTTTGGAAGATGAAAAATTAAAATTAAAATCCCTTTGTAGTTCTGTTGGTTGTTTTGTTTCTTCTGAGAAATGAACATGAACATGAGCATGACATGTTTATTTTTATTCAGAAAATCTTTCATCTAAAATCAGCACATTTGGGTTAGTTTTACCTTTCCACAGTATCAAACATCTATCAGTTATTTCTTATCTGTTCCAAGTTTTGACTTTAAAACCACAACCTTAAAATAGACTTAAATTTTATTAACAAACCTGTGTGTCGAAGACTAACTCTTGTTTTTGTTCTTGTTTTGGTGAATAATGAAAAATTAAAATAAATGAGGCAGTCTTTTGCCATATGCAAATCTTAGACTGAATTATCCACCAAGGGAGGTAAGCCAACATACTCTATAAAAGCTGATCCTTTGTGAGTTGCGTCCCCCCCCCCCCCCCACCCAAAATTTGCTGTTTAGGAGGTTTCATATTTCTGTCTGGACCAGGCAAAATTATGGCAAAGCCAGCATTACCTCTTTAGTTATTCCTACTATAATTCAGTTTGGAGAAATGTCGAAAAATTAAACAGTGAAAGATATTTGTTGGTCATTTAAAATGGCAGCGATGGTACCAAGAAAACCGTCTATAACCATCTGATCTAAAACTGAAATAGGGAGGAGGAGGGTTTTGGAACATATAGCAGTATGTCATCTTCAATGGTTTGATTCTCCATTAAAAAAAGATACGGCAATTTATCTTTGTGGCTTTTGAGCCAACTATTGGTGTGTGTTTGTGTGTGTGTGTGTGCGTGTGTGTGTGTGTGTGTGTGTGTGTGCGTGTGTGTGTGTGTGTGTGTGTGTGTGCGTGTGTGTGTGTGTGTGTGTGTGTGTGTCCTCAGTGAAGTGTATCAGTCTCTGCAGTAGCTTCCAGCTGCAGCAGTCAGTTCAGTTTCTGTTCAGTCTGACTGAGGGAGGTTTTTGTACGATGGTTTTTCACTGTGTGAACACATACTGACTGTTGGGATAGTGAAAACTCTGACAGTAGTAAACTGCTGCATCTTCAGCATGAACTCCACTGATGGTCAGAGTGAAGGCAGAGTTTGATCCACTGCCTGTAAAACGACCTGGAATCCCTGAAAACCGAGTGCTAGCATCATAGATGAGAAGTTTAGGAGTTTCTCCATCTCTCTGTTGGTACCAGGCTAAAGTGTTCCCAACATAAACCCTCTGACTGGTCTGACAGTTGATGGTAACGGAGCCTCCCAGAGCAGAGCTCACTGCTCCAGGCTGAGTCACTGTGACCTGACCTCTGGACTCTGAGGACACAGAGACAAAAACATAAAGCAGCGTCATGGTTTTGTCGGCTTCATTTCAGAGGGACGGATGTTCATAGAGGAGAGGAGTTTGATTCTCTGGACTTTACCTGTGAAGCAGCAGCAGAGGAGCGTCCAGATGAGGACGCAGGTCAAAGTCATGTTTTTGATGAGGAGGATTTCTGTGTCTTCTGTTGTCATGAAGGACAGCTGTCAGTCATCCAGTGTTCAACTCTCAGGACTATAAACTCTCCCAGAGCACTGGAGCATGGTGCTGCTGATGCAAAGTGGCTCTCTATGGAAATGCTTCAGTTATGTCAACCTGGACCCTCCCCATGAGTTTTGTCTGATGCATCCAAGAATAAACTTACAGATGGGTGGCATTCAGAGAAACAAATTCAAATTCAAAGAGTTCAGGAACATCTTAATCACTAACTTGTGTTAGGATTCAGTGCCATATAAAATATCTTATTTCCTGTGCTCTCAGTTTGGACTGAGCTGAAGTTTGAACTGTAGCTGTCCACATCATATCATGTTGTTGCTGTTGCCAAATAATTTCCTGCACTACTGTTCAAATATCAGGTTCACAGTCTCCATCCTAATCCCTTCATGTTCACATCAATCCGTCATTTCGCTTTTCCAAACCGAAACATTGTCTTTATTGTACCAGTGTCTACCTGTGCCAGGAGAACTCTTTTCCTGTCAATTCTAAAATAGCGTCCGGTCTGGATTTTCCTCATCTAGCATACTTGCAACAAGGAACTATTTGTGGAAATTTTGTTATTCTTGACCTCAACTCAAGGGATGAGGAACATTGCTGTAATTCTCTAATAGCAGCTGGGTCTTGATTTACCTCAGCTAGACAGGTAACAGGCTTTTAGGGATGGGCCAGTATTTCTAAATTCCTCTGTACATTAAGGATATTTGGTCATATGTAACATGAAACCTGTTGTCTAATCTTCTCCTCTTAGCTTGGTAAGTTTTTGTACACCATGATGGAAGTAAAAATCAGTTACACTAAATGAAGTAGGTCTAAAATTGGATGACTAATCCCGACCCACAATATGTTGATTAGAATGTATCATATTGTTCAGTCTATTGCTATTCAAGTCATTGCTGACCATTTGCCAATGCTGTCTGAGGCCTTTAAATGTCAAGCAGGACATTGTTGTCCTCAAGCTATTGTTGGTTAAGATATTCAGGTCACAACTGACCATTATATAATAATTGTTAAAGTCTTTAAATCAGAAGCAGGTCATTTCTCCCCACTAGCCACTGATGGTAAAGTTAGTCAGGTCACTCCTGACCATTCACTGTTGCTGGCTAAAACATATATTATGTATTTATATTTACTAAATTCACCTGTCTCTTCTGATTGAAAGTATCTGAAATGTGATTTGAGGTACGCACACATTAGATTGTTAATGAGTGTAAGTGATAATTGTGTATGTGTGTGTGTGTGTGTGTGTGTGTGTGTGCCCTCAGTGAAGTGTATCAGTCTCTGCAGTAGCTTCCAGCTGCAGCAGTCAGTTCAGTTTCTGTTCAGTCTGCCTGAGGGAGGTTTTTGTACGACAGTTTTTCACTGTGTGAACACCCACTGACTGTTGATGCTATGTGCACTCTTACAGTAGTAAACTGCTGCATCTTCAGCCTGAACTCCACTGATGGTCAGAGTGAAGGCAGAGTTTGATCCACTGCCTGTAAAACGACCTGGAATCCCTGATTCTCGAGTGCTAGCCCTGTAAATGAGGAGTTTAGGAGTTTCTCCATCTCTCTGTTGGTACCAGGCTAAAAAGTCATTATTATAAACATTCTGACTGGTCCGACAGTTGATGGTGACGAAGCCTCCCAGAGCGGCGCTCACTGCTCCGGGCTGAGTCACTGTGACCTGACCTCTGGACTCTGAGGACACAGAGACAAAAACATAAAGCAGCGTCATGGTTTCGTCGGCTTCATTTCAGAGGGACGGATGTTCATAGAGGAGAGGAGTTTGATTCTCTGGACTTTACCTGTGAAGCAGCAGCAGAGGAGAGTCCAGATGAGGACGCAGGTCAAAGTCATGTTTTTGATGAGGAGGATTTCTGTGTCTTCTGTTGTCATGAAGGACAGCTGTCAGTCATCCAGTGTTCAACTCTCAGGACTATAAACTCTCCCAGAGCACTGGAGCATGGTGCTGCTGATGCAAAGTGGCTCTCTATGGAAATGCTCTGACTGACTCCAACAGGGACTTGGATTAGTCTCATCATGCTGTTTATCAATCGATCAATCACCTTATCAAAATGTTGATAAGGAAACTTTATATACCAATTTTAAATGATTCTGACTTCATGCTTTTTAAAAACATGTGTTTCAAAATGTCCTCTGTCTTCGATTAGTCTCATGATGCTGTTTATCAATGGATCAGTCACTTGATCAGATTATTGATCAGGAGCATGTCAATGTTGATTTCTTTCTGAATTTGGGTTTTTAACATAAATACTTCAGAGGAACAAAATGCAACCTTTAACTTTTTATCTTTAGTACTGAAACCTGTCTGTCGTCATGGTTCGGCAATGATGCCTGTCTGTTGCCATGGTTACTGAGCTCAGAGAGGGAAGTGAAACATTTCAGATCAGTTTCATCCAATCTGAGGAAGACCAACAGAACTAGAAGCTCCTCTGCTGCAGCCAACAGGATGGAGTTTAGTTGAGCTCATATAAACTTCATTAATCTCTCTCTCTCTGCAGTGGGTCGAGTCGTCCCCACCCTGACGGTGCTGCCCCCTCCAGTGAGGAGCTGCAGCAGGGGAAGGCCACGCTCATGTGTCTGGCCAACAAGGGCTTCCCCTCAGACTGGAGTCTGTCCTGGAAGGTGGACGGCAGCAGCAGCAGCAGCAGCAGCAGCTGGGAGGAGAGCAGGAGCCCCGGGGTGCTGGAGAAGGACGGCCGCTACAGCTGGAGCAGCACCCTGAGGCTCCCTGCAGACCAGTGGAGGAAGGTGGGCTCTGTGACCTGTGAGGCCACCCAGGGCTCCCAGACTCCAGTCTCAGAGACACTGAGGAGAGACCAGTGTTCCCAGTCCTGACCTGACTCACTGGGACTCTGCTGCTGGTTTTACTCTCATACTGCTCTCAGCTCTCTCTCTGTTCTCTCTTTCTCTCAACATGTTTCAACATTAATGTGTTCTTGCTTCTGTTTCAACATTTTACAACAATAAAGATTTCATTACCTTTATGATAAATGTGACATGTCTTTGACCTTCTTTTTACACACATATGATATATGAGGAACATTTGTCAGATTAATGCACAGTCACATCGGAACCAAATCCATTTTTCCCAGATTACTTTTCAATGGTTTTAAGACTGTTGACTTTATCCGACAGTCTTTTCTGTCTTATCTATTCTTGTTAAATTTGGTAACAATATTTCTTTTTTTAGTGAATCCCAAAGTAACCTTCTATTACTATCATCTTGTCTTCAATAAGATGAATTTGTTCCTGGAAATTATTCTGATTTTCTGAAATAAAAAATCTAAATAAAAAATAATTCAGCATTAGAAATACACATCAGAGTATCATCTGCATAAAGTGATATCTCCTTCTCTCTCTCCAGATTCATCACAGTTTGAAAGTGTCATTTGTGTAGCTTGCAGTAAAGCTGATATTCTCTGAATGTTAAAACAATAAAGACCAATTGATCAACTCAGTGACGTTCACTCATATTATAACAAGAATAACTCCTGTCATGTGGTGATGTCTTCATTTAAAACAGTAGATCATTTATATCCTCACAGTTCTTCTGAGCAGATGAGAATATGTAATGCAGGTGAGATATGATAGTTTTGTCAGTGCAGCCTGACAGTGTTTAGCTGTGGTATCCTGAAACAGGTAGATCAATAAGAGAAAGTGTTGTTGGATAAAACTCTCTCTCTCTCTTCAGCTCCACTTTTTACTGATTTGTTTAATAAAGTAAATGTCATTGTTGTGTAGGAGATACACTGTATTAAAGGCAATGTATTAATCACTGAAGATTAATAAAACACTCGTTAATGGGGCACCACCTCCGATGTTTTGTCTATTTGAATAATCCGGAGGTAATTAATCAAATCCGACTAAACAAGGTTAACTTGTATCAATTTAAATCAATTTAGTTAGTCTCATAGCTGAATTAGTGACTTCTTTATACAGTTTCCTCGATTCTCCACATCAAAGCAAGTAAGCACAGACAACGACGTACGGTTAAATATGTTTATTTACTAAATAAATCAAGGTGAATAAATGAAATGATGATTCAGACAACAATAAAACAAACAGAAATGTGAAGACTATATGGTTAAAGTGACAGGATTATTTAAGGTGGATGAGCGATGGTAAAGTCGTGAGTCTGGGCAGCATTCAAATGTTACGAGAGTAATTTTGATACTAACGAGACCCTAACCGGACATGTCTTGTGAAAAGATTATTATGAATTAGGAATTAAAAGAACACCAACTCATGAACGTTTAGTGAAACGTGTGCAAGATGCTTAGCCTACTTTGTCTGAAGAGTGGAGAAGCCTTTCGCTTCGATCTTTCTGCCGGATTTCGTCTGAGGGATTGCTGGCTCGCGGTAGCTGCGGGTCCCGAAGAATGAGGGAAGATGCGGTCGATCCAACTTCACAGCAGGCGGCTCTCTCTCGTCCAGGTGTCGGAGAGAGATCGGCTGATCCAGCGCTCAGCAGAGGATGGTCCGGTTCGACCTCACCGCAGGCGACTCTCTCTCGTCCAGGTGTCGGAGAGAGATCAGCTGGTCCAGCGCTCAGCAGAGGATGGTCCGGTTCGCTGCCCAGCGGGATGGTACCGCTCGTGAGCGTAGAGGGCAGAGTAACTTCAGCTTGGCACAAAGTCCTTGAAACAGGCAGTGACACTGCGCGTTTTGCTTGGCGTTTTAGTCTTAAAAAAGACTGTTGTTTATCTTCACACTCTGAGTGGTGACTTTTAACTCTAATTCAACTGATATTTAACTTTCCTGACGAGGATAACGAAAGGATGACGCTGGCCTGGCGTTTCCTCAGTTGTTTCTCAATACAAGAATAATTAAACTGAATTCTGTTCCACTGAATAAAATAGTGATACTTAACAAAAATAGCAAGGACGGAACTTACTTCTATTAACGTCTAACAAAAATAAAAGCTCTTAAAGATTATCGCACGTGGTCGATTGTACGGAGATTTTTATACCTAGGAGCTTGTTACAAAAAGAAGCAAAGTAAAGTGTTGAAAAATTTAGCAAAGAAGAGAAAGAGAGAAGGAGAGGAGAGAGCGAGGGAGTTCTGTCCCTTGGCTTTAATAATCCTGGCTTGCAGGCGGAGCCAAGGGGCGTACTAACCACACTCCTAGTGTGGATGTTTTAATTCCACACCTTTAAACTTGATTAATTCCAACTATCAAGTTAACGCTTCGAAATCGCGCTTAGCCTTTCTCAGAACTTTACCATGGCAAAAGTAGATGGACTTTTGTGAAACAATAAGACAATATGATCTGATTAAAATCATTGAACACTTAAATGAAATCAACACTGGATCAGAACATAAGAATACACTTGAAAACAACGTAGGACTGATGAAACTGGTCGCTTATACATGTTCCTTCTAGTGTTAGCTTAAGGCTTGTGAAGAAAAACATTTTACAGACTTTTAAATTGTAGTTTATAAACACGTTAGAAAACTAAAAAGATCTCCGACAGTCTAATCCAGTTAACCATAACTTACCACTAGATGGCACTGTGACTCCACCAAACACCAGACACCAGTGAGCATTAAGCAGGATCTCAGTCCATGTTCATCACAGAAACTTAGTAATTGGTTCAGTTTGATGAGCTTATTTTACTGGATTTCAAATTGTAAGAATTAAACAGGTGAGACTCTGATTTAATGGTTAATTAGAAATGCTTCTGAAGTCTAGAGGGAACTCTGACCATTTGTTTGGAATGTACCAAAGATAACATTGAAACAGATGTGTCGTTAATCTCTTCAAAGAGAGGAGGTAGAGAAAGGGGGGGTTTCCACCGTCCTTTTCTCTAGGGTGTGTATTGGAAAGTAGGGAGAAGAAGAACACGTTTGAGGGACAGATAGCACGATCGGTCCATCAGACGTGTTACCTAATTACAATTATAAAGACATTATATCACAAACAATTTATCACAAACAATCCTGGTTCCTTTGGTTGAGGTTTTAAAGGAGAAGTAGCTTCATATGTTTCCTTCGTTTGACCTGTGTGAAAGGAATGTTCCGGTTTGTTAGGTCAAAAAGAGTTCGTACAGGGGGTTACCATCGTAAATTAATTCAAACTGATTCCCTCTGGTGGTTTTATGAGAGAGAGTGTTGTTCTCCCTCCTAAGGGATGACACGGGGAGACATCCCGGCGTCTCCATCCTGATAACGTCCTCATACAGATGGAAAGTGTTAATAATAAAAAAACAACAGGGCCTCAGCAGGTCAAAGGTCCACATGAGAGCATTAGGCATGTTTCCCTACAGTTGTCACTATTATTATGGCCTCATACTTCCAACAACCCTTCGCTGTATTAATATGAATGTTAACTGGTTATCGTGTGTGTGTGTGTGTGTGTGTGTGTGTGTGTGTGTGTGTGTGTGTGTCCTCAGTGAAGTGTATCAGTCTCTGCAGTAGCTTCCAGCTGCAGCAGTCAGTTCAGTTTCTGTTCAGTCTGACTGAGGGAGGTTTTTGTACGGCGGTTTTTCACTGTGTGAACACCCACTGACTGTTGGGATAGTGAAGACTCTGACAGTAGTAAACTGCTGCATCTTCAGCCTGAACTCCACTGATGGTCAGAGTGAAGTCAGAGTCTGATCCACTGCCTGTAAAACGACCTGGAATCCCTGATGCTCGAGTGCTAGCAGAGTAAATGAGCAGTTTAGGAGTTCCTCCATCTCTCTGTTGGTACCAGGCTAAACAGCTCCCAACATAAACCCTCTGACTGGTCCTACAGTTGATGGTGACGGAGCCTCCCAGAGCAGAGCTCACTGCTCCAGGCTGAGTCACTGTGACCTGACCTCTGGACTCTGAGGACACAGAGACAAAAACATAAAGCAGCGTCATGGTTTTGTCGGCTTCATTTCAGAGGGACGGATGTTCATAGAGGAGAGGAGTTTGATTCTCTGGACTTTACCTGTGAAGCAGCAGCAGAGGAGAGTCCAGATGAGGACGCAGATCAAAGTCATGTTTTTGATGAGGAGGATTTCTGTGTCTTCTGTTGTCATGAAGGACAGCTGTCAGTCATCCAGTGTTCAACTCTCAGGACTATAAACTCTCCCAGAGCACTGGAGCATGGTGCTGCTGATGCAAAGTGGCTCTCTATGGAAATGCTCTGACTGACTCCAACAGGGACTTGGATTACTCTCATCATGCTGTTCATCAATGGATCAATCACTTAAAGTATTGATTAGGATATTTTTAATGTCAATTTTATTCGAGTTTGGCTTCATGTTTCTTGAAAAATGTGTTTCACAATGTCGTCTGTCTTGTTTAAATGAAATGAAGAGTAAGTGAAGTTTCATTAAAAATGAACATATATCAAATAAAAACATACATTGTGTAAATCTGTGGCTCTGTGTTATTGTCACTTTTCATATCAGCTGATAATATTTTACAATCAGAGACTAATTTTGTTGAGTTTGTTTGTGTCAAAGTCAGAGAGCCGTGTCTCTCTACAGTCAGAGGTTTTTGTACGGCGGCTCAATGAGTTTGTATCACTGTGGTACACGTTCGGTGGAGGAACCAGACTGAATGTTGGAAGTAAGTCAAATGTTTCATTGTTTTTATTGTTTCTGGAGCTATTTTTTGTTTTTTGTACGAGGAAAATAGTCAGTTTTTCATATTAATGTTTAATTTTTGCACAAATATTTGACAGTAAGAGACAAAGTTTGCTTCAGAAATATGAATTCAAAAACATATTGCAGTAGATATAAAATATTAAGACAGTAGATGAATCATTATTTCCAACTTTAATAGTAGAGTTGCATCTTGAGGGCTTGTAGGTTTAGTTCAGTGTGTCAAAGTCAGAGAGCCGTGTCTCTCTACAGTCAGAGGTTTTTGTACGGCGGCTCAATGAGTTTGTATCACTGTGGTGGACTTTTGGTGGAGGAACCAGACTGAATGTTGGAAGTAAGTTTCTGCACAAATATTAAATAATATACTGTGAAGTCATTTTTAATGTCATGTTTTGGATGTTTGAGGCAGATAAATATATCTTGTTTTAATTCCAACACTTTTAGTATTCATGTTTTAATCCTCCTCCTTTATCATGGAGGCTAACTCAGAGCAGCTTTACTAAACATTTCTTTACACATTCCTGTCAAAGTGACATTTAAACAGCCTGAAGTGTAGAAAAGATAAAACTGTAAACCTGTTTTACAAATGTTTTGCAAGAGGAGATATCATTTTTCACCTCAATGATAGCAGTGTTCAAAACGCTCCTCTTGTCCAACATTTGATTGCAGTCGGTTGATTTTCTGTATTTGTGTATGTGTCCACTAAATATGTTAAAGTCACATATAGTTCAGGTTTTGGCTGATTGTGATGAGAAAGTTTGATCTCTTTTATTTCCAGTGTAGTTTGATATATTTCAGCTCATTCTGTTTGACGAGTCTCTCTGTGCTGATATGCATGAGAGGCTTCTTAAAAGGAAGTGAAACAATGTGTGAGTGAGTGACTGGTGAAGCAGAAAAACCATCTGACAGAAACTCCTTAAAGGACTAAATCAACTCTCACACAGTGAAGCTGTCCCAGTGTCTGCTGGGTGATTGACAGCTGTGTGGTCCCTGTCCTCTAAGCTGATTGGTGTCTCCTAGGTGATGTCCATCCCACCCTGACGGTGCTGCCCCCCTCCAGTGAGGAGCTGCAGCAGGGGAAGGCCACGCTCATGTGTCTGGCCAACAAGGGCTTCCCCTCAGACTGGAGTCTGTCCTGGAAGGTGGACGGCAGCAGCAGCAGCAGCAGCAGCAGCTGGGAGGAGAGCAGGAGCCCCGGGGTGCTGGAGAGCGACGGCCGCTACAGCTGGAGCAGCACCCTGAGGCTCCCTGCAGACCAGTGGAGGAAGGTGGGCTCTGTGACCTGTGAGGCCACCCAGGGCTCCCAGACTCCAGTCTCAGAGACACTGAGGAGAGACCAGTGTTCCCAGTCCTGACCTGACTCACTGGGACTCTGCTGCTGGTTTTACTCTCATACTGCTCTCAGTCTGCAACACTGTCTCTCTCTCTCTGTCTTTTTTCTTTCTTCTACCTCTTTAGTTCCCTCACTCACTCTCTAATCACATGTTTCATTCACAAAGTTTTGTTGCTTGTTGTCATTCAGATTATTTCAACACAATAAAGACTAATTCATCAAATCACTTGTTGTCATGTTGTGTGTTTGACAGATAAACTGTGTGTGTCTCATGTATGAAGTGTCCCATTGGTTGAAACACTCACATGGTTTTACAAGTGTCCAGACAGTCAAATGAATCCTATAAACTATAAAGTCTGAAGAGAATTTATTGCATTTGAAGGATATTATCAGCATATTATATCATCATCGTATCATTATCAGCAGTGTCATTTTAACATACATTACAAGTGATGAGCTTTTCTATGAACACAAGCCCATTAAAAACGTAGTGTGTTGAGGTTTGTTGAAAATTAAACGTGTGACTAAAATGTAAATTGTATGTATTTCAGATGAGATTAGAAATGCTTTAAAAATACTGTTTAAAGACAGGGTGCAGCAGTCCCAGTGTGTAGGACTTGCTATGTGTTTTATTTTGGCTGAATTTCAAACCTCCTCTCGACGGACTGCAGTGGATTCAGATCACCTGTGTACAGGCTGTGGAGACTGGCTCCTAATTAAGGAGTGAAAGCAGCTTGGGGCATTCCCCTCTCAGCCAATCAGGGTGTGAAGACGGCCTTTTGTGAAGGCTTAAGAGAGGTGGAGAATGGCATCCAGGCCAGTCTGATTCTGTCATCATGTCTTAAACCTCTGAAGTGTCTCTGTGTCTGTGCAGCTGTTGATTCAGATCAGTGTCTCTTGAGCTGAGTGAGGTTTCACAGTAATCAATTATCATTACATTTAAGCAAAACAAAGATCATGTTGTTTGGTGATTGTAAAGATCGATGGTGTGAATATTGAAAGCGTGTACATAAATACATTTCTAGGTGTGATAATAGAGCACAATATCGGCTGGAAATCTCACATAAAACATGTACAATCTAAACTGTCAGGAAGCATCTCAGTCCTGTGTGAGACAAAGCTCGTACTGGATCACAAACCACTGCACATTCTCTACTGTTCACTGGTCTGACCATATTTAAATGACTGTGGAGGTCTGAGGGGTAACACCTACAAAAGCTCACTGCAACCACTGTTCACACTTCAACAAAGAACCATAAGAACAGTCAGATATTATGATCACACCAACTTATTGTTTTTAAATTTCCGTGTGATGAAGTTAATCAACCTGGTTGAACATCAAACCGCACAAATAATTTATGAAGCAAGAAACAAACTACTAGCAGGTAACATTCAGAAACTTTTCTTTGATAGAGAGGGGGGTTCTACTTTGAGGGGAGAAGTTGAATTTCAAGATGCGAGCTGTTTTCACATGTGTTCAGTACCTATGTTTATATGCATATATGGGTGCGTATGTAAATATATTTTTATATAATATGTGGTTTATTAATTGTACATAGTTACATGGGAGTGCACATGTAGCGTGTTTTGTTTTGTTTTGTTTTCACATGTCTGAAATACATTTGCATTCATTCTCTTCTGGGTTCACTGTTTGTGGACACATTTCTCTTGCATATCTCAACAGGCTGCATATTTATCAGTTTTCCGAGGTGCTTTTCCAAGCAGCTGGGCTAGGCTTTTAGAGATGGGCTGGTATTTCCGTATTCTTCTGTCCAATGAGGGTATTTGCTGGTATCTAGCATGAATCCTCTTGCTTTTAAACTACTCCACTTTGCTTGGTAAGTTCTTTTACATCATGATACGTGTAGAAGAATCTACACTTCTGTATCTGTTATACTAAATGAAATAGGTCTATGAAATTGAGATGAGTAATCCAAACCTACAAAGTGTTGATTAGCATTCCTCATATGGTGGAATTTATTGCTATTCAGGTCACTGCTGACCATTAGCCAGTAATGGCTAAACCGATATATCATGAGCAGGACATTGCTGTCCAAACATTATTCAGGTCACAGCTGACCATTAGCCAGTAATGGCTAAACCGCTACATCATGAGCAGGACACTGCTGTCCAAACGTTATTCAGGATACTGCTGACCATTAGCCAGAGGTGGGAATTGTGGAGTCATCAAGTCATCTCCATGCCATGTATTTGTTCTGTTCATGAACTAAACCAGCTGAGTCCAATCAGCACAGCTCTTCAGCCAGGAAGGTGAGCTAATTAGTGAATGCACCTGGTTCAGTGGCTGAGCAGAACAAATACATGGCATGGAGATGACTTGATGACTCCACAATTCCCACCTCTGCCATTGTGTGTGTGTGTGTGTGTGTGTGTGTGTGTGTGTGTGTGTGTGTGTGTGTGTGTGTGTGTGTGTGTGTGTGTGTGTGTGTGTGTGTGTGTGTGTGTCCTCAGTGAAGTGTATCAGTCTCTGCAGTAGCTTCCAGCTGCAGCAGTCAGTTCAGTTTCTGTTCAGTCTGACTGAGGGAGGTTTTTGTACGACGGTTTTTCACTGTGTGAACACCCACTGACTGTTGAGATAGTGAAGACTCTGACAGTAGTAAACTGCTGCATCTTCAGCCTGAACTCCACTGATGGTCAGAGTGAAGGCAGAGTTTGATCCACTGCCTGTAAAACGACCTGGAATCCCTGAAAACCGAGTGCTGGCATCATAAATGAGAAGTTTAGGAGATTCTCCATCTCTCTGTTGGTACCAGGCTAAATAGTGCTTGCTGTTCCAAACAAAAACATCCTGACTGGTCCTACAGTTGATGGTGGCGGAGCCTCCCAGAGCAGAGCTCACTGCTCCAGGCTGAGTCACTGTGACCTGACCTCTGGACTCTGAGGACACGGAGACAAAAACATAAAGCAGCGTCATGGTTTTGTCGGCTTCATTTCAGAGGGACGGATGTTCATAGAGGAGAGGAGTTTGATTCTCTGGACTTTACCTGTGAAGCAGCAGCAGAGGAGAGTCCAGATGAGGACGCAGGTCAAAGTCATGTTTTTGATGAGGAGGATTTCTGTGTCTTCTGTTGTCATGAAGGACAGCTGTCAGTCATCCAGTGTTCAACTCTCAGGACTATAAACTCTCCCAGAGCACTGGAGCATGCTGCTGCTGATGCAAAGTGGCTCTCTATGGAAATGCTCTGACTGACTCCAACAGGGACTTGGATTACTCTCATCATGCTGTTTATCAATGGATCAATCACTTTATCAGGGTATTGATTAGGAATGTGTCAGAGCTAATCTATGTGTCTTTGGTTTGAGGTTGATCAACTTTTCTTCAGAGTATTTTGTGGAATCCTCGTAATTAACTGCCACACAACTCAACGTCATTGTTGATGCAATTATTGGAAATTGTTTGTTTTTTTAAATCATAATCTACAATGAACACGTGTTTCTGATAATTAGATGCAATTAGCAGGAGTTTTTAAAAAGCTTTTATTTTGAAATGTTTTATTTCAATTAGTTTGAAAGACAAATTAATTTTGCTTGTAGAAGTTTGACATTCCACAATAAAAAGGTTAAATACATATTCATACATTTAGAGTCTGTGTTTAACACTTAAACCATTATAATCAGCCACTATAACATAAACTGGGTAAACTGGGAACGTGTTTGTTGAGTTTGTTTGTGTCAAAGTCAGAGAGCCGTGTCTCTCTACAGTCAGAGGTTTTTGTACGGCGGCTCAATGAGTTTGTATCACTGTGGTTGACTTTTGGTGGAGGAACCAGACTGAATGTTGACTGTAAGTACATTTGACTCCTTTAATAACACAGATTTTGTATATTTTCTATGTGAACTTCATGGCTGTAGACCCTATAGCAATACTTGACCTGATATTTGAAATGTGATATATTCAGAATAATTCTTGAAGTCTTCACAGTGTCATTAACTAGACTGAAATCCACTCCTCTCAAACTTTATCTTTAATTTTCAACATTCTGATCAATTTTTAGTAGAAAACGACTCAACATTACTCTGTATGAAGAAAATACTTTGAAAAGGTTCAGTTTAAATATTCTGATCAATAATTCTGTCAATAACATTTGGTTCAGTGTTTAATGTGCATGTGTATTACACCATGTTTCTCCCAGACAAACTGTTTTAAAGTTAGTCCATCATTTTATCTTTGGCAAGTAGTTGAGTTGTTAACAGAATGAATATGAATGTTTCAGTAATGAAGCCTGACTGTTCAGTGATGATTTCTGCTTACATGAAGAGAACAAACACATTTGATCATTTATGAGGTTTTGGCTCGAGACAAGAAATATTTCAGAGAGTTAAAACACTAAAAGTCTCACAATCTTCATCGTGTGTTTCACCATGAACCTCTGAATTTTAACTTTATTAATTATAAAGTATGCACTAGATTTACAGTGTGCCAGTTTTAACTTTTTATCTTTAGTACTGAAACCTGTCTGTCGTCATGGTTCGTCAGTGATGCCTGTCTGTTGCCATGGTTACTGAGCTCAGAGAAGGAAGTGAAACATTTAAGATCAGTTTCATCCAATCTGAGGAAGACCAACAGAACTAGAAGCTCCTCTGCTGCAGCCAACAGGATGGAGTTTAGTTGACCTCATATAAACTTTATTAATCTCTCTCTCTCTGCAGTGGGTCGAGTCGTCCCCACCCTGACGGTGCTGCCCCCCTCCAGTGAGGAGCTGCAGCAGGGGAAGGCCACGCTCATGTGTCTGGCCAACAAGGGCTTCCCCTCAGACTGGAGTCTGTCCTGGAAGGTGGACGGCAGCAGCAGCAGCAGCAGCAGCAGCTGGGAGGAGAGCAGGAGCCCCGGGGTGCTGGAGAAGGACGGCCGCTACAGCTGGAGCAGCACCCTGAGGCTCCCTGCAGACCAGTGGAGGAAGGTGGGCTCTGTGACCTGTGAGGCCACCCAGGGCTCCCAGACTCCAGTCTCAGAGACACTGAGGAGAGACCAGTGTTCCCAGTCCTGACCTGACTCACTGGGACTCTGCTGCTGGTTTTACTCTCATACTGCTCTCAGCTCTCTCTCTGTTCTCTCTTTCTCTCAACATGTTTCAACATTAATGTGTTCTTGCTTCTGTTTCAACATTTTACAACAATAAAGATTTCATTACCTTTATTATAAATGTGACATGTCTTTGACCTTCTTTTTACACACATATGATATATGAGGAACATTTGTCAGATTAATGCACACTGTCACATCAGAACGAAATCAATTATTCCAAGATTGCTTCTTAATGGTTTTAACAGTCTTTCCACTTTTATGTATTCTTATTAATATTTGTCACAAATCACATGCTTAGAATTTTTTTGTTGTAGTGGTGAATCACAAAGTCACCTGGTGTTACTATCATCTTTCCCTTAAGAAGATGAATTTGTTCCTGGAAATCATTCTTAATTTCCGACTTAAAAAATCTAAAGAAAATAATAATTCAGCATTAGAAATAAAAATCAGTGTATCATCTGCATAAAGTGATAACTCCTTCTCTCTCTCCAGATTCATCACAGTTTGAAAGTGTAATTTGTGTAGCTTGCAGTAAAGCTGATATTCTCTGAATGTTAAAACAATAAAGACCAATTGATCAACTCAGTGATGTTCACACATATTATTACAAGAATAACTCCTGTCATGTGGTGATGTCTTCATTTAAAACAGTAGATCATTTATATCCTCACAGTTCTTCTGAGCAGCATTTTGTAATGTTAGATAATCATGAAAAATAATGAGAATATGTAATGCAGGTGAAATCTGATAGTTGTGTCAGTGCAGGCTGACAGTGTTTAGCTGTGGTATCATGAAGCAGGTAGATCAATAAGAGAAAGTGTTGATGGATAAAACTCTCTCTCTCTCTTCAGCTTCACTTTTTACTGATTTGTTTAATAAAGTAAATGTCAGAGAAAGTTATCACCGCTGCTTTGTGTCTTTTTCATCTGACGATAATAGACACTACTGTCATTCAAATGTTGTGCAGGTTACAAAGAACTGTCAGTCACCTGCTGTGCTGCAGAAGTGTATTTCAAGCTTTACATGATCTGATATTTTCAATATGTTACTTCAAATCAGGTTTATGGTGCTTTAAAATACTTATATTTAAGTCAAGCTGTAACCAATAATGTGCAGTAAAAAACTGAAAATAATTTTTGGATAGGAACATTCTTGACATTAATGTTTCAGTCTGAAAAGAGTTCAGCACAGTTTTCTCACTAAATGAGTTTCCAGACAGGTCAGAAACTGTTTTTCACAATGAAACTAATTATGAAATGTGTTGTTTTTTGTGTCTGTGACAGACCCTTTTTTATGATCTAATACTTTCCCAACAACTCTTGGCTGTATTAATATGAATGTGAACTGGTTATCGTGTGAGTGAGTGTGTGTGTGTGTGTGTGTGTGTGTGTGTGTGTGTGTGTGTGTGTCCTCAGTGAAGTGTATCAGTCTCTGCAGTAGCTTCCAGCTGCAGCAGTCAGTTCAGTTTCTGTTCAGTCTGACTGAGGGAGGTTTTTGTACGACGGTTTTTCACTGTGTGAACAGAAGCTGACTGTTGATGTAGTGATAACTCTGACAGTGGTAAACTGCTGCATCTTCAGCCTGAACTCCACTGATGGTCAGAGTGAAGGCAGAGTTTGATCCACTGCCTGTAAAACGACCTGGAATCCCTGATGCTCGAGTGCTAGCATAGTAAATGAGAAGTTTAGGAGTTTCTCCATCTCTCTGTTGGTACCAGGCTAAAGAGTCATCACCATAAACATTCTGACTGGTCCGACAGTTGATGGTGACGGAGCCTCCCAGAGCAGAGCTCACTGCTCCAGGCTGAGTCACGGTGTACTGACCTCTGGACTCTGAGGACACAGAGACAAAAACATAAAGCAGCGTCATGGTTTTGTCGGCTTCATTTCAGAGGGACGGATGTTCATAGAGGAGAGGAGTTTGATTCTCTGGACTTTACCTGTGAAGCAGCAGCAGAGGAGAGTCCAGATGAGGACGCAGATCAAAGTCATGTTTTTGATGAGGAGGATTTCTGTGTCTTCTGTTGTCATGAAGGACAGCTGTCAGTCATCCAGTGTTCAACTCTCAGGACTATAAACTCTCCCAGAGCACTGGAGCATGGTGCTGCTGATGCAAAGTGGCTCTCTATGGAAATGCTCTGACTGACTCCAACAGGGACTTGGATTACTCTCATCATGCTGTTTATCAATGGATCAATCACTTAAAGTATTGATAAGGATATTTTCAGTGTCGATTTTATTCGAGTTTGGATTCATGTGTCTTGATTAATGTGTTTCACAATGTCGTCTGTCTTGTTTAAATAAAATGAAGAGTAAATGAAGTTTTATTAAAAATGAACATATATCAAATAAAAACATACATTGTGTAAATCTGTGGCTCTGTGTTATCGTCACTTTTCATATCAGCTGATAATATTTTACAATCAGAGACTAATTTTGTTGAGTTTGTTTGTGTCAAAGTCAGAGAGCCGTGTCTCTCTACAGTCAGAGGTTTTTGTACGGCGGCTCAATGAGTTTGTATCACTGTGGTACACGTTCGGTGGAGGAACCAGACTGAATGTTGGAAGTAAGTCAAATGTTTCATTGTTTTTATTGTTTCAGGAGCTATTTTTTCTTTTTTTCTTCATATTACAAGGAAAATAGTCAGTTTTTCATATTAATGTTTAATTTTTGCACAAATATTTGTCAGTAAGAGACAAAGTTTGCTTCAGAAATATGAATTCAAAAACTTATTGCAGTAGATATAAAATATTAAGACAGTAGATGAATCATTATTTCCAGCTTTAATAGTAAAGTTGCATCTTGAGGGCTTGTAGGTTTAGTTCAGTGTGTCAAAGTCAGAGAGCCGTGTCTCTCTACAGTCAGAGGTTTTTGTACGGCGGCTCAATGAGTTTGTATCACTGTGGTGGACTTTTGGTGGAGGAACCAGACTGAATGTTGGAAGTAAGTTTCTGCACAAATATTAAATAATATACTGTGAAGTCATTTTTAATTGTCATGTTTTGGATGTTTGAGGCAGATAAATATATCTTGTTTTAATTCCAACACTTTTAGTATTCATGTTTTAATTCTCCTCCTTTATCATGGAGGCTAACTCAGAGCAGCTTTACTAAACATTTCTTTACACATTCCTGTCAAAGTGACATTTAAACAGCCTGAAGTGTAGAAAAGATAAAACTGTAAACCTGTTTTACAAATCATTTTTCACCTCAATGACAGCAGTGTTCAAAACGCTCCTCTTGTCCAACATTTGATTGCAGTCGGTTGATTTTCTGTATTTGTGTATGTGTCCACTAAATATTTAAAGTCACATATAGTTCAGGTTTTGGCTGATTGTGATGAGAAAGTTTGATCTCTTTTATTTCCAGTGTAGTTTGATATATTTCAGCTCATTCTGTTTGATGAGTCTCTCTGTGCTGATATGCATGAGAGGCTTCTTAAAGGGAAGTGAAACAATGTGTGAGTGAGTGACTGGTGGAGCAGAAAAACCATCTGACAGAAACTCCTTAAAGGACTAAATCAACTCTCACACAGTGAAGGTGTCCCAGTGTCTGCTGGGTGATTGACAGCTGTGTGGTCCCTGTCCTCTAAGCTGATTGGTGTCTCCTACAGTAGGTGATGTCCGTCCCACCCTGACGGTGCTGCCCCCCTCCAGTGAGGAGCTGCAGCAGGGGAAGGCCACGCTCATGTGTCTGGCCAACAAGGGCTTCCCCTCAGACTGGAGTCTGTCCTGGAAGGTGGACGGCAGCAGCAGCAGCAGCAGCTGGGAGGAGAGCAGGAGCCCCGGGGTGCTGGAGAAGGACGGCCGCTACATCTGGAGCAGCACCCTGAGGCTCCCTGCAGACCAGTGGAGGAAGGTGGGCTCTGTGACCTGTGAGGCCACCCAGGGCTCCCAGACTCCAGTCTCAGAGACACTGAGGAGAGACCAGTGTTCCCAGTCCTGACCTGACTCACTGGGACTCTGCTGCTGGTTTTACTCTCATACTGCTCTCAGCTCTCTCTCTGTTCTCTCTTTCTCTCAACATGTTTCAACATTAATGTGTTCTTGCTTCTGTTTCAACATTTTACAAAAATAAAGATTTCATTACCTTTATTATAAATGTGACATGTCTTTGACCTTCTTTTTACACACATATGATACATGAGGAACATTTGTCAGATTAATGCACACAGTCACATCAGAACCAAATCCATTTTCCCAGATCACTTTTTAATGGTTTTCGTCAAAAAGTCAACTGTTATTGCTATCATCTCGCCTTTAAGAAGATGAATTTGTTCCTAGAAATTATTCTGAGTTTCTGAAATAAAAATTCTAAAAAAAAAATAATTAGAAATAAAAATCAGTGTATCATCTGCATAAAGTGATATCTCCTTCTCTTTCTCCAGATTCATCACAGTTTGAAAGTGTAATTTGTGTAGCTTGCAGTAAAGTTGATATTCTCTGAATGTTAAAACAATAAAGACCAACTGATCAACTCTGTGATGTTCACACATATTATTACAAGAATAACTCCTGTCATGTGGTGATGTCTTCATTTAAAACAGCAGATCATTTATATCTTCACAGGTCTTCTGAGCAGCATTTTGTAATGTTAGATAATCATGAAAAATTATGAGAATATGTAATGCAGGTGAAATCTGATAGTTGTGTCAGTGCAGCCTGACAGTGTTTAGTTGTGGTATCCTGAAGCAGGTAGATCAATAAGCGAAAGTGTTGATGGATAAAACTCCCTCTCTCTCTTAAGCTTCACTTTTTACTGATTTGTTTAATAAAGGGAATGTCAGAGAAAGTTATCAAAGCTGCTTTGTGTCTTTTTCATCTGACAATAATAGACACTACTGTCATTCAAATGTTGTGCAGGTTACAATGAACTGTCAGTCACCTGCTGTGCTGCAGAAGTGTATTTCAAGTTTTACATGATTGATGTTGTCAACATGTTCCTTCAAATATGGTTTATGATGCTTTAAGATATAAATATTAAAATGTTTGACTTTTATTTATTTATTTTTTTTTGTCTTTAGCTGCAACCATTGCTTTCCTGTAAACAACTGAATTTTTCATAAAAAGTTTGGATAGAAACATTCTTGACATTAATGTTTCAGTCTCAAAAGAGTTTGAAGAGTTCAGCACAGTTTTCTCACTAAATGAGTTTCCAGACAGTTCAGAAACTACGTCTACAATGAAACTAGATGAAATGTGTTGTTTTTGCTTCCAGCTGCAGCAGTCAGTTCAGTTTCTGTTCAGTCTGACTGAGAGAGGTTTTTGTACGACGGTTTTTCACTGTGTGAACACCCACTGACTGTTGATTTCATGAACACTCTGACAGTAGTAAACTGCTGCATCTTCAGCCTGAACTCCACTGATGGTCAGAGTGAAGTCAGAGTTTGATCCACTGCCTGTAAAATTATCTGGAATCCCTGATTCTCGAGTGCTAGCCCTGTAAATGAGCAGTTTAGGAGTTTCTCCATCTCTCTGTTGGTACCAGGCTAAAAAGTTGTATGGGCTGCTATAATAAACATCCTGACTGGTCCGACAGTTGATGGTGACGGAGCCTCCCAGAGCAGAGCTCACTGCTCCAGGCTGAGTCACTGTGACCTGACCTCTGGATTCTGAGGACACAGAGACAAAAACATAAAGCAGCGTCATGGTTTTGTCGGCTTCATTTCAGAGGGACGGATGTTCATAGAGGAGAGGAGTTTGATTCTCTGGACTTTACCTGTGAAGCAGCAGCAGAGGAGAGTCCAGATGAGGACGCAGATCAAAGTCATGTTTTTGATGAGGAGGATTTCTGTGTCTTCTGTTGTCATGAAGGACAGCTGTCAGTCATCCAGTGTTCAACTCTCAGGACTATAAACTCTCCCAGAGCACTGGAGCATGGTGCTGCTGATGCAAAGTGGCTCTCTATGGAAATGCTTCAGTTATGTCAACCTGGACCCTCCCCATGAGTTTTGTCTGATACATCCAAAAATAAACTTACAGATGGGTGGCATTCAGAGAAAGAAATTGAAATTCAAAGAGGTCAGAAACATCTTAATTACTGACTTGCGTTAGGAATTAGTGACAGGTCAGTGAAGTTTGAACTGTAGCTGTCTGGATCATATCATTTGTTGCTGTTGCCAAAGCATTTCCTGCACTTCTGCTCAAATATGGGGTTCAAAGTCTCCATCCTAATCCCTTCATGTTCACATCAATCCTTCATTTCGCTTTTCCAAACTGAAACATTGTCTTTATTGTACCAGTGTCTACATGTGCCAGGAGAACTCTTTTCCTGTAAATTCTAAAATAGCGTCCAGTCTTGATTTTCCTCATCTAGCATACCTGTAACAAGGAACTATTTGTGGAAAGTTTGTTGTTCTTTACCTCAACTCAAGGGATGAGGAACATTGCTGTAATTCTATAACAGCAGCTGGGTCTTGATTTACCTCAGCTAGACAGATAACAGGCTTTTAGAGATGGGCCAGCATTTCTAAATTCATCTGCACAATAAGGGTATTTGGTCACTTGTAACATGAAACCTATTGTTTTCAATCTGCTCCCCTTTGCTTGGCAAGTTCTTGTACATCATGATGCATGTAAAAATCTGCACTTCTATAATCAGTTATACTACATGAAATAGATCTAAAATTGGACGGCTAATCCCGACCCACAATATGTCTATTACAACTTATCATGTTTTTCAATTTATTGCTATTCAAGTCATTGCTGACCATTAGCCATTGCTGGCTAAAACCTATTAGTTAAGCATTTTAAAGTTTTTGGTGTCATGCTTTCTACTATGTTTCATCTCATAGCAGATTATGGCATTTCTGTTCAAACATTCATGGCTTGTTTCATTCCTGTTTGGTTAGTGAGCCGCTTGGCTGAAATAGTTCCTGTGTTTTTTGGGATGCCTGGCCCTCTTATTTTGAGTGAAAATGATCTGCTGCTGCTCAGGGCAGATGTCCCTTTATTACAAAATCTCCCTGCCGAGTTGATGCACCAAAGACTTTTTGTCAAGACTTCATCAGCACATATCATCTGTTAATCTGTTCAATCTTCAATATGTAATAACCTATTATCTTTACTTAATTCACCTGCCTCTACTGATTGAAAGTATCTGAAATGTGATTTGATGTATGCACACATTTGGTTGATAATTATTGTAAGTGATAATAGTGTGTGTGTGTGTATGTGTGTGTGTGTGTGTCCTCAGTGAAGTGTATCAGTCTCTGCAGTAGCTTCCAGCTGCAGCAGTCAGTTCAGTTTCTGTTCAGTCTGACTGAGGGAGGTTTTTGTACAATGGTTTTTCACTGTGTGTGCACATCTTGACTGTTGATGACATGAAGACTCTGACAGTAGTAAACTGCTGCATCTTCAGCCTGAACTGCACTGATGGTCAGAGTGAAGTCAGAGTTTGATCCACTGCCTGTAAAACGACCTGGAATCCCTGATTCTCGAGTGCTAGCCCAGTAAAGGAGACGTTTAGGAGTTTCTCCATCTCTCTGTTGGTACCAGGCTAAAAGGTGGGAGCTGTAAGTACTACTATAATGAACCCTCTGACTGATCCTACAGTTGATGGTGACGGAGCCTCCCAGAGCAGAGCTCACTGCTCCAGGCTGAGTCACTGTGACCTGACCTCTGGACTCTGAGGACACAGAGACAAAAACATAAAGCAGCGTCATGGTTTTGTCGGCTTCATTTCAGAAGGACGGATGTTCATAGAGGAGAGGAGTTTGATTCTCTGGACTTTACCTGTGAAGCAGCAGCAGAGGAGAGTCCAGATGAGGACGCAGATCAAAGTCATGTTTTTGATGAGGAGGATTTCTGTGTCTTCTGTTGTCATGAAGGACAGCTGTCAGTCATCCAGTGTTCAACTCTCAGGACTATAAACTCTCCCAGAGCACTGGAGCATGGTGCTGCTGATGCAAAGTGGCTCTCTATGGAAATGCTTCAGTTATGTCAACCTGGACCCTCCCCATGAGTTTTGTCTCATACATCCAAGAATAAACTTTCAGATGGGTGGTATTCAGAGAAAAGAAATTATAGTTCAAAGAGTTCAGGAACATCTTAATCACTAACTTGGGTTAGGATTCAGTGACATATAAAATGTCTTATCTCCTGTGCTCTTAGTTTGGACTGAGCTGAAGTCTGAACTGTAGCTGTCCACATTATATCATATTGTTGCTGTTGCCAAATCATTTCCTGCACTACTGCTCAAATATCAGGTTCACAGTCTCCATCCTAATCCCTTCATGTTCACATCAATCCATCATTTCTTCTGGGTTCAGAGTTTCCAAGGTGCTTTTCCAAACTGAAACATTGTCTTTATTGTACCAGTGTCTACCTGTGCCAGGAGAACTCTTTTCCTGTCAATTCTAAAATAGCGTCCGGTCTTGATTTTCCTCATCTAGCATACTTGTAACAAGAAACTATTTGTGGAAAGTTTGTTACTCTTGACTTTAACTCAAGGGATGAGGAACATTGCTGTAATTCTACAACAGCAGCTGGGTCTTGATTTACCACAGCTAGACAGGTAACAGGCTTTTTTAGAGATGGGCCAGAATTTCTAAATTCCTCTGTACAATAAGGGTATTTGGTCATGTAACATGAAACCTATTATTTTCAATCTCCCCCTCTTTGCTTGGTCGGTTCTTGTACATCATGATGCATGTAAAAATCTGCACGTCTATAATCAGTTATACTACATGAAGTAGATCTTAGATTGGACGACTAATCCCGACCCACAATATGTCTATTAGGATTTATCATATTGTTCAATTCATTGCTATTCGAGTCATTGCTGACCATTAGCCATTGATGGTTTAAAGCTATTAGTTAAGCATTGTAATGTTTGGGGACATGCTTTCTACTATGTTTCATCTCATAGCAAATTATGGCATTTCTGTTCAAATATTCACGGCTTGTTTCATTCCTGCTTGGTTAGTGAGCCGCTTGGGTGAAATAGTTCCTGTGTTTTTTGGGATGCCTGGCCCTCTTATTTTGGGGAGGAATTATCTGCTGCTGCTCAGGGCAGATGTGCCTTTATTACAAAATCTCCCTGCAGAGTTGATGCACCAAAGACTTTTTGTTAAGGATTAATCAGCACATATCATCTGTTAATCTGTTCAATCTTCAATGTGTAAGAACCTATTATCTTTATTTAAGTCACCTGTCTCTACTGATTGAAAGTATCTGAAATGTGATTTGAGGTATGCACACATTAGGTTGATAATTACTTCAAGTGATAAGTGTGTGTGTGTGTGTGTGTGTGTGTGTGTGTGTGTGTGTGTGTGTGTGTGTGTGTGTCCTCAGTGAAGTGTATCAGTCTCTGCAGTAGCTTCCAGCTGCAGCTGTCAGTTCAGTTTCTGTTCAGTCTGACTGAGGGAGGTTTTTGTACGACGGTTTTTCACTGTGTGAACACAAACTGACTGTTGGGATAGTGAAAACTCTGACAGTAGTAAACTGCTGCATCTTCAGCCTGAACTCCACTGATGGTCAGAGTGAAGGCAGAGTTTGATCCACTGCCTGTAAAACGACCTGGACTCCCTGATGGTCGAGTGCTAGCCCTGTAAATGAGCAGTTTAGGAGTTTCTCCATCTCTCTGCTGGTACCAGGCTAAGGCGTGGTTCCTGCTCCAAGTATAAACGTTCTGACTTGTCCTACAGTTGATGGTGACGGAGCCTCCCAGAGCAGAACTCACTGCTCCAGGCTGAGTCACTGTGTACTGACCTCTGGACTCTGAGGACACAGAGACAAAAACATAAAGCAGCGTCATGGTTTTGTCGGCTTCATTTCAGAGGGACGGATGTTCATAGAGGAGAGGAGTTTGATTCTCTGGACTTTACCTGTGAAGCAGCAGCAGAGGAGAGTCCAGATGAGGACGCAGGTCAAAGTCATGTTTTTGATGAGGAGGATTTCTGTGTCTTCTGTTGTCATGAAGGACAGCTGTCAGTCATCCAGTGTTCAACTCTCAGGACTATAAACTCTCCCAGAGCACTGGAGCATGGTGCTGCTGATGCAAAGTGGCTCTCTATGGAAATGCTTCAGTTATGTCAACCTGGACCCTCCCCATGAGTTTTGTCTGATACATCCAAGAATAAAGGATGGGTTAGGGTTAGTACCACAGTATCCATCATAATCCCTTCATGTTCACATCAATCTGTCATTTCTTTTGGGTTTCTAAGACACTTTTCCAGATTGAAACATTGTCTTTATTGTACCAGTGTCTACCTGTGCCAGGAGAACTCTTTTCATGTAAATTCTAAAAAGGCGGCCGGTCTTGATTTACCTCAGCTAGACAGGTAACAGGCTTTTAAAGATAGGCCAGTATTATTAAATTCCTCTGTACAATAAGGAATTTTGGTAATTTGTATAATGAAACCTATTGTTTTCAATGTACTCCCTTTTGCGTTGTAAGTTCTTGTACATTGTGATGCATGTAAAAATCTGCACTTCTATAATCAGCTATACTACATAAAATAGGTCTAAACTTTGACGACTAATCCAGACCTACAATATGTTGATTAGAATGGATCATATTGTTCAATGTATTGCTAATCAAATCATTGCTGACCATTTGCCATTGCTGTCTGAGGCCTTTAAATGACAAGCAGGGCATTGTTGTCCTCAAGCTAGTGCTGGCTAAGATTTTCTGGTCACAGCTGAACGTTATATATTTCTAGTTAAAGTCTTAAAATCTCTAGCAGGGATTTTGTCTCCTCTAGCCATTTATGTTGAAGTTATTCAGGTCACTCCTGACCATTCATTATTGCTGGCGTAAACCTATTAGTTAAGCTTTTTCAAGTTTTTGGTGACATGCTTTCTACTATGTTTCATCTCATAGCAGATTATGGCATTTCTGTTCAAATATTCATGGCTTGTTTCATTCCTGCTTGGTTAGTGAGCCTGCTTGGGTGAAATAGTGCCTGTGTTTTTTGGGATGCCTGGCCCTCTTATTTTGGGGAGGAATGATCTGCTGCTGCTCAGGGCAGATGTCCCTTTATTACAAAGTCTCCCTGCAGAGTTGATGCACCAAAGACTTTCTGTCAAGACTTAATCAGCACATATCATCTGTTAATCTGTTCAGTCTTCAGTCTGTAATAACCTATTATCTTCACTTAATTCACCTGTCTCTACTGCTTGAAAGTATCTGAAATGTGATTTGAGGTATGCACACATTTGGTTAATAATGAGTGTAAGTGATAAAAAGGTTGTGTCTGTGTGTGTATATCTTCAGTGAAGTGTATCAGTCTCTGTTGTAGCTTCCAGCTGCAGCAGTCAGTTCAGTTTCTGTTCAGTCTGACTGAGGGAGGTTTTTGTACGACGGTTTTTCACTGTGTGAACACATACTGACTGTTGATCCAGTGATAACTCTGACAGTAGTAAACTGCTGCATCTTCAGCCTGAACTCCACTGATGGTCAGAGTGAAGGCAGAGTTTGATCCACTGCCTGTAAAACGACCTGGAATCCCTGATTCTCGAGTGCTAGCATAGTAAATGAGAAGTTTAGGAGATTCTCCATCTCTCTGTTGGAACCAGGCTAAACAGTGGGAGCTGCCATAAACATAAACGTTCTGACTGGTCCGACAGTTGATGGTGACGGAGCCTCCCAGAGCAGAGCTCACTGCTCCAGGCTGAGTCACTGTGACCTGACCTCTGGACTCTGAGGACACAGAGACAAAAACATAAAGCAGCGTCATGGTTTTGTCGGCTTCATTTCAGAGGGACGGATGTTCATAGAGGAGAGGAGTTTGATTCTCTGGACTTTACCTGTGAAGCAGCAGCAGCAGAGGAGAGTCCAGATGAGGACGCAGATCAAAGTCATGTTTTTGATGAGGAGGATTTCTGTGTCTTCTGTTGTCATGAAGGACAGCTGTCAGTCATCCAGTGTTCAACTCTCAGGACTATAAACTCTCCCAGAGCACTGGAGCATGGTGCTGCTGATGCAAAGTGGCTCTCTATGGAAATGCTTCAGTTATGTCAACCTGGACCCTCCCCATGAGTTTTGTCTCATACATCCAAAAGTAAACTTACAGATGGGTGGCATTCAGAGAAACAAATTCAAATTCAAAGAGGTCAGGAACATCTCAATTACTAACTTGCGTTAGGATTCAGTGCCATATAAAATGTCTTATCTCCTGTGCTCTTCCATTGGAATGAGCTGAAGTTTGAACTGTAGCTGTCCACGTCATATCATGTTGTTGCTGTTGCCAAACCATTTCCTGCACTACTGCTCAAATATCAGGTTCACAGTCTCCATCCTAATCCCTTCATGTTCGCATCAATCCGTCATTTCTTCTGGGTTCAGAGTTTCCAATAGCAGCTGGGTCTTGATTTACCTCAGCTAGACAGGTAACAGGCTTTTAAAAATGGGCCAGTATTTCTAAATCCCTCTGTACAATAAGGAAATATGGTCATTTGTAACATGAAACCTATTGTATTCAATCTACTCCCCTTTACTTTGTAAGTTCTCGTATATCATGATGCATGTAAAAATAGGCACTTCTATAATCAGCTATACTACATAAAATAGGTCTAAACTTTGACGACTAATCCAGACCCACAATATGTTGATTAGAATGGATCATATTGTTCAATGTATTGCTAATCAAGTCATTGCTGACCATTTGCCATTGCTGTCTGAGGCCTTTAAATGAGAAGCAGGGCATTGTTGTCCTCAAGCTACTGCTGGCTAAGATATTCTGGTCACAGCTGAACGTTATATATTAATAGTTAAAGTCTTAAATCTCTAGCAGGGATTTTGTCTCCTCTAGCCATTCATGTTGAAGTTAATTAGGTCACTCCTGACCATTCATTATTGCTGGCTTAAACCTATTAGTTAAGCTTTTTCAAGTTTTTGGTGACATGCTTTCTACTATGTTTCATCTCATAGCAGATTATGGCATTTCTGTTCAAATATTCATGGCTTGTTTCATTCCTGCTTGGTTAATGAGCCTTCTTGGGTGAAATAGTTCCTGTGTTTTTTGGGATGCCTGGCCCTCTTATTGTGGGGAGGAATTATCTGCTGCTGCTCAGGGCAGATGTCCCTTTATTGCAAAATCTCCCTGCAGAGTTGATGCACCAAAAACTTTTTGTCAAGACTTGATCAGCACACATCATCTGTTAATCTGTTCAATCTTCAGTCTGTAATAACCTATTAACTTTACTTAATTCACCTGTCTCTACTGATTGAAAGTATCTGAAATGTGATTTGATGTATGCACACATTTGGTTGATAAGTGGTGTAAGTGATGATAGTGTGTGTGTGTGTGTGTGTGTGTGTGTGTGTGTGTGTGTGTGTGTGTGTGTGTGTGTGTGTCCTCAGTGAAGTGTATCAGTCTCTGCAGTAGCTTCCAGCTGCAGCAGTCAGTTCAGTTTCTGTTCAGTCTGACTGAGGGAGGTTTTTGTAGGACGGTTTTTCACTGTGTGAACACATACTGACTGTTGATGGTGTGACCACTCTGACAGTAGTAAACTGCTGCATCTTCAGCCTGAACTCCACTGATGGTCAGACTGAAGGCAGAGTTTGATCCACTGCCTGTAAAACGACCTGGAATCCCTGATTGCCGACTGCTAGCAAAGTAAATGAGAAGTTTCAGAGTTTCACCATCTCTCTGTTGGTACCAGCCTAAACGGTTATTACCATAAACCGTCTGACTGGTCCTACAGTTGATGGTGACGGAGCCTCCCAGAGCAGAGCTCACTGCTCCAGGCTGAGTCACTGTGACCTGACCTCTGGACTCTGAGGACACAGAGACAAAAACATAAAGTAGCGTCATGGTTTTGTCGGCTTCATTTCAGAGGGACGGATGTTCATAGAGGAGAGGAGTTTGATTCTCTGGACTTTACCTGTGAAGCAGCAGCAGAGGAGAGTCCAGATGAGGACGCAGATCAAAGTCATGTTTTTGATGAGGAGGATTTCTGTGTCTTCTGTTGTCATGAAGGACAGCTGTCAGTCATCCAGTGTTCAACTCTCAGGACTATAAACTCTCCCAGAGCACTGGAGCATGGTGCTGCTGATGCAAAGTGGCTCTCTATGGAAATGCTCTGACTGACTCCAACAGGGACTTGGATTACTCTCATCATGCTGTTTATCAATGGATCAATCACTTAAAGTATTGATAAGGAAACTTTTTATACCAATTTTAAATTATTCCGACTTCATGCTTTTTAAAAACGTGTTTCAAAATGTCCTCTGTCTTGGATTAGTCTCATGATGCTGTTTATCAATGGATCAGTCACTTGATCAGGACCATGTCATTGCTGATTTCTTTGTGAATTTGGGTTTTTAACATAAATACAAATTAGTACTGAAACCTGTCTGTCGTCATGGTTCGGCAGTGATGCCTGTCTGTTGCCATGGTTACTGAGCTCAGAGAGGGAAGTGAAACATTGAAGATCAGTTTCCTCCAATCTGAGGAAGACCAACAGAACTAGACGCTCCTCTGCTGCAGCCAACAGGATGGAGTTTAGTTGAGCTCATATAAACTTTATTAATCTCTCTCTCTCTGCAGTGGGTCGAGTCGTCCCCACCCTGACGGTGCTGCCCCCCTCCAGTGAGGAGCTGCAGCAGGGGAAGGCCACGCTCATGTGTCTGGCCAACAAGGGCTTCCCCTCAGACTGGAGTCTGTCCGGGAAGGTGGACGGCAGCAGCAGCAGCAGCAGCAGCTGGGAGGAGAGCAGGAGTCTTTTTTAAATTTCTTGCAGTAATACATTTATCCTTTTGTGTGTTGAAACAATAAAGAACATCATCATAAATATCGGCTCTGTTGTCTTCATTTTTTGGGATCTTCACATTTGTCCTGTACTTTTGTTTTACTACTGAAAAGACAACTATGATCGCTAGATAGTAACAAAAAACATGTCTCATGTCTTTTGCTTGCAAATATCTTTATTGTCATGTCATTTACAGTTATTTACATGAATCAATATATAAAACATTTTTTCTCTCTTCCTGTGTCTGCTGAAACAGCCAATCAAGACCTAAAACAACATATTCTCAATCCTGACAAGCGACCTTTTCATATGATGCAAAACCTCTCCGTGAGGAGGTCAGGGTGAACACATACAGGACGTTTACAGATTTGTTAATGCTGGAAAATGCTGTTTTTCTTCTACAATTGCTTTCCTGAACATAATCCAACCTGACAGATAGAGGTGACAGAGCACACTCACATGAGACTGACAAACAGCGTCGTCCTGCTCTAATACTTTCCTTATGACATCATGTTAGCACAGTATGTCCAGGCCAGTATAATACTTCCTAGATTTAAAGAACATTGTACAGCTGAAGAGGGAGAATCAATCAATCATTTAAGTCATTTTTCAGTCAAAAATCTAAAAGTATTTTACGTCTTTTCTCTGTTTTATGTCAGAAGAATCACATGAACATTTTCACTGAGACAATAATCTTTTTGTTTTCTGAACATAATCCAGGCAGTGATTACATCTCCTAGTTTCTTAACCTCAATCTCTCGACATCGTCGCCTCCTGACAGGGAATCAGATCAGAAAACACTTGTTTTTGAAGGCGATGACGAATAACGTATTTGGTAATCATCTTGGAGGACTTATTGGCCAATCAGTCTGCTCGTCTTCTGTCTCTTCCCTCTCTTTCCTCCTCCATCACTGCTCTCTCTTCTGCTCCTGTCCATCTTTGTTGATGACGTTCTTGAAGAGCGTGAGCAGCGGCCTCTGGCTGCGCTCGTCCCAGCTCTTCATGAAGCCGCCGTAGCGTTTGCTGGCCGGCGGACCGCTCCAGCGGAAGTGCTTCATCTTGTACGTGCCATCTTTCTTCTCGTGGACGTCACCCGGGAGCTGCTCCTCTTCCGCCACCTCCTCCGCCTTCTCCTCGTCCTCTATCACAAGCTCCCGCCTCCTCATCTCTCCGGGGAAACTCTCGGCTGACTCTTCCTCCACGCCGTTGGAGGTGTAGACTTTGACCGGGCGGCGCTTCCACACGACAGGCTTCCCCCAGCGGAAATGCTCCATGGAGTAGGAGCGCTTGGCCTGAGGAGAGGAGGAGGAAGATAGAAGAGAGAGGGAATGCAGGGGCTCAGGGTCTGACGGAGGGAGAGGTTGGAGGTGGGCATCGCCCGGGACGAGGGGCGTCTCAGCGGTGAGGTCAGAGCGACAGAGCTTGATACACTCCTGCAGGAGAGGACGGAAAAGTTGTTTAAGATGTTTACTGTGATGAGTGAACAGAGAACAGAAGAAGAAGAATGAAAAGGCCTGGAAGGCAATCATCACAATGTTTTCCTAAACGTAACCAAGTAGTCTTGTTGCCTTAACCAAGGTCAGGATGCTGCAACGGTCGTGTTGTTTTACAAACGGTGATATTTGCCATTATTGGAGACGCTGATAATCATCATACACAGTGTGAAGGTGTGTTGATCGTTTCATCGTGGGTAATCAGAGCACAGACGCAATTACGGCATAGCCTAAATATCCTGCTCGTGTGCGCGGCGGATCATCGTGCTTTTCATTTCGGCGTCCATGTAAACGAGTTACAGCAGTTTTTGGCCAAAATACACCTGAAATTGATCTGTGGACAGTCGTATCAACATCATTCCAGTGTTTCACGTCTGTATCTGTAGAATATATCACAGGTATGAAAAGAAAACACACAAAATTTAAACACAGAATTTCCTTTGCCGCAGTACAAGATCCATAACGTGCTCTCACATGTACAAAAAAGAAAAAAATAAGAAGAATATATAGTATTAGGTATTAGTTAGGCTGTATTGTGCAGTGTGGTTATCGTGTGTGTGTGTGTGTGTGTGTGTGTGTGTGTGTGTTACCAGCATGCTGCTCTCAGAGTTGACCTCCTGACAGCTGGGATGGTCCAAGCACTGACTGACAGCTTCTGTGGCCACGCCCACCACCGCCGCCACAACCACCAATAGCCACACAGGACGCATTCCCCTGCCGGCCAATCAGAGACACACACACACACACACACACGGGGAATTTTTACCACTGTGATCTGCTGCAGAGATTACAGAGTAAAAAGCCTCTCATCATCACACACAGTCAGATGTATAGAAATAACTCAAAAACCACTTAAAATTAAAATGTTGATATTCAAAATGCATTTTATTTGCATTGAAAAATGTTTTTAGATGTTTAAAGAGAAAATAGAACACTTGTGGAACTGAAATGTGTCATGGTTGTTGATTTCCTGTTTTATTTTGTAGTTTTGTTCTCTTGTGCCTTGTTGTGACTTTCTACTTCCTGCTCGCCTGTGTTCCCAGTGTTCTGTCTCCCTCTTGTGTTCCTGTGCTTCCCCCTCACCTGTCTCATAAGCACCGCCCAGTTCCCCGTGTGTCTCCACCTGCACCTCATCCCTCGTTAGTTTACTTTGTATTTAAGTCTGTGCTGTTCCCTCACGTTTTGTCTTCCCCGGTCCTCAAGTGCTCCATGTGTTCCTGATTTGTTTCTCCATGGCTTTCCGGTTTTTCTTTAGCTTTTGTATTTCTGTTTCGGAATAAGTTTTTCCTTGGTCTTTGTGTTTTTGTTAAGATGAGGGACAAATAAGATACAATGAGATACGATCCAATACGATTTATTAAGATACATTACGATACGATACAACACGATACAACACGATACGATATGATACGATATGATATGATACAATGAGATATGATACGATGCGATGCAATAAGGAAGGAAATTCTTGTTCCACAGTGTACTCAAAAATACAGTAACACCAGAATAAAATACTAATACACAATAGACAAATAATAAAAATATTAAGACTAAATGCTAACATCAGTGCCTAACAGAATAGCAATAAAAATAAGATACATTTACATTTAGGAGAAATAAGTACAATATAACTATTAAATAATTAATTACTACAATAATATTAGTAGTAGATAGTGAGACGTAATTAAACTTAATAATTCACATGTTATTTTCAAGGTAGTATTTGAAATGTTGTTGAACAATAAAACATTATATTATATACAATTTATTTCATACCAGTTGTGTTGATTTTACTTTTTTTTTATCATTTTGTGTAACATAACATTGTGTTATGTTATTGTGTGTTGTACAATACTTTGTTAAATTGTAGTAATATTGGCAATATTAACACAGTAAAGTTGTATTCTTTGCTTTTACATTCTATTAGTACATGTCCAGTGTGTTTCTATTTAAATAATATGATAAACATTTACAACATTTACAACATGAAAATAAGAGACATTTAGGAGAAATAAGTAAATATAATAGGTAGTGTACAATGATATTTAGAAGTAATACAAGTTAATAATTCACATGATATTATTAAGATAGTATTGGAAATGTTATTCAACAGAGAAATGAGGTATATATATATATATATATATATATATATATATATATATAGTTAATTTATTCCAGTTGGTGTTATTGATCATTTTGTTGAACATACTTAACATTTGTATTGAGTTACTTTATTGTTATTATTGTGTCTTATATAACTACTGGATTGTATTAACATTGCCGATATTAAAACAACAAAGTTGTATTCAATGCCATTATATTCTATTAGTATATGTCCAGTATGTGTTTTTTTATTTTTTTTCATATCAGACTTATATATGACAATAATAATTTATTTCTAAAATAAATATTTAAAAATATATTTTATACCAGTGAAGCTATAGATATTTTGTGGTCGTAAAATAATTAAAATGAATGAAAGAAGGCCTAAACAAATAAATAATAAAAATACATAAACTGAATAAACTCATAATATAAAAACAGATGAAGAAGAAACTCACCACGCTGTCCTGTCTCTCTGCTGTTTCCTTGTTGTTCAGCTGTTGGACAGAGATTTCTGTTGTTCCCGTCCACTTTTGTCCCTCCGACTGACCATTTTATATCTATTCAGTCAAGGACACACACACACACACACACACACACACACACACACAAACATACTTACAAGAATGATGACGTCGTTACCTGAAATCTGCCCACCATTTTCTCATTCATGCTTGTAAACACACACTGCTGCATGAAAATGGACAATCAATTAAATGTCATCCACCTCTTCCACCCACACACACCATCATCATCATCATCATCATCATCTTCATCATCATCATAAACTCAAACTTTAGAGGAAAACAGAAGTCTACAGCCGAGCGAGTGGCTCTATAGTAAATAAAACCAAACAGAAAGATCCGACTTTCTAATCAAATGAAGAGGCTGGAGGGATGTTTTATCAGTCAGCTGGTCCAGACTGAACATCTCAACATCTATTGGATGGACTGCTGGGAAATTAGACATTCGTGGTCCCCAGAAGATAAATCCTACTGACTTAGACATTTCCTCTATTTTAGCTCAATGCTGCTACCACAGCTGCAGACTCTTAGTTTTGTTTAAAATGATATTTAAGAGGACATGAACGTAGTCGCATACAGCAGCGAGAGACTGCAGCTGCGTGTTAAATGTGAGCAGACACATCAGGCAGACTAACACCAGAGCGAAACGTCGTCACAGGGAGGAAGAGGGGATTCAAACCTGCGGTCAGAGTCTTCAGTTACACACCTGCTGCAGCGTCTGAGGCCTCAGTGTGACGAATGACGGATCTGAAGGGGAAGGACTTTGTTTAAAGGACCACAAGGAAGAAAGCTGATGAGGAGGATCTTCATATTTAATGCTCAGTGTCACCAGGAGCCTCATTCCCTTCATCCACAGGAGCTTTCGTCCACCACTATAACGACGGCATCTGAAAACTCAACCTTTATAACGTCTCGCCATCCTTCTAAAAGGGTGTTAGGGGCCTAACGTTGGACGTTAGGACAATCAGCTTATTTGTGAAATATTTAATTTTATAGATAGGGTTGCCTAAAATGGGCTCCACAGACTATATGGTTTGGTGCGACTCACCACATTTCTAGCAAGAAAAAAGAAGAAAGTCCTAATATAAGACCCTGTGTAGGCTGTTTTATGTTGTGTGAGCTAGAGCTCTTTAAATGTGTAAGATCCCCAATTATTAATTTGTTGTCATAATCTGAGTGACAGGTACACAACACAGTAGGTGTTTGCTTGTGGCCCTTTAAATGAAAAGTCCAACAAAAACAAAACAAATCATTTGTTATCCCCTCACCCTCGTGCTGATGATAAAGTTTTCGTAGTCCACAAAACATTTCTGGAGCTTCACAGCAAAGCAGCGTTGCAGCATTGTGGATGGAGACTTGATTTAAAGTGTAAAAAACAACCAAAAGAAAAAAACATGACGTGGCTCCATACAGCTCGTCCAACGTAATCGAAGTCTCGGGAAGCTCTGAGGCGTAAAAAGTGATTTGAAAAGACTTTTTATTTACACCCATGAAGCACGGTCGAATTACGTGTGTTGTGGTGTGAGCTAACACATTTAGCTTAGCAGCTAAAGTGAAGATTTGGCGTCAGGACGGGTGTAAATAATGTCTTTTTCATATCTGTTTGGCATCTGGGGACTTAAAATATGCAACACTGTTTTGCTGTGAAGCTCCAGAAATGTTGTTTTGAGAGCGACCTCAGTCCTCTGGACGTATGCGTTCGCAGCCATTAGAGGCAGAATTTTGGTTTTCATTAAAAACATCTGAAGCTTCAGTCCATCATGTCAGTCTGTTGTGATAAAGTCATTTCTTTATGTTGTTCTGTCTCTCTAATGGAACAAACCGACCCAGGAGGGTAAATATAAACCCATTAGAGGCTGCCACAGCCTTGAAGCTCCGTTCAATCCATTACAGACACAGATTCTCTCTCTCTCGTATGTTCTGGAGGAACATGTCGACCCGATGACATCGTGGACACAGTATCAGACCTGGAGGCACTTTATTCACCAACTCCTGCAAATAAAGTCTCTCTGTGCCTTTTTGATTTCACAGAACAAAACCGATAAAAACACGTTACACGTCAGCTTCTCCTCAGGTTTAATTAAAATACATTTTTCTTTAACTATCAAGTGAAGTAAATGTAAAAAGTAAAGTGTTACTGGAGAGTAAATATTGACATTCAAACACCGAGTTACTGTGTTTATGTCCTGTTACTCTAACTTGTAGTCATATTACTGTAATCCAATTATATGTAATCTATTACGTTTCAGGCCAATGGCTGCCAAATCCCTTTAGTGGATTATCAGGATAAGATGTCATACCTGGGGCTGAACACACACTCACACACACTCACTCACTCACACACACACACACACACACACAGTCTCCTGGCTGTCCTGATGCTTTTCCGTTGCGGTGAATTCACGGCTGGTGTGCAGGGACAGACAGGCAAACAGGTAGGTTCAATATACACAATACTACATCACATCAGCCAGTAACCAAAGTAGCAAACCAGTCGTTGTTAAGTTTATTGTCAGGTTGTAGCTCTGTGATTCTGCTGACGACATTCACACGCAGGATTAAATCCACTGATCATTTTTTCAGTCATAAATAACACTTTTCTCCAGCTGAAGATAGTAAAGAATTAGACATCTTAAAACACGTCCAGCACGTTTCTGTTTGTGGCACGAATGCTTCATCTGGATTTTGTTTGTGAGATATTTGGACCTTTCCTTTGAGCGAGCTGGGCGGGTTTGGATCCGGTTGTCATGGTCCTGTCATTTCTTTTTACTGGTGTTTTATGTGTTTCCCTCCTGTGTTCTTGTGCGCCTCACCAGCCTGGTTTCCCTCCACACCTGTCTTGCCTCTGTCTTTCCCAGCGTTAATCCACTCATTCCCCTCACCTGTGTTTCTCCACCTGCACTTCATCCCCTTGTTTGTCTGGTCTGTATTTAAGTCCAGTCTTCAGTTCAGTCTCTGTCGAGTCATCTGCTGGAGTCTTTCTTGAGCTCAGTGTGACGCTGGTTCCGGCTTCCTCATCCAAAACTTCTCTAATCACCTTTTACACTTCAAGGATTTAAAGGTTTCTTGGCTGACTCCTGTCACTGATTGTAACCCTGTCTCCTGGGCTCAACATTAATGAGACTTTTAAGACTCTTCTAGTCTTCTCCAGTGAACGTTGAAGGCCTTGCATCATTGGTCCAGAGCACAATCACAGAAACCTGCTCTGCGTTTAAAGGGATCCAGTCAGTTTGTGTTTGAATCACAATTATTTCATGAACTTCGTCCTGACTTGAATTTTGTTTTTGGACAGTTCTTCACCATCCTGAATCTGCACCTACAACTCCACACTAACTTTGGGACCATCAGATCGTTGGACTTCCTGCTGCTATGACGTCCACCACTGGTGTTGATCCAGTTTATGAAACTGATTCAGTGAATCCTCTCAAAGTCCTGAAGAAGAAACCAGGGAGGGCGAGTCGCTGATGTTTCAGGATGAAGTGGCGATTGGTTGTTCTGACTTTTGTCTTACTGACCGACTGGTGTTACATCGCGGCCTCTGATGAACACCCAGACGTTGGACATGATGAGGACGTCCACCCCAACACTCTCACAGAAACACACGGGGATGTACTGGACATGGACATCCAAACAAGCCGGGAGGTACCGGACACAAACACTGAGACAAACTGGGACATCAACAAGGACAACTATGAGGACGCTGACTGGCATCCACCTTCCTCGCTCCTGGAAACGCACTCCGACTTGCTCCCAGACGCCCCGCCGGTGATACGCATCGTTAACCCTGGTGTTGACAGCACCAACCAAACCTTCAACCGGACCAGTCCGTCGTCACAGTGCGGCGAGTACAGCAGCCAGCTGACGTCTAACGGCCAGTGCCGGCTGATGGCGACGCTGCCTCCTGTGCCGGTGGGAACGTCACAGAAACGCTGCCCGGATATGTTCCGCTGCACGGACGACATCTCACACTGGCTCCACGAGAACCAGAACAGAAAGGAGCAGCTGGACGAGCTGAGAGAGACGATGACCGAGCTGCAGGAGGAGCTGAGGAACCACCGGCATCGAGTCAACGCCCTGGAGATGCAGGTACACAGCTGCACGCTAGTTTACTCTAAGTTACTCCTTGTAGGTGAAATGGCTGTTTCACAAAAGGAAAGAGAACATTTTTGGGATTATTACATCACTTCAGACTATTTTAGAGGCGTCACGATGGCGAACAAAGTCAAAGGAAAGACACAAATTCACTCAGGGTGCCACAGAAAATGTTGGCATTTCACATTTCTCACACAGAAACGTTCAATTTGTACGTTTCATACACGTCATGTCACATTTGTACAGTACATGTCATATCAGGCTCCTATTGCATGCACATGAGCCAACTTCCAGGTGAGGAGCGTGATGACCTACGTGACAGGTGGCGAACTAGACGCCACCGTTTGTGATGGTGGAGTTTCAACATTTGAAACTTTGAAAGTTTCCGTGATTTGCAGAAACATACATTGTCAACATTGTTATGTCTCTCTCTGTCTCTTATCTCTCTGTCTGTCTTTATCTCTCTGTCTTCACACTCACTAAGTCCTCCTTAACCCTGAATGCTAACAGGATTAGCTGCAGGCGTTTTGGCCGGGGGCCCCGCATCCTTCTGAGCCTGCCTGACCCAGAGAGCATTTTTCTGGGCTGCAGTGTCTCCGAGCCGCCCCCGCTCAAGACTGCATCACGACTGTGTGACATGGGGACATTGTTCATGAGAAGTAGAAGAGGTTTTCCCTTCAGATTTGAGAATGAAAGCTACACAACAACCAGCTAAATTCACCTACTTTTGTTTGCTGTAATTGAAAAGTATTAATCTTGATACTTTTGATGACCATCTTGGTGTGACCACATGTGAATAAAACAAGAGATAAATCCTTCCAAGATAAAGACAAAGGAACAAAAGTGATCTTAGCTACTAAAAGTTAACTCGTGAGCAGCAGTCGCCATCTTAGTTTTCGAGGGACGTCTTGCGGGAGAACAACGACAAACCTCTCCAACACCTCCTGCAGATGAAACGGTCTCTTTTCTCCTCTTTCTGTCTCTCAGGGTGAAGAAGGTGTCAATCTTAACTCGACCTTTGACGAGCGGTTGCGTTCTCTGGAGTTGCGTCACGCCGAGGCCGACACTCTGCTCCACGTGCACTCGGCGCTGCTGTACGAGCTGCAGGCGCAGCTCCGCAACCTGTCGACCGTCGTGCAGCGCATGAGCCGCAACATGGGCTGCACGATCAACGTCATCAGAACGACGCCGCTGCTCGGCATGAGAGACATGCTGCCACCAGGTACACATGAGACAAACACAGCTGACATGGTGCTGAGTTGTGGCCGTGGAGCATTTCCTTTACAAAGCTGTAATGGGTCAACCACCTGTCAGAAATATTTCCTTGGTTTTGCATGTTACAAACTGTCCATTGCTGTTTGTATTGTGTCTGTGAAGAGGCAGGAAAGACGAAACAAAGACGTAAGAAGACGTGAACAGACAGAGAGGGAGGCTGAATGGGGAGAAAAGGCGTGTTAGTGTCTCGTATCTGCAGAGAGTTTCTTATTTTCTCACTTTGTTGCTGCTCGGGACGCTTTACCAACCCAACATGTGGCTATTTGACGTCCTGGGAATGAGACTCAACAATCAACTATCTTTGTGGTGCGTTCAGGAACAGCTGGGACAAATCCTACTGACTCTACCTTTAACTTTAATAGTCTTTGAATTATATTAATATGACGTGAGCTTCAGTTAGCTTTGACCACAAATGTCCTTCAGAGGGAGACTTTTTACTCTGATACTCATTTCAGAGCCTGTACTCTATTACTTTTACAGAGTAAAGATCTTGAATCGGTACTTCTACTGGAGGAAACAATGTGTGGACCGTTTCAGGATGCTATGTGAAGCCCTGTCTCTCTCTCTCTCTGTCTCTCAGATGGACAGTACATGTCTTCCTGTCAGTCAGACTGCGCCTCTCTGCATCACAACGGTGTTCATCGTTCTGGTGTTTACAACATCGTCCTGTCGCCCGGCACCACCCTGCCTGTCTACTGCGACATGGAGACCGAAGGTGAGACACACGCTGCGCACTTACACACATCATATATTATTTATTACCTATACATGTACAACTCATGTAGCTCATCACCAAAGTGGATACGTATGAATATAAGTGATTGTGAGTGTTCATGTGTTGCAGGTGGGGGTTGGACGGTGTTTCAGCGGCGGCGCGATGGCTCTGTGAGTTTTAACCGCGGCTGGTCGGAGTACCGTGTCGGCTTCGGCGAGGCGCGAGGAGAACACTGGCTGGGCAACCAACCGCTCCACCTGCTGTCCAACCACGGCCACTACAGCCTCCGCATCGACCTGCAGGACTGGAGCCACGTCCACAGACACGCCCTGTACCACACCTTCAGGTAGACAGACAGGTAGCGAGAGAGACTGAAAGTGAATAAACAAGCTGTTCTCAGATCAGATCTTTCTCTTCTCACTAAAATGTCGTCTCCAAAACTACAGACTGCTCCTTTAATCTGCCGACGCCTTCATCCTTGTAAACTGCAGGTAGAGGTCATGGTTTCTTCTTCTTCTCCTCCTCCTGCAGGATAGAGAGCGAGGAGAACCGGTACCGCCTCCATGTGTCTGGTTTCAGTGGAACGGTGGAGGATTCGTTCGGCTGGTACCACGACCGGCAGGGCTTCAGCACGCCAGACACCGGCAACATCTGTGCCGAGATCAGCCACGCCGGCTGGTGGTTCCACCAGTGTTTCCATACCAACCTCAACGGCATCTACTACAAGGTGAGCACTATCGCAGAAGATACCAGAAGATATAGTTGGACCATGCACAGAAGATCGTATGTCAAAGTAAAAGATTGTTTCTCCACCAGGGGGGGCGCTACTCTTTAAAAGCCCAGAACTTGCTCGGGCCGGACGGCATCGTGTGGTTCTCCTGGAAGGACTCAGACTTCTACTCTCTGAAGGCGGTCACCATGATGATACGGCCTCGCAACTTCAGGCCACGCTTTTCACCGTAGTGACGACCGTTTCTCATTCAACAGCCTCTAATGACTGCCGTCTGCCTCGAGCAGCTGCCACGACTAAATATGTATTCATCCGCTGCTGAAAATAGTCCCCAATAAGTGCATTATTTCCTCCTGCATGATTACGTCTGCAGAAAGCTTTTTTTAAAGACATTTCTGAGCCTTTTAACAAATAAAAATATATTTGCAAGCCACTTTTTAAAGGTGAATGTCTTCAGAAGGAACCAATCACAAGTCTGAGGTATCTAAAGTTAGTTGGACGTCTGGATACGGAGGATTTTCTTTGAGTTTTCAGTTGCAGTTGGCTTCAACAACATGCAATATTCCTCATTGTAGACACACACACAGAAACAAATGTCATCATACATTATTTATTGGAACAATTACAGGTCATAGTGATTCATCTACACAACTCCTCAAACTGACTACAGACGAATCAGTGTGAACTCAGGCAGGTTGCATTCTCAGTCATGTAACCTGCGCAGGTGAACCTCCTCACAATCGACTCTAATACAACTTTCTTTACAGACAGATGGATCAATAAGAGGTCAGTAGGGCTCCGTGCTCTTGTTGTGTGGTTGGATAGTTTCCCAGCAGGGTGTCTATGTGGGGCGCTCCCTGGGGCGGGTGACGTACTGCCACCACAGAGGGGGCAGGTCGCCCTCCTTGCGTGCAGGAGGGAGGGCTTCGGTCTTGAGGCTGTCTGCTCCGCTCTCAGCCTCCAGCTGGGCCACCTGGTACCAGACAGGAGGAGACAAAAGGTTTACGACTTGAGCTGCAGCCAACAATTCATAGATTATTTTTATCTCCACCGAGGAGGGTACGTCTAACCCGTTTGTTGGTTTGTAAGCAGGATTACACAAAAACTACTGAACATATTTCCAGGATAGTTGGATGGAGGATGCGTCTTGGCCCAGAATAGACCCAGTTAACTGTTGGTGTGGGTCCAGGAGAAGGGACGCATACAGGAGGGTCTTCTCACTTTCTTTAACGTTCCCAGACGGGGCCTTTTCAACATATTTCCTACATTTCTCAGGGAGTAGTGCATGGATTTGTTGAAAAAAAGGTGGATGATATCTATGAATGACTTGACCATATAAACCTGGATCTAGCAGATTTAAATGTATTGTATTTAATACTGGCTTAACTGAATTTAAATGGGACTGTTGGGCCTTCGTGGAGGTGTGTGCTCTGACTGCCATTCTGATTTTTTTCTTTGAAATGTCAGAGAGCAGTGAAAACGTTCAATCACAACTTCTCAGAGCCAAAAGGTGACCACTTCAAGTTTTTTCATTTTGTCCAATTAAAAGTCAAAAACCAACCAATCGAATTTAAGAAACTGGAGCCAACAAATATCTGACACTGTCGCTTTAAAAATCACTCAGCTCCGTATACAATCGTGTTTAATGGTCACTGTTTAGTTAGTTTCCATTCTTTATTTTAATTTCAAGATGAAATATTTTTTTAGAAAGCGGTACCTAAGTGACAAATTCTTCAAGTTCAAGCTGTAAGTGGAATTTCTGCTTCTAATCCTTAAGAGCTGCAACTAACTGATCATTGGCATATTCACATTATCTTGTTTTCTCAGTTAATTGATTTCTGTTTGGTTTATAAAATGTCAGAAAATAGGTTTTGCTAAAAAAAAAATGTGGTTATTAATTTACTGTTAAATTGACAAATTGTGTCATCTCTAACTTTGACACGAAGCTTTTGACATATTGTCATTAGTTTAATTAACCTCTAGTGCCACCTGGTGGAAACAACTGATACCAACTATTCCCTTCCTGTGAACTAAACTGCAGTTTACACAATGTAGCCGGGTGGAAAGTTGAAATTTTTTTTTCTCTGAAACTGCTTCTAATCAACAGTCCAAAACCCAAAGACTCTTCATTTACTATCATGACGAAGAAAAGCTGCAATTCCTTACATGTAAGAAGCTGCAACCAGCCAGTATTTGACATTTTGCTTGAAAGAAATTACAAAAATTAGTGGTGTTTAATTTTCTTTTGACTGACTTATCCATTAATTAATCGATCGACTAATTGTTGCAGCTCTACTGGTGGCTTTTAACACGTGTAGACAGACAAGATGCTGGACGGCTCACCTCTTTGTCCCAGCTCTGCATCCTCAGTTTCTTCCACTGCTCTCTCTTGGAGAAGTAGTCGGGGTACATGGCCTTCTCTGAGGGGTGCCAGTGGTCCAGCATCCACTCTGGAACCTGCAGGAACAGAGCAGAGCTCAGGACGTCCATCAGGCGTTAACATTAACATTAATTAACATTAACAGACGGTCAGCTGTTCCACATCATGATTTTCATCACAAATAAGTCAATGTGTTTGTTGCTAATAAGCTAAAATAGGCTGCCGGTCTGATGTTTGGAGGCTTTCACAAGGTGAGTTATAGTGTGTGATCTTTCAGAATATGTGATGAAGTTTTATTTGTAGTCCATGTTGATACAATTCAGTTGCACTAACTTCACATCTCCAGCAGAGGGCAGTAATAACTTGACAGTCAGTGCAGCACACATCACAATGTGTCGCACATTTTTTTTTTTTTTAAATATAGTTTGATCAAAACAGCACTCAGCTTTATGTAACAGAAAAATATAACGATGTTAAACTGTTAGTCAGTGGAATTTTAACACAGAAACTACTGTGAATAAAAAAGGGGGAACAAGGAGAAACAAATAAACAATAAATTCATATAATTATGCTCCGAAATTCCTTCTTAAGAAGAAGTTCATAGTCAGTATCAGGCGAGAGCAGCTGACGCCCTCCTCACCTTGTAGCACTCGTATCTCTCGTACGAGGTCCCTCCAGGAGAGTCGGGGAAGATGTAGGGCTGAGGATGCTGGTTGGCCCAGAACTCCTCCTCTCCCGCCTTCAGCATCATGGTGGCCTTCATCATGTCCTTCTCATTCTTGTTCTCATCGAAGCGAGCCCGCATCATGCAGGCGTAGAACCGGTATTTGTCTCTATAACAGGACAACAACACAACAGTTACGTACCTTAAAATCATTTTACTCCCGTCGCTGCAAAACATCTTGTGGGGAAAAAAGTCCCAATACAAACATTAAAATCTCACACACAAACAGGAACACCATACCCATATTTATAATTTTAATAAATAATCAATTTCTTAGTTTTGATCCGATTGATCAGTTTGAGGTTGTTTTTTTAAGTCAAACTTCTCTGATTCAAGGTGATTATCTTTGGATTGAGATCAAAACAGGACATTTGAGGACGTCACGTTGGGCTTTGGGACACTGATCTACATTTTATGGACGAATGGACAATCAGTGGATAAGTTACAAGAACTTTTACTTACACGGAAAAGCCAAATATATGTTGTTGTTGTTGTTTGTTTAAAAACAACACATAGTTGTGACTGTGCAACATGTGTCGCTTCCTTTAAAAAGGTATGAAGCTGTTTATTGAGTCAACATGTAGACATTACATTACAACTAGATCCCTTAATTAATATTATAAATGTAAAATATCATCAATAACAAAATCAACACACCTGTCATATCTCACCAGAGCTTGAGATATCTTATCTGAATCTAAATCATTATTATCTGTTAACTGAGTGTCAACAAATCAGGCAAAACCAGGTGTAAACATCTTGATATTGATGTTTGGAGCAAACTTTGGTGTTTGGGGTGTTGAGCAAATGACAGCTGCCTTTTATTGATAAGCAAATTCATACATAAAAAAAAAAAACAGTTTAAAGATTTCAGGCTATATCGATCATCAATAATCTAACCATCTGTCTGAAAAGAGTTAAGTTTAGCTCTGACTTGTATATTAACTGATTTGGACGCTAGCTGGCGCCCAGTAGTGTAAATTAGCAACATGTATTTGTCGACACACTGTTTAAGATGAACAGGACAGCGTCAGTGACACACGTGTTTGTTTGGAAAGGCTGAGCTGAGGAGGAAAAGTATGTTTGCAGTTGACTCGACAATGTTGAGGAATGAGTGACCTGGTTAGCAGTTAGCTTAGCTGTTAGCTTAGCAGCAAACAGACGCACCCGCAGCAGCTACAAACTGTATTTCCCGCCCTTCACCGCAGAGCTTGAACTGAGACAGCTCCTCTTACCTGAAGATGCACCACGACTCGAGGTGTCTCAGTGATTTCTTGTACAGCCGCAGCACTTTCTGCTGGTGAGTAAGAAAGGCAGAGGCCATTTTCGCCGTCCCCTGTCACCTTCTCGCCGAGCTGCGCGGAGGATTCTGGGACATATCGGCGACTGGACGTGAGAACCGTAAATGCATACAAAACGCGCAGGACGTGTTTCTTGTTTTTGTTGTTTTTTATGATTAGGAGTTTTGATACATGTTATTTTCACAGCTAACTCTAGGCCAATAATCTCTACCTTGTGACTCATCTAAAACCTTAAATACAACAGGAATAGCCGCCATTCAGTCATGTGCTTTCTCTGTCTGCTACAGTTATTACGGTATTGAAGCATTATGGGATTGGTGAGAGCTGCTGCATGTGTGTTTCTTCTCAGGGGGATTGCTCGTACAAACATGGCTCAGCACAAGTTCATCGGTAAGACACTTCTGTTTAATGACTAGATTAATGAAGATACAGATAAAGAGAAGGTGTAAGTGTCACTATATGCTTGTGTCGGCTGTAAACAGACAAGCCTGCATGCTTAGTTAGCATGGAAGCTAAGAGCTAACCCTGCTGAAAATGACAACACAGCAGTCACAGAGCTCTGCAGCTGTGCAGGGAGCTGTCAGATAGTGTGTGTTTGGTTTATACAGACTACTACTACTGCTATCTGCAGCAGCTACTGTGTTGGCATTAAAGTGAAGAATCCAAACTGAGTAATGAAGTATTTGTTTTAGCTCCTATCATTTGAAACCTGAACCACTGTAGGTTTATAGGACCAGGTGAATAGTTTGGTTAATATACATGCCTACATAAAATGCTTTCAGTGTCATGTAGTTACAAGCAACTGAGATGGAATGGTGCAAAACAAATCACACAGCAACACAGCGAAAATCTCTAAAAGCAGAACATATTGAAAATGGAAGAATAAGTCAGTTGATTAGATCAAGGGGAAAGTAATTTGCAACTTTTTTAGTGAAACCTTAAATTAACTTTTAGGTCATTTTAAAAGGAAGAAATCCAGATATTTTACTACATCAGCTTCTTAAAATGTGAGAATGTTCTGCTTTTCTCTGTCTGTTATCATTAGACGTTAAACTCTTTGAAGCTATGACATTGTTTTGACAGTTTATAGAATAAACGTTAGTTGCAGCCTCTAAGATAATGTGCTGGGAAAGAAAATAACTTAAATCAAATCTGCTCCATCTGGACAAAAAAGAGAATTGATGGATATAAAATAAATCTTTAAGTGTTGTTTCGGTTAATGACAGAGAAATGTTAGCTGCAACGTTAATGGAAACATATGTATTGTTCATAATGCTGCAGTAACATAGTTATTAAAAGAGAAGGACGTTTGTCCTGCGTGTTCAGCACATCGAGAAAGAATCACAACAAAATGTTTCCAGTACTGATAAACTCTCTTTGCAGATATTGGCGTGAACCTGACAGATCCCATGTTCAGAGGACTCTACAGAGGGAAGCAGAAACATGATGGTGAGCTACTACTTCCTGTTCTGACTTGTGAGTTGTTGAGACAAAGTTAGTCTGAGTCCAGCTGTGATTTTAAAATATTTTTGACAGATGACTTCAGTCAGATCGTCGACAGAGCTCTTAAAGTCGGGGTTGAAAAGGTAAGTGCACTCACTCGTGTTGTCATCTAAACAGTGGTATTGCATTAAAGGATAAGTACCGTTTTTTACAACCTGGACCTTATTTCTGGCAAAATATATGGTCATTTACTCACCCAGATAACTTTGGTGTCATTCGGCGTCGTTCGGACGAAATTAGATCCAGTGTAGCGGCGATATATCCATATAATGGGAGAGACGGGGCAGCGACACACAGCCTCTATATAACACATTATCTGCCACGAAACTAGTTCATTTCATCAATATTTTGTTATGAAATGCTAGCGCTATTAGCCTCTGAGTCCGGGCTCGTCTATTGTCAACATCCGGGGTCTGTAGGTTGAGCTACTACCTCTGACCTGGAAGATGTCGTCTCTGAGCTGCGCGCGCACCCGCGACAGCGCGGCTTGTTTACCTGTAGCTGCTACTGCTAGTTTGACCCCGGATGTTGATAACGGCCGAGCCCGGACCATGGATCTATAATATAACCTGGATATGACGAAGCCTCTCAGCAGGCACGCCGATTTTTTCCAGTGGCCACTCGCGGTATTGCAACAAAAAATCCCATGGGGCCCAGAAAGCATTTTTCCCATAAGCCGTAATAGTAAAAGAGAAGCCTGTAAAACTGTTCTCAGGACACCTCCAGCTGTCACCACTGTTAACTGCTAATCTTTCTATTCCATATTTTTAAGTCATGGACTTTTAAACCGTCACAAAGTTTTGTAAAGGCCAGAAAAGCCCCCCCAAAGTCTCATTTTCCATGGTGACGTCACAGCTGTGTGCGTGAACTCCCAAGCGCGGTCGCGCTGTGTCTCGGGAGCGAGGATGCCTGTTGGCTTAATGACAGCTCTGAACGGGGCTAAACGTCGTGGGAAAAGTGAATTAAATGACTCCAGGGTGAGTCTTTTTCAAGACAGCGTTGTGAAAGAAGTTTCATATTTTAATGGCATGTATTTTAAATGCAGTTCTAAAGGTATTTTGGCGTTAAATTACCCGCTTAATGACCGCATGTTCACTTACTGCCAGTGCCACTGCTGTGGAAAAGTCCAAAAGTTATTTACCATGCATGTGATAGTGTCGGTGATGTGTGTCACCAGGGTCTGATGACTGTTTAATATCCTTTTCATCCTGTCATAACGACCTTTTATTACGGTTTGAACCGTCTCAGTCTGACGGCCTGGAATTATGCAGTCTGCAGCAGAGCATACTGATGATGATGCAAGTATAAACTACAACGCAATTAATAATAAAGCTGAATAAAATAGAAAAATATAAGATAAAATGAATTAAGAAAAGCACATTTTACTTACGTAATGTCAAAGCATTCTCTATTTAAAGACAGTAAGAAACAACAGTCAACATGCAGTCACATGTTATTCTCTCACTTGGCTCTTACAAATTCTTTTTCTCAGGTTTGCAGACTGTAATCACAAATTATTCAATTTTTACTTGGGACAGGTTTGTTTGAGCCTTGAAAATATTTTACAATAATTTTTTATACATATACACAATCAACTTAATGCACATGAATAATGGCACTTGCACTTCGGTAGAGATATTTGTACTTTATTGGATTCGCACACAACATTGTTTACACATCACAGCAGCTCCGCCTGAAAGGGAGAGTCAGGACCCTGAATAGAGGGAGACTGGACATGCTGTATCACTTTGTTAGTGTTTGGTGGAACATGTGCCATCATTACTGTGTCTCACATGTGTAGACTGTAGAGCCATCAGTGTGTGATGTAGTTGAGTCACTGTGTTCAGTATGAAACACTAAAGACAGTCGCTCTGGCCACAGGCTCAGCTCTCTCGTCTCTGTGGCACCGTGAGTCCGTGGCACAAACGCGCCCCGTAACATGTAATCTGTTGTTTATGACAGATCGGACTACACAAATACACACAACACAACATGTATATGATAATCCATCGATCCACCGATTGACTTCGCTGAAAACAAATGCATACGACCGGAGGAGGGTTAGGAAAACAGCGGAGAACAACGTTTTATCTTTACTTAATAAAAATAAAACAACACAAATTAACCACGTGTAGTCTATAACCATGACTCTGAGAACATCATCGGTTGATGTGCGCTAAATCCATCATTTGATTGTGTAGATCTGTCCTTACCGCTCAAACTCATCCACAAGCACTCATGAGCGCGCGGCGCTTATCCAGAACGCAATTTGCTCGTTCTCATTGCCCCAGGGCATGATGGGAGGCCCCAGAGCATCATGGGGGGTGACTCAACTGCGCATGCTCTATGGGCCCCATAACGCGGAAGTAAACCCGGAAGTCAGAAACTTTTTCGGCGTATGCGCCAGGCGAGCAACTCCGTTGAAATCAACGGCGGCCATTTTCCGGTCCTGTATCCACTAATAATACATCCATGGCCCGGACTCAGAGGCTAATAGCGCTAGCATATCGTAACAAAATATTGATGAAATTAACTAGTTTCGTGGCAGATAATGCGTTATATAGAGGCTGTGTGTTGATGCCCCGTCTCTCCCATTATATGGATATATCGCCGCTACACTGGATCTAATTTCGTCCGAACGACGCCGAATGACACCAAAGTTATCTGGGTGAGTAAATGATCATATATTTTACCAGAAATAAGGTCCAGGTTGTAAAAAACGGTACTTATCCTTTAAAGATGGCGATGTTGGTTGGTTTGTGGAAACTGAAAAACAACTATCGGTTGGAATGCAGAGATTCATGATCCCCAGAGGATGAGTCTTAAGCCTCAACATGAAATTGACTTTTGTGGTTTTAAATTAAATGTTTCATCAAACATCCGACTGACAGAAATGATTCAGACATTTATGTTCCTCTCAGGACGAATTGTAATAACTTTGGTGATCCCCTGACTTCTTCTAGCGCCATCATCAGGTCAAAATTAAAAATCTGTCCAACACTAATTAGCAAATGCTTACATGCTACACGAAGGTGGTGAACATGGTAAACATTATACCTGCTCAACACCAGCACGTTAGCATCGTTAGTGTGAGCGTATTAGCATGGCTGTTTTTCAGACATGTAACACCTGTTGCTTTGTTACAGTTTATGATCACAGGAGGAAATCTTGAAGACAGCAAAGAGGCCCTCAAACTAGCCGAAACCAGAGGTAATGATAGCAATCAGTGCGATCAAATGGTTTTTGGTTTGTCTTCAGTGTCCATGAGGCTTCCAGGATTGTTTGTTCTGGAGAGTCTGCTCGCTGTAACTTAGCCTCTTAATTACAGATGAGTTTTTCTGCACGGTCGGCTGCCATCCCACCCGCTGCAGTGAGTTCGAGCAGAACGGAGAGTCGCAGTACTTCTCCGGGCTGAGGGAGCTCGCAGCAGCACACAGAGGAAAGGTGGTGGCCATCGGAGAGTGTGGACTGGGTGTGTACTGTTAGAAGAGCACTATATATAGATAGATAGAGAAAGAGAAAGACATAAGTAATAAAGAAGTAAAATATTGTAATGCTAAACAAAGGTTTTCTAATGATCAAATAGCCCTTTAACACAATAAACATGGTTTAACTAACTCAATGTGCCGCTGGACCACAGCAGTGATGGTGGCTGACAATGGTCCTCGGTACACCTGTCTACATATTCCTTTAAAAATCAGCCATTTCCAGCTTAAATAGTCATTTACAGCATTAAAATTGTCTAGACTTTATTTCTAATCAATTAAAGTTATTTTAATTGATTAGAATTGTGTGTTTGTTTCAAAAACAAGGACATTTCTCAGTGACCCTAAACCTTTGAGCAGTTTATCTTTATATAGAGTGTAAATATGTAGCGGTGTGTGTAGTGTACAAATGGTCCTGGTTTTAGAAGTTGGATGTTTGGGTTGTAACAAGTATTTCCATTGTAATGTGTGTATTTTCTTCTTGTTCCAGATTTTGACAGGTTGGAATTTTGCCCAAAAGAAACTCAACTGAAGTAAGTTTATTGGCTGCAACTATTTTACCTCTGACTCTTTAAAATGAGCCTTTGGCTGGTTGTGATGCCTCGTCACTGGTTGTGTGTGTCAGTCATAAAATCTGGACGGAGCTTCTGGGTCTGAAAAGTGAAACCAAGTGCAGATGTGCCTGAAACCTGCATTCTTCCCGAGGCCCAGCAGGGGGTGACTACACTGGCTTTAAAATAAGTCTGATTGTATTTAAGCTAATGAGAAAATTACCCTACTTCTCACTTGATTTATTACCTCAGAAATAATTTATTTAATGAGTTAATGGTCTCAATCTCTAGTTTCAAGTCTTCTCCAACACAGCGTGATGTTCATTCAGTTCATTATGGGCCCATTTAGAGTCAAATCAACAATAAAGCAGGGTATGCATCAAGGTGGGACTAACCCAACCCTTCCCTCTCGTCCATATAGGGCCACTTCTGGCTCCAAAATACCAAAATGGCTACGACCATAATGCCAAAATCAACAGTAATGGGTCCGTCCACCATTATACAGTCTGTGATGTCAGTGAGCTGTGAGCAGTTTAACCTGTAACTACAGTCAAAACCTCAAAAATACTCAGTCTTCAATGATATCAAACACAAAAAACAGCAAATCCTCACATCGAGTAAATCTTTGTTGGCCACTGGGACACGCTCGTCATGTTCTTCTCCCTCTTTCTGCTCCGAATCAGATACTTTGAGAAGCAGTTTGACCTGGCGGAGGAGACCAAGCTGCCGATGTTCCTCCACTGCAGAAACTCCCACCAGGACTTCATCGGTTGGTTCCTGCACCCAAAACCTGGTCGCGCTCATGAGAGAGATAAAGACATTCACTGTTTGTTTTCTCTGTTTTTGACAGACATCATGAAGAGAAACAGAGACCGTTGTGTTGGAGGAGTGGTGAGGACATGTATTTTATACTCTATACTGCTACTCTAAAGAAAACACTGTATAGTCTGATCCAGAATTAACTGTTTGGTGGAAGGGATACAAGAAAGTAATGTTCTTTGCTCTTTGTATGAAGAGTTAATACATGAATTAGTCCACTAGAGTTGCAGATCCAGTTGTTTACTGGTTACTCTTCACTTTCAGGTGCACTCATTCGACGGGACTGCAGAGGACGCTGCTGCCCTCATTGACCTCGACCTCTATATCGGAATCAATGGATGGTGAGAGGATTTTCCCCCACAAGACTCAAAACTGACTGAAAATCAGAGTCAGAAAAAAACTTTATTGATCCTCGAAGGAGAAATATGGTATTTAAAAGTAAAAGACAAAACACTGCAGCTGCTCACTTTGATGCGATGAGGGATTTAAAGGGAATTCAACCAGCTCGATCTTCAATGCTGGAATATATTCTTTATTTAAATTAACATGACTCAGTTTTTTAGGCTCATTTTTATTTATTTTAACTGTTGTCACTTGAATGTCGTTACTGTTCTGCAGTAATGTGAACAAAACTCCCCTGAGATTGAGTAAAAGAAACTGTCTCACAGGTGGAACAGGTTAATTGTTCAGTTTAATCAAATGAATTGGTTAAATCAAATCTGAACTCTAACTGAATGAGACGGGTTCATACAAATTCAAGTTGTGGCAAAGATCATTTCATTATTTAAAAGTATAATTAACAATGCAGAAATGTGAACTGTGTTTGTTGTTGTTTATATTTCTCAGTTCCTTGAAAACTGAGGCCAATATAGAAGCTATGAAGTCGATCCCCAGCGAGAGGCTCATGATTGAAACCGGTGAGTTGCAGCCAGTTTATTGTCATAATAATAAAGATATTTGATCATGTGACCACTGAATGGTCCTGATGTTCCTGTTAAATGGCTCCTGAGTTACTGCTTTAAAATATCAGGTTCAGCACAGTGAAGCTCTTTGAAACACTCGAGTCCAAGATGTCGGGTTGAATGCCTTCAGCAAAAGGATCTACATGTTTTGTGCGTTACATTTCTGTTGTTTTTGTGCTTATGATATTACTTTTATATTATTATATTATGTTATACATCTGGTCCGTCCCAGATGCTCCGTGGTGTGGTGTGAAGAACACTCACGCAGGCTCCAAACACATTAAAACCACGTTTCCCACGAAGAAGAAATGGGAGGCGGGACACTGTCTGAAGGACAGGAACGAGCCCTGTCACATCATGTGAGTAACATCAGGGTCAATTCAGTAGTTTCCAAACAAGTGAACATGAACGTCCTTCAGTCCTTAAAGCCCTACATTTCTAATAACTAATATATAGATTTTCTCTTTGTCTCTTCCAGACAAGTTCTGGAGGTGATGGCAGCAGCGAGGGAGGAGGACCCGATGGAGCTGGCCAACACGATCTACAACAACACCATCAAAGTCTTCTTCAACTCCAGCTGATGATGAACGACTGATTATTTTACTGTGTATGTGTGAGCGCCTGTTTGAATGATAAAACTTTCCCTTTGCCAAATAAAAAAATCAATAAGTCTAAAAGCTTCCTGTCTTCTTCTGAATTCAGTTTTTTCATTTTATTGTTTGTGTTTCATGGACCTGTAAATTAACTTCCTGTTGGTTTGGCCCTCCCTGCCCTTTGTCATTTGGATTTAACAGAAACTTAACTTATCACTTATTACTTAATAAAAACATGAACATTAATGAACTACTGAGAAAGTAAACATTTGCATTTACAAAGAAATGAGCATGGTTTGAAAAATCTGGCGAACATGCTTGTTGTTTCATTTCATATCTGTTAAAGAGTTTAGGTTGCAACATGTTATCACCTTAACTTAAATGGTTTTAACAAGTTGAAATTATTCCATTTGGAATAGTACGAGTCCAAGAGTCAGGAATCAATCAATCAATCATAATGTTATTGTCATTTAGCTGTACCTACAAAAGTGGTGCAGCAAATATTATAACACATATAACACGAACACATTTAATACACACAATATATAATTATAATAATTTAAACTATTTTCTGAGTCCTCTTTGATACACCAGCTGCTAGTTTTCAGTGTGAAGCTTCTACAGCAGAGAGAACCATGCACAGAGGTTCATGTTATGTGTTTGTGCCCCTGTCCAACGATCAAGGAAAAGGGTATATAGTTCATGTCTGTAACCATAATAATAATTGTTAGCTTCAACCATGATATTGACATTTTCTAATCTTAAACAAAGCCCCAATTTCCACTTTATCTGAATAAAATCCAGGAGTACTCCATTCCCGAGGGTGGTGGTAGTGCACCAACTTCCAAATCGGAAATCCTCTAAACTGGAATATAATATACGACGCATTCAATTCAAATTTGACTGAAAAGAAAACTAAATAGAGTACCCTAACTACCTCCTAGAAAAAAAATACCACAATATTTTTTTTTTTTGGCAATAATATATATTCTCAAATTTGAAGGCAAGTTTTCTTATTGGCCTCTCATTCACACTGCTCTACAGAGATGGTTCAGTGGTCGTACTGATCAGGGATGAAATAAATGACATCACAGACATCACATGCATAGCACCACGTTTCCCACGAAGAAGAAATGGGAGGCGGGACACTGTCTGAAGGACAGGAACGAGCCCTGTCACATCATGTGAGTAACATCAGGGTCAATTCAGTAGTTTCCAAACAAGTGAACATGAACGTCCTTCAGTCCTTAAAGCCCTACATTTCTAATAACTAATATATAGATTTTCTCTTTGTCTCTTCCAGACAAGTTCTGGAGGTGATGGCAGCAGCGAGGGAGGAGGACCCGATGGAGCTGGCCAACACGATCTACAACAACACCATCAAAGTCTTCTTCAACTCCAGCTGATGATGAACGACTGATTATTTTACTGTGTATGTGTGAGCGCCTGTTTGAATGATAAAACTTTCCCTTTGCCAAATAAAAAAATCAATAAGTCTAAAAGCTTCCTGTCTTCTTCTGAATTCAGTTTTTTCATTTTATTGTTTGTGTTTCATGGACCTGTAAATTAACTTCCTGTTGGTTTGGCCCTCCCTGCCCTTTGTCATTTGGATTTAACAGAAACTTAACTTATCACTTATTACTTAATAAAAACATGAACATTAATGAACTACTGAGAAAGTAAACATTTGCATTTACAAAGAAATGAGCATGGTTTGAAAAATCTGGCGAACATGCTTGTTGTTTCATTTCATATCTGTTAAAGAGTTTAGGTTGCAACATGTTATCACCTTAACTTAAATGGTTTTAACAAGTTGAAATTATTCCATTTGGAATAGTACGAGTCCAAGAGTCAGGAATCAATCAATCAATCATAATGTTATTGTCATTTAGCTGTACCTACAAAAGTGGTGCAGCAAATATTATAACACATATAACACGAACACATTTAATACACACAATATATAATTATAATAATTTAAACTATTTTCTGAGTCCTCTTTGATACACCAGCTGCTAGTTTTCAGTGTGAAGCTTCTACAGCAGAGAGAACCATGCACAGAGGTTCATGTTATGTGTTTGTGCCCCTGTCCAACGATCAAGGAAAAGGGTATATAGTTCATGTCTGTAACCATAATAATAATTGTTAGCTTCAACCATGATATTGACATTTTCTAATCTTAAACAAAGCCCCAATTTCCACTTTATCTGAATAAAATCCAGGAGTACTCCATTCCCGAGGGTGGTGGTAGTGCACCAACTTCCAAATCGGAAATCCTCTAAACTGGAATATAATATACGACGCATTCAATTCAAATTTGACTGAAAAGAAAACTAAATAGAGTACCCTAACTACCTCCTAGAAAAAAAATACCACAATATTTTTTTTTTTTGGCAATAATATATATTCTCAAATTTGAAGGCAAGTTTTCTTATTGGCCTCTCATTCACACTGCTCTACAGAGATGGTTCAGTGGTCGTACTGATCAGGGATGAAATAAATGACATCACAGACATCACATGCATAGCATCCGGGGGAACGATTAGTTGGCTAATGTTTGACTTAGTGTTACTCAAGCTGTTACTCGAGCCATCAAACATTTACAGACATAGTTACAGGAGTAAAGATTATGAACTTGATAGCATTTTGATTTTGATTTGATTAGATTTGGTTGTGTTAGGATATGATTATCATGCCATTGCTGCCAAGAGTGAAGTAAAATATATTGGTTTATGATATTTTCATGGTTGCAAACAAAGACAGTTCCCTGTTACATTAATGAATGTTTGACTATCCATAGAAAATGGTGGAAATTCTATTTTTATCCCATTGAGTTAAATTTACTTCCTGACTCATTACTCAACAGTTAATACCAGTCTGAAAAAGAAGAGCTGCTGTGGTGATATGGCAACATGTCCGATAGCGTGCAGCAGCACATCTGCTGCACGCTGTATCTGTATTTGTGGTTTGTCTTGCTGCTACTTCCTTGATGCTCGCTTGTTGAAAAGCTGACACACTCACAGAGAAACAGTGATTAAAAATTGAACAACATTCCTCTTTTTTCCACTGAAGTGTTTATGGAAGGTCCGAGCCTGTGGACTGAGACTTGAAGATGTTGAGATGCAATTTAATGCCACTTGAGTTAAAATGTCTGAGTTCTTCCAATGTGCTTCATGAAAATATGTTTTAATGTACTATGTCTCTGTAGGACCACGGACCCAAAACAATCTCTCAGCTGTCCGTAGAAGACATTTCACTACCGCAAGCATTCTGGGAGTGATGTATCTTCTGATCTTGGCTGGGATCTTCACGCGCTGTGAGAATTTATGTTCCTTTCTAAACATATCAGGCTCTAGTTTGTGCTCAGTTTTTATAAAGTTTTTCATAACTAATTAAATATTTGTAAATAAATAAATGTGCAGCATTAATGGAGTAATGCTTAAAATGTATATTTACTATTTCAATGAAACAGTCTCCAACATGTAGGTGCATTTAAACGAGCATCGAAAATTTGCTTTTAATGTTGTTAAAGCAGGATTATGGATAAAGCAGTCGCATGCACTAGATTAAATTAATGAGTGATTTTTAAATTATTCAAAGCTGCTCAATAGACCATACTCTTTAATATACAGTCCCACCCTCCACCATGAGCAAGTACTCAGCGACAGTGGCAAGAAAAACTGCCCTTTTATTAATTGTGTTTTAATTTCAACACAGAAAGGAACTTGACATCTCCATAACTTTAAATCAAAGTGATTTTATGTTGTTAACCTGCATTTTGTTTGGTTTCTGTTCTCACCAGATATTTTAGCCACGTTGGATAAACAAAGTTTGGTGACAGAAAGAGACCAGCTCAGTATCTCTCTGAACCAGGCACGAGCCACAATGATTAATCTCACTGAGGAGGTTCACGAGCTACAGAGCAGAAATGACATCTTAGAGGTTGAACTAAAGAAGCTGAACGTTGACTTAGAAGGTAAGACTAGTTGTGAAATAAACACTTCTTCGACCTTGAAAGTGTTGAAATTAACGTTTTGTTTTTTTCTCCCAGGTTGTAGAAAACAGTTCAGTGACCCGGCAGTCTATAACTGGTGGTGTGGCTACCATAGCCCACTGTAGAGATAATTCATTAAGGTTATTACGAGTCTGCACCTGTCATGTACCTGATGGGGACATGGATGTCTGAGCCAAATTTCATGACAATCCATCCAATAATTGGTGAGATATCTGTGAGATGCCTGTAGATTAAAACCAACCTGTACAAATACTATTTCACTGAACTTTAGTGAGCACGATCAATATTGCTTTAGACAAGATACAATTCCTGTAAAAGTTTAGAGTTAAATGAACTTTAAAGTACTTTAAAGGATAACTACCGTCTTTTACAACCTGGACCTTTTTTCTAGCAAAAGATATGGTCATTTACTCACCCAGATAACTTTGGTGTCATTTGGCGTCGTTCGGACGAAATTAGATCCAGTGTAGCGTCGATATATCCATATAATGCGAGTAACGGGGCAGCGACACACAGCCTCTATATAACACATTATCTGCCACGAAACTAGTTCATTTCACTAATATTTTGTTACGATACGCTAGCGCTATTCCCCTCTGAGTCCGGGCTCGTCTGTTATCAACATCTGGGGTCAAACTAGCAGTAGCAGCTACAGGTAAACAAGCCGCGCTGTCGCGGGTGCGCGCGCAGCTCAGAGACGACATCTTCCAGGTCAGAGGTAGTAGCTCAACCTACAGACCCCGGATGTTGACAATAGACGAGCCCGGACTCAGAGGCTAATAGCGCTAGCATATCGTAACAAAATATTGGTGAAATGAACTAGTTTCGTGGCAGATAATGTGTTATATAGAGGCTGTGTGTCGATGCCCCGTTACTCGCATTATATGGATATATCGGCGCTACACTGGATCTAATTTCGTCCGAACGACGCCAAATGACACCAAAGTTATCTGGGTGAGTAAATGACCATATCTTTTGCTAGAAAAAAGGTCCAGGTTGTAAAAAACGGTAGTTATCCTTTAATGGCCAAGACTTATTGCACTTTTAGAACAAGATGTAAACAATAATTATGAATTTACTGATCAACTTAGAGCCTGATTTACCAAGAAACTCTACTGAACTTCTTTCATAATCTTTCATGGACTGTAAAAAAATATAAAAACAACTGAGTCTGAAAAATCCTGACATCATATCCTGCATATGACTATAGAAAAATTGGGCTCAAAATGGCCCTTTATCTGATTTTGTTGACATCGACCAACTCCCGTCACAAATAATTCAACTTTAAGTCAGCATTTTGTTGTATGACATGCTTACTAAGAGGATCACATGCAGCAGATATACAAGCTGCCGCTCACGTCTGATACTGCAGAGTAGAAACCACATCTGACAGCGACACGAACATCCCGTGAGAAATTACATGAAAAGTTATATTTGGCTAATTTTCTTTTGAACAAGTTAGTCCTAGGTTGAGACTTTAAATATATTATAGGCTGAGTGCCTCAGCAATTTCTCCCTTTCACTACCGCACGCCACTTTACTTTTTACTTTTTTTTTTTTTTTTTTAAATCTGGGCAAACAGTCTGGCACATGTAACCTCAAACCCAGCAGAAACAAAGCGACACTGTCCCCCTGTGGTGCCACAATAATATGTTTTATAAACACATTGATTTCATTTTCAGTCTATCAAAAGGTTTCATGAACTGTGTCATTATATGAACTCTGTGTTATTGTGATATTTATACAATTTTGTGTATTTTGTCTGGGTTTTGTGTAGGGAGGTGGAGAGAGAGTCTGTAAGTGTATACAAAGAACAGTTACTATAAAGTACTGAATTACTAGTGAGGAGGCAACAAAAGATGAACAAGGCCGAACATCTTCAGACGATGCTATCATATGTGTATTATTAACACAATATCAATATTACATTTTTTAATATGACGGTTATCGTGAATATCCCGATATTGCAACAGCCCTTATTTGTTTTATGGTGTACTTTATTCTGTTATCAAGTTTTTTTGGTGTGTTTGTCTGAAATGTGTGATTTTTATTTGTCTTTTTTTTTCCTGTTTTGTCAAGTTACATCTGAAATGTGTGTTTTCTGTATTGTTGATCAGTTTTATGAAAGACTGTTTTTTCTCTTTTCTCATGTATTTGTGTCATGTTGTGTTGTTTGGAGTTATGTATATATATCTGCTTAATTTCTTACAATCACTGCATCTAATAAAGTCAATGTGCCTGAAACATTACATTAATGACTCTCTATATGTATGATTCATTATTGGCATTGTTTTGCTTTAGTGTGTATGTAAGTGTGCAGAAGTTGAGTGTGTGTGTGTGTGTGTGTATGGCTGTGAGTGCTCACAGCTGCCATGTTCACTGGTATAATAGAAGGCAGTGACCTACTTGACAACAGGCCTCTGTCTGTCAGGCTGTTCCTGCAAAACTTGCCTGAATAAATAAAAGAGAAAAAATCTGCTTTTTGCTCGCTGAGAGCAGGATGTAAAGGCAACATAAGCGTCTGTTAGGTTGCAGCTAGAGGATGGTTTCAGATGAACTAATAGATATATGATGGCACAGCCTGATATGCACTGCATTTAGATAGCAGCAATGTATCACTTCCTGTTTTTACTCTAGAACTGCAGATTTTCACACTTTTTACTTGTCGCTGTTTCTCAGAACAAGTAAAAAAAAGAGTGAGTGTAAACTTACCACAGGGCCTGGCTCTCCACGATCACCTCTGGCTCCTCTGATCCCTGGGCCTCCCTGTTTGACACAAACAAATATCATAGAGTTGGTACACAATCAACACATTATTGAGTTCACAGAGAATGACCCGATCACAAGTGGACAGCTAACACTCAAACCACATTGGTTTGGGCCGCATGTGACCACATGTCCGCTAAACTGACATCCTCTGTGAAACAAGAAGAAGAAGAAGAGGCCACAACAAGAAGTTGAATGGATTCAACACTGTCTGGTTTCCAGGTGGTTAATTGTGACCCTCTATTAACCTGCCAATGTCAGTGACAGATGTTCGTGAACGCACCGTTTCAACTAACCATTGAACTAGTGAACACAATATCTCCTGAGTTGTTGCCTGAGCAGAAAAGTGACAGAAGAAGCTTCCAAAATCCCTTAAAAGAATCGCTGCATTTTGTGAGTTGTTGAGTTTGGAGAAATGCTGTTTTGTATCCATTTATGAATTCAGCCTCACAGTGTCTCACACAGTAGACGTGCAGGTGATGTTGTGCATGCTTCAGTTGTTCACTGCCTGTTTTCTACCTGCTGTTATATATCTAATATTCCTGAAGAAACCTCTCTGATGAGCAGGTGTGATCAAGATGTATACTTTATATATGTGTATTTACAATATGATCCAAATCATTAACTTTGTCCGTGTCTGATTGTGAGTGGGTTTAATATTTGGTGTATTTGTGTGTGGCTCACTGGAGGTCCAGCAGGGCCGGGGGGGCCTTTGCTGTCCTGGGTGCAGGTGCAGGCTTTGGGCATGGCTGGGCAGTCTGCCTCCTTCCTCTGGATGATCAGAGCATGATGAGGATGACACAAAGACAAAAAAACCCAAAAAAATGAAAAAGAAGAAAAGAGAGAAAGAAAGAAAAGAAAACATATGGCAATGACATGTCATGAGAAGTGATAAAATAAAGAAAGCAAAGTGCGAGTGTGACTTATTCATTCACATAAAACATGAATCTCTTATCTCTTATTGTGTGACTGTAACGTATATTCAAGCTGACAGGGAAAGCATTTTCTTGCTAACTTCTCTGACACGTCTTGTTGGAAACAGGAAATATCTAGTTGATTTGGTACAGATTACAGATTATCAAGTTACCGTTAAAGACACAGTGCTGTCGGGTTTATAAAAGAGAAGATAAACATAATGTAAAACCGTTAAAAAGGTTTTACAATACTTCCCAATGCACAGATGATTTATGGTAGTGTACAAGATACAGTAAATTACTTTCAACAGTTATTTAATTGTTATTCTGTGCACAGACAGAAGAGTTAACTGGAGTAAACAGATGTTTAGAGAGAAATGAACTTGACCTCACCAGACCAGGAAGTTCACAGCATTTGTCTCTGTTTGCCCACGAAGTGCTGCAGACGATATCAAAGATCTGGAGCTGGAACTGCAGAGGAGGAAATCACACACAACAACCTTTAACAACACAAACCAGCAAGATATGCAGAAATAAATAACTGACTGAACTGAACTGGAGTATACAGCGTCCCACAAGGCTGGAAATGATTCAGTCATTAAATGAAGCAGTGCAAGAAGGAGGAAGAGTTTTCTTGTGTTTCAATAAACTGAAAAATCTCATTTTGTGGTTTTAGTCAATGTCTTTTACTCATGCAGTGATCAATAACTGTTCACCATCTCCAAGCAAATAAACTCACACAGGGATGAGACAGTTTTATATAAAGACCTGACTCAACATTACAGGGTAACTCTATTATAGGGTGAAGCAAATGATCCAAATCGATACAGCGAGAACCAGAGATATAACCTTTTTTTTTATCCCTTTTTCCTTTTCTAAACAAGCTGCTTACATTACCCACAATGCAACGTAACCACTGAGTGACATCACTGGAGCCAATTTATCAGATTACATAGCTTCCACTGAAGCCACAAAAAAAACTTTGAACTACTTTTTTTTCCACATCTGCAGTAGTACTCGCCAAAAGACCTGCAAACGCACTTTAATGTGTGACATTTGTTACCATCCCTTCAGTTTTTTTGTGAAACAAGAAGCACTCAGAGTACTCATGTCACAATGCTGTTCGCTGTTAATTTTAAAGTCATTATATGTATTATATATTATGCATATTATATTATATAATTATAAGAATACTATTTCTTTGTAAATGTACATATTACTGTAGCTTAACACAGGAAAACTGTAATACAAAAACAATACAATATAGTTAATTTACAACATGAGAGTGTTAAAATAATAGGGGTTTTTTGTCGGGTAGCTTTTTATACTGAAGGAAACCGTATTACATTTTACAGATTCATATGTTATACTTTACAGATATGACGTACAAATACAGTAAAATGATGTTAATGTGAGGGGTTTAAGAATGAATGAATTATTCTTCCTTAATGTTTCAGAGTGTTTTCCTTAGGTTTAACACTTGGGAAAATAACATAACATTCACAATCATGCTATATTATATATTATATAATGTTATTGAAAGTTTATTGAAATAACTATTAAGTCCATCAATCATAATAATAAACCAATTTCCATTCTGGGACACTTCATACAGTCAGGCTTCAAGGAGAAGTATTTTTACTGCTTTCAATAACAAAACGCGTCAAACGTGTAAGGATTCAGGAAGCTAATGATTTCCATCCCCGCGAAACAACGTCTGTTTGAATTTTAAAGATGAGCTCGCCTCATCCAATCACTGATCAGCAGAGTTTGATTCTGTCCTCTCATTGGACCAATTATCGCGGGACTGCCCAGCGGGTCACTGGTCACTGCTGACCAGTCTGCGCCGCTCAGTCCGCCGGCTCACGGAGCTGTGTCCGACCCGGAGGATCACGACATGTAGCACAGGTATGCTAACAGTTTATTTTCTTAAAACTTGGAGTACTCGACCGTTTGTTGTCGGAAAAATACTCACCTCAGCTTGTGACCGAGGGTATATTTAGCAGGCTGACTGAGCCGGGGGGGTGAGTTAGTTTGGCGGGGTTCATGCTCGATGCTAACATTGTTTACATCTCGGATGCTAGCTGTGGCTAATGCAGCGTCTCCCGAAGAGAGTTAAAGCTGTAAAAAAGGCGGTTTTGTTAGCTTGCTGGCAATGACTGCGTGTGGACATTTAGTAGTTACACAGCTTTTAAAGCACATTTCTATCTACAGACCAACACCCTCTGTTACTACTAGCGCCGTTTTTACGGATTTAAAATGTGCCATTTCACTGTGTGAGCGCTAATTTCATACCGTTAAATACCATTACTCCTATTTAAAAGCTCATCTGGTGGAGGGGCGACCTGTGGCATGTCCAGTGACCGGGTTCACTGTGAAATCATCATTTACATGTCCAGGAAACAGCATGTTCAGTGGATAGCATCAGTAACATGTACAGGGAAACTATTTGTCAGTCTTCTGCTGCAACAAATGAAAGCACTGAATTGCCACAGGATTTCAACGAGACCTGTGTCAGGAATGTATGTTTATTCTACCTAAAACTGCAAGGGCAGCTCCTTCCAGCGTCAGCAATACAGACAGTTTTTGTAGAGATCCAAAATGTGCATAAGTTGGGACAGGATTACACCTTAAATAAACTACGTTCACTATTGAAAGATGACGTGTGTCTAACAGATGATGCTGTTGCTAAAATCTGTGAGAAGGATGCAGATCTGTTCTCTGTCTGTCATCAGAGACCACTGAGAACAACATATTCAAGAGCTCAGACGTTCAAAATGACGTTCAAATACATAGAGCCTAAAAAAGTAACATTAGGACATGATGAAAATATGACACAAAAGTTTGCTTACTACATACCTGTGACACAAACAGTAAGTAACTTATGAGAATCAGCATTATAGAAGAATTCAGTCTTGTGTAAGTGACGGACTGAACTATAAGTCCAACCAGTTCTTTATTGAAAATCCAGGATGCCTGAAGCTCATTCTGGACCAGGATGCTTTTGAAATTGTCGGCTCTGCTAAGAAAAAACACAAAGTTGTTGCAGTTTATCTTTCTGTGGCAAATCAGAATCAGAATTCCTTTATTGTCCCACAACGGGGAAATTTGTTTGCCACAGCAGCCAAAGGACAGAATATTTACAAAAAAACAATCATAAAAAATTAACAATATAAATTAAGAAGGTAGGAAATAGAATAGACTTGTATATACATATTAACATGATATTGTACAAAATTAACAGCAGTGAATTTTTATTTACGATATAAATAATAAATATGGGTTGCAGAATGAGGTCTACTGGGAGCAGTGCTGATTGTAGACTCTGACAGCAGCAGGAAGGAAGGACCTGCGATACCGCTCCTTCACACACTTGCCGAAGGAGCTGCCCAGTGCTGTGATGGTGTCCTGCAGGGGGTGGGACTCCTTCACCAGCCTGTCCATCAGCCTGCTCTCTCCCACCACCTGCTCTGGGTCAAGAGGACACCCCAGGATGGAGCTGGCCTTGTTGATAAGTTTATCAAGTCTCCTCCCGCCTGCTGCCGAGATGCTGCAGCTCCAGCAGACTACACCATAGAAAATGGCTGATGCCACCACAGAGTCATAGAAAGTCCTCAGGAGTGCCCCCTGCACTCCAAAGGACCTGAGCTTCCTCAGCAGATGGAGTCTGCTCTGACCTTTCTTATATGTTGCTGCAGTGTGATCAGTCCAAATTTACCTGCTCATGTGCGGTCCAATACTGATCACATGTCCCTTGTCTCATTGTGCAGAGAGAATGACCTAAAACAATCTGGAAGTGCTAAAGTTTTCTCAGAGATGTTGGTGGATTAAAAAGATTTAGAGGAAAATGGAGTAACTGTGGGTGGAGAAACAGTCAAAGGGGCTCTGTCCTGAGTGATTCGATCACAAGTGGACAGCTCTACAGTCGGCTTGTCAGTTCACATCTGGTAGTATGTATCTCACTTACCTGCTCTATAATTAAATAAATGGTCATCAATGTAACAAACGGATGTGATAGTTTTAAACAAATACAGAAATATCTTCATGTATAATATATTCTGAATTCATAAATGGGTACAAAACAGCATTTCTCCAAACTCAACAACTCACAAAAATGTTAAGACTTTTTTAAGGGGGTCGGGATTTTCTCCACACGTGACAAAGAAGTATCCTGTATTGGTTAATGTCTACTGTATTTGTCAAATTTGGCACGTTTATGGTCATGACTTCTTTGATACATTTAGTGTGAGACAGTAAGACGCACTTTAAACACAGAAGCAGACAGGCTGGTACAGCGATGCCGCGACAAACTGACACTTTTTACAAGGAAACAAACAACTTCATGTTTTGATTTAATGCTGAATTTACAAGAAGGCACCGATGATTTAGACTTTCTAAAAAACAGTGTTTCACGAAGTTTAGGAAGTTTTTCTCAACTCAACAACTCACAAAATGCAGCGATTCTTTTAAGGGATTTTGGAAACTTCTTCTGTCACTTTTCTGCTCAGGCAACAATTCAGGAGATATTGTGTTCACTAGTTCAACGGTTAGTTGAAACGGTGCGTTCACGAACATCTGTCACTGACATTGGCAGGTTAATAGAGGGTCACAATTAACCACCTGGAAACCAGACAGTGTTGAATCCATTCAACTTCTTGTTGTGGCCTCTTCTTCTTCTTCTTGTTTCACAGAGGATGTCAGTTTAGCAGACATGTGGTCACATGCGGCCCAAACCAATGTGATTTGAGTGTTGTACTCAGAGCTGTCCACTTGTGATTAGGGATGTGCACGGTTACTCGGATACTCGGGTACCCGAGTAGACAATCTGCTAATCGGTTACGAATTATTAACCGGTTAACCTAGGATTATTTCATTGTCAGCGATGCCGGGTGTATAGTCGCTCTGTTTCTCGTCTATTTCAGCCTTTACACCGACCCCACCGGTGTGTTTGTAACGTTAGCTTATCCAGAAGCCGAGCAGTCAAGCCTGTCCAATAGGGACCCGTGTGCCGTCACATGACGGGCTAAAATCCAATGGGAAAACATGATCTGCCAAAGATCGTTTATTTACATCAAGATGGTTGCTCTGTTGCCGTGTGTGATCACTACTATCAGGAAATCTCCCGTAAATCCTAATAAATAATGCGTAAATTAACATGTATGCAATATTTCGGGGTCCGCCTGCTATTCCGACATGTCTCTCTTTAGACATGCCGCTATTCCGACAAGTCTCCGAAAATGGCAAAAAACAATGTCGAAATAGTGGGACGCTTGAAAAATAATTTTAATGCCGCTATTCCGACAATTACAGGTCACTGTCTAAATAGCGGCATGTCGGAATAGCAGCATGTAACCGCATTTGTAACCTTAAACTGGCTTACAACCACTCAACGAGTTCGATGCGAAACCACTTAAGGTTCAAGAAACACGAAAGCATAAGCACCGCTAATTACTGAAAAAATAAAAAATAAATCCCGGGGTATAAATGCGCTCCGTCCAGAGGGGGAACTTTTTTTTTTTCCCAGTCATAAACTCATATGTGCATCTTAAACTCCAATCTACTCTTATTAACCACCTGATATTTTGTCTGACGACGCTGTGTGTCAGCAATGCGCTGTCTGATGGACAGAGCGCATTTATGAGTCATATATTTTATTACTCGGTTACTCGATTAGGACCAGGTTCGGGTACTCGGTTAGAAAATTACTCGAAATGCCCATCCCTACTTGTGATCGGGTCATTCTCTGTGAACTCAATAATGTGTTGATTGTGTACCAACTCCATCCTATTTGTTTGTGTCAAACAGGGAGGCCCAGGGATCAGAGGAGCCAGAGGTGATCGTGGAGAGCCAGGCCCTGTGGTAAGTTTACACTCACTCTTTTTTTTTAATTGTTCTGAGAAACAGCGACAAGTAAAAAGTGTGAAAATCTGCAGCTCTAGAGTAAAAACAGGAAGATACATTGCTGCTATCTAAATGCAGTGCACATCAGGCTGTGCCATCATATATCTATAAGTTCATCTGAAACTAGAGATGCACAGATCAATCGACAACCGATCGCAATCGGACGATAATGCCCCTATTGGTTTTGATCGGAGTTCTCAAATAGATCAAAGCAGGCCGATCAGATGACGTTTCAATATAGAGACATAGGCTGCGTCTCAATTCAGGGTCTGCAGCCTTTGAAGGCCAATTACGTCACAACGTCGTGCGAAGGCTGTCCAAATTCGAAGGCTCCTTCAAACGCAGCCCACAAATGCAGCCTGCCCTTCCTGTTTTTGGAGGACGCACCGCTACTATCCTTCGCGGCCTGCTATATCCCAAGATCCTTTGCGCATCGTTGCTCAGTCCCGAAACAGAAGAGGAAGCAAGAGAAAATGGTGATATCAAGTGGCGCAGACATGACATTCAAATTTAAGTAATGTGTTTATACTCGGTTTTTAGTCATTTGAACATCCAATGCCAGATATGTTAAACTTCAAGGGACTATAAAACCTCCAAATTATAACTTTCAGTTAAAATACGTGACGCTGGTAATGCTATGGTAAATATAGTTGATATTCACTAATGGGTTAATGTTTATTTTGTAATGTTGATAATTCAATTTAGATTTGACACATTTTGTTGTTAATTTTTGTACACACACAAATAAATGTACACGTTTTGAACCAAAATAGACTTTAATGCATCTCTTCATTCACATTCATTCTCTAAGAAAGAGCCTCTAGAGAGAGTGAAATGTTTATTGTTGGTGCACATGTTGTGTGTTGTGCACATAATCCATTTTTTATTTTAAGATTTAATTCCTTTTTCCACAGGAAAACTAAGGTTTATAGTTTACAACTTGTATCGACTCTAAGAGAGTGAAATGTTTTCTGTTGTCTGTGTCGGTGCACTGCACATGTTGTGTGTTGTTGTTGTACACATAATTATTGCCACAAGTAGGGATGTCACGATTACAGTTTTCCTTAGTACGATTATTGTCAGAGAATTTATCACGATATTACGATAATCACGATTATTATGGGTTGATTGATTTCACAACTCTATTCATATGTAAAATCACATGAACACTCCTTGAAGGTCTTAAAGTTTCCTTTATTTCTATCTTTTGATGCCAACATAACAAAAATATATAGCAACAAAGTCAAGTAACCAAACAAGAGCTTTGTTTGGGCTGTAATGACTTATGTTGATTGTCAAAATATAATTATATTACTAAGTATATGACCCAATATTTGTATTTGTATATTTAAGTATCAATATATATAGGACCAATCATTAATCCCCCAGGAGAATTGTTTAAATTATTTATCGAGCTGGAAGCACAAGCCCAACGTTTACGCATAGATGGGAGAAAGCAAAAGGAGGTGATGCTAAATGTTCACTGACTGAGTGAGGACCTTGACTACATGGCGTTTTCTTCTACAGGTCACTGCACACTGACACTGAGACTGAGACTGTCCGATGACAAAAAAAAGAAAAAGAAAAAAAAAAGCGATCGACCTCACGCTGCACTGAAAGGCGAACCCGTGTCATACTATTACACAATTAATTGCAAATGACACGCTAATTTCCTACCAATTCAATGCAACGTTAGGAAAACATTGACATTAGTTAATGTTACTGTGTATTTACCTTTGTTTTGGCAAACAAAGTCGGGTGGTTGTCCCGCAGGTGGTGAAACATATTAGATGTGTTTCCTCCTTTGACTGCATTTTTTTAATAACATGATTTCATGCTGGCAAGCCGTCCTCAAAAACGACACCCTGGTCATTTTTCCTGTATCCAAAATATTCCCACATGGCTGCCATTTTCCCCACAGGCACGCCTCTCTTCTGCAACTTGCAGGGACCAAAACAAAGTAACACACGCAGGCGCGGCAACATGTTGGTGTTGCGTAACTTTGTTGCCAATTCAACCAATTCATGGTTCCGGCATAATATTTTCTGACGGTATTCAGGAAACGTTGCGATCAATTAATCGTAGCGCTTAATACCGCAATTAATTGTGAAATCGAGTAATCGTGACATCCCTAGCCACAAGAAAGCTTAAGCTAGTAAGCTACAGTTACTCTATGTAAGCTGAGTTCAAGTTGTCTCTAAGAGAGTCTCTAGAGTGTGAAATATTGCACATTGCCTCAGCCTGCAATAAAACAGTGGTCAATTCATGATAGTTTCTCATCTCCTAATTTTTATACTTAATACAATGTCAATGTTGTGTAAGAAGAATCATTAATTCAATATATGAAAGTTACACAAGACAACAATATAGAAGAATTTATGGATTTGACGCTGTGATCGGTGATCGGCAGATACTGCTTTCGGTGATCGGTGATCGGCCCCAAAAAATCCTGATCGGTGCATCTCTAACTGAAACCATCCTCTAGCTGCAACCAAACGTACGCGTACGTTGCCTTTAAATCCTGCTCTCAGCGAGCAAAAAGCAGATACTCAGTGGCTTTCCTTGTTGTATCTGCTTTGGCTAAGCTACCGTAGCCGGCTTGTCAGAGGTCATCTTATTTTTCTTTTTTTGTATTTTTTTGTTTGTTTTTTTCTATTTTATTTATTCAGGTAAGTTTTGCAGGAACAGCCTGACAGACAGAGGCCTGTTGTCAAGTAGGTCACTGTCTTTCTATTATACTAGTGAACATGGCAGCTGTGAGCACTCACAGCCACACACACACACACACACACACACACTCAACTTCTGTTCACTTACATACACACTAAAGCAAAACAATGCCAATAATGAATCATACATATAGAGAGTCATTAATGTAATATTTCAGGCACATTGTCTTTATTAGATGCAGTGATTGTAAGAAATAAAGCAGATATATATACATAACTCCAAACAACACAACATGACACAAATACATGAGAAAAGAGAAAAAACAGTCTTTCATTGAACAACAACAATACAGAAAACAAACATTTCAGATGTAACTTGACAAAACAGGAAAAAGAGACAAATAAAAATCACACATTTCAGACAAACACACCAAAAAAACTTGATAACAGAATAAAGTACACCATAAAACAAATTAGGGCTGTTGCAATATCGGGATATTCACGATAACCGTGATATAAAAAAATGAAATATTGATATTATTGTTAATAATACACATGATAACATCGTCTGAAGATGTTCAGTCTTGTTCATCTTTTGTTGCCTCCTCACTTGTAATTCAGTACTTTATAGTAACTGTTCTTTGTATAAACTTACAGACTCTCTCCACCTCCCTACACAAAACCCAGACAAAATACACAAAATTGTATAAATATCACAATAACAACGTTATCATGAATTCAAATCCTGACAGCCCTTAAAGAACAATACAGACAAAGTAATAACATTTTAAAAGGCACAACATTTTTGACAATATAACAACAAAACAAAACACAAACCAGAAAAGGGAAGTACCCACTATCTTTCTCCTTGTTGCTGTTTGTTGTTTTGGGCTCGGCTCCCTTTTAAAGAGATTTCTCTTGGATCATCTGAATCTCTCCATGATATTATGGTCAGTAGATGGAGAAATCCCTAAACTACTTGTGATTGTGCACTGAGAAATGTTTTAACTATTTGGACTATTTGGCTGCGCAGTTTTCTACAAAGTGGATCACCTCGCCCCATCTTTGCTTGTGAACGACTGAGCCATTTAAGGATGCCCCTTTCATACCCGATCATGATACTATCATCTTTTACCAATGAACCTCTTCACCTCTGGAGTGATGAACAGGTGTTTTTGAGAGTGTCTTTTGTTGCTCCTGTCCCAACTTGTTTGAAACATGTTGCTGCCATCAAATTCAGAATAAGCATATCAAAATACAAAAATCGATGAAGTTGCTGAGGTTAAACAACAAATATGTGTTCTTGATACTGTTTTCAATAGAGTAGATGTCACAGGAGGATTAGTAAATTAGCCATTTTGTGTAGTTAATGTTTCACACAGCGTTCCAACTTATTTGGGAATCAGATTGTTCGTTATCTCCAGTTTTTTAATTAAATCAATGTGTTTATAAAACATATTATTGGGGCCCCCCAGGGGGGCAGTGTTGCTTTGTTTTTGCTGGGTTTGAGGTTACATGTGCCAGACTGTTTGGCCAGATTAAAAAAAAGTAAAAAGTAAAGTGGTGTACAGTAGTGAAAGGGAGAAATTGGGATGTTCGTGTCACTGTCAGATGTGGTTTCTACTCTGCAGTATCAGACGTGAGCGGCAGCTTGTATATCTGCTGCATGTGATCCTCTTATTAAGCATGTCATACAACAAAATGCTGACTTAAAGTTGAATTATTTGTGACCAGAGTTGGACAATGTCAACCAAATCAAATAAAGGGCCATTTTGAGCCCAATTTTTCTATAGTCATATGCAGGATATGATGTCAGGATTTTTCAGACTCAGTTTTTTTCATATTTTTTACAATCCATTAAGTTTCTTGGGTCGTTTTCTTGGTAAATCAGGCTCTAAGTTGATCAATGACAAATTTTTATTTCTATCTTGCTTTAAAAGTGTAATAAGTCTTGGCCATTAAAGTACTTTAAAGTTCATTTAACTCTAAACTTGTACAGGAATTGTATCTTGTCTAAAGCAATATTGATCGTGCTCACTAAAGTTCAGTGAAATAGTATTTGTACAGGTTGGTTTTAATCTACAGGCATCTCTCTATGGATGGTCTGTGGATTCACAGACTGAGATATCGCAACAATTATTGGATGGATTGTCATGAAATTTGACTCAGACATTCATGTCCCTCTCAGGTACATGACAGGTGCAGACTCGTAATAACCTTAATGAATCATTTCCCCGATGGGAGACTGTACAGGTGTTTTCTACAATCTGGGAGAAAAAAAAAGAGTTAATTTCAACACTTTCAAGACTCAAAGATCTGTTTATTTCACAACTAGTCTTACCTTCTAAGTCAACATTCAGCTTCTTTAGTTCATCCTCTAACTGGCGGTTGTTTTTGCTCAAGATGTCATATCTGCTCTGTAGCTTGTGAACCTCCTCAGCCAGATTAATCATTGTGGCTCGTGCCTGGTTCAGAGAGATACTGAGCTGGTCTCTTTCTGTCACCAAATTTTGTTTATCCAACGTGGCTAAAATATCTGGTGAGAACAGAAACAAAACAAAATGCAGGTTAACAACATAAAATCACTTTGATTGAAAGTTCCCAGTGAGCAAAGAGTGGTAGATTAGGGTTGGGCGTAATACGGTAATAAGGTATACCACGGGGTCTTAAAAATAGCAACGGTATCAGTTTCAATACCGTCATTAAAAAAAATGCTAACGAGAAGGGAGAGGCGGTAAATACTGACGAGGCAATAAATTGTGCAATAAGGACGCATCTCCGAAACAACAACACAGCACGCCCTTTTCACACAGAGACCGCCGCATTATCACCGCATCACGGTTCTCCAATTCTCCGCCGCTGGTTGTTCACACAGAGCCGAACAGCTCCGGCATAAAAGACGAACCAGAGTATAATTCACACAGAAAGCCGGCGCCGCGGCTCCAACAGAGGCATGACGGTACACGTCTTGATGGTGACCTGTGTTTTTTTTCAAGGTGTTTCCCCGGTGTTTACCTGTTAATCTAAACATGTAGCCTACACACTGACAGTTTATAATCATATGGATGCTGTTATAATGTGTTGTGATTAAGATCCTGACCCACCAAACATCCTGGAAAGTGACAAAGTTACGTTTTTCTCTAAATTACATAATTACATAATCGCCATCAGTAAACTGGACGCTGTCTGACTCTGTCACTCGTGGGGAGAGAGTGAAACTGAAAAATCACTGCGACAAACATTTGGTGAGTTAAAGTTTTTTGCCGGGGACAGACGCTGTTTTTTTCGGGCAGGAATGTGACGAAGAGTCGGTAGCACCGACAGGATGACTGACACATTTTTTTCCTCATATAGCCTAAGTTACCAAAGACACGAACAGTTACTACGTTACTGTTGTTTGGTCCTGTAACGTTGCTTTGTGGGACATTTCTCTATATATTGTTGAGTCAAGGACCTGTTTAGTTTAGTTTCTCCGCGCCGCCGGCTTATCTGTTCACACTGGTTCGGGTCGCCAATACTGCGCCTCTGATACCTTTGGAGGCGCATCAGAGGCGAGTGGCCCGAAAGTACCTGTGCGTCTGTGCCACAAGCTCACCATCGGAGCGGGTTTTCAGCACCGCAGGTAAAGGGTTAGCAATCGCAGTTGCGTCAGTCCGCAACGTGCCCTGTTAAAGCCGGAAAAGGTGCTGCTCTTTGTTGTTATTAAAAGTTGTTCGGACTGTGATTTAATTTAATTGATTTGTGTGCGCGAAAACTGTTCTGGATGTTTATGTTAATTTAATTCTGTTTGACTGCTGTATTTGCACTTTTTTATAAGCTGCTATTTGTAAAAGTTGTTAATATTGTGCATGTTATGTTGTTATTGTTTCAGTATTAGTGTTTGGTATTCAGTTTCTGAACGGTGTAGGCACAAGCCAACAGTTTGGTGACTCGTCTGAGCCTTACCTCATAATTTTTAATTAGTCACGGTAATACCGTATACCCTGGTAAAATAGGGAGGAGGTTTCACGGTATCAAAATGTGGATACCGCCCAACTCTAGTCTAGATCACGTCTTCTAGACATCATTTATGGACATCCAAGACGTATAAAAAACTTTCATTCTGGCTCCCCAGAGGACGTCTTTTAGACGTCTTGGATGTCCTTAAATTATGTCTAAAAGACGTGATCTAGACCGCTCTTTGCTCACTGGGTTATGGAGATGTCAAGTTCCTTTCTGTGTTGAAATTAAAACAAAATTAATAAAAAGGGCAGTTTTTCTTGCCACTGTCGCCGAGTACTTGCTCGTGGTGGAGGGTGGGACTGTATATTAAAGAGAACTGTCTGATGGTGAGCAGCTTTGAATAATTAAAAAATCACTCATTAATTTAATTTAGTGCATGCGACTGCTTTATCCATAATCCTGCTTTAACAACATTAAAAGCAAATTTTCGATGCTCGTTTAAATGCATCTACATGTTGGAGACTGTTTCATTGAAATAGTTGATATACATTTTAAGCATTACTCCATTAATGCTGCACATTTATTTATTTACAAATATTTAATTAGTTATTAAAAACTTTAGAAAAACTGAGCACAGACTAGAGCCTGATATGTTTAGAAAGGAACATAAATTCTCACAGCGCGTGAAGATCCCAGCCAAGATCAGAAGATACATCACTCCCAGAATGCTTGCGGTAGTGGAACGTCTTCTACGGACAGCTGAGAGATTGTTTTGGGTCCGTGGTCCTACAGAGACATAGTACATTAAAACATATTTTCATGAAGCGCATTTGAAGAACTCAGACATTTTAACTCAAGTGGCATTAAATTGCATCTCAACATCTTCAAGTCTCAGTCCACAGGCTCGGACCTTCCATAAACACTTCAGTGGAAAAAAGAGGAACGTTGTTAATTTTTAATCAAACATGCACACACTTCTTAGTCTGTTTTTGTTGTTATTTAATACTTACTGACTTTATGGTGCCCAAGATCAGTCTGTCCGTGTTTCAGAGTGTCCTCATTGTCATAGATTGCCACCTGGATCTCCTCTTTTTCTGCTCCGTTCTTTTTGTCCGCTGTGCTATATCTCACATTCAAACTCAAATCTGGTGTTTGAACGTCTGTAGACATCTTGAGAGGTGAATGAACCTAAAACTGTTCTTCACTGTTTCTCTGTGAGTGTGTCAGCTTTTCAACAAGCGAGCATCAAGGAAGTAGCAGAAAGACAAACCACAAATACAGATACACAATCAGCACATTTGCTGCTGCACGCTATCGGACATGTTGCCATATCACCATAGCAGCTCTTCTTTTTCAGTCTGGTGTTAACTGTTGAGTAATGAGTCAGGAAGTAAATTTAACTCAATCGGAGAAAAATAGAAATCAGATTTCCACCATTTTCTATGGATAGTCAAACATTCATTAATGTAACAGGGAACTGTCTTTGTTTGCAACCATGAAAATATCATAAATCAATATATTTTACTTCACTCTTGGCAGCAATGGCATGATATTCATATCCTAACACAACCAAATTTAATCAAATCAAAATCAAAATGCTATCAAGCTCATAATCTTTACTCCTCTAACTATGTCTGTAAATGTTTGATGGCTCGAGTAACAGCTTGAGTAACACTAAATCAAACATTAGCCAACTAAACATTAGCCAAAATTAGCCAACTAATCGTTCCCCCGGATGCAATGCATGTGATGTCTGTGATGTCATTTATTTCATCCCTGATCAGTGCAACCACTGAACCATCTCTGTAGAGCAGTGTGAATGAGAGGCCAAGAAGAACCCTTTCCTTCAAATTTGAGAGTATATATTATTGCCAAATAACTAAAAATATTGTGGTAATTTTTTTTCTACGAGGTAGTTAGGGTACTCTATTTAGTTTTCTTTTCAGTCAAATTTGAATTGTATGCGTCGTATATTATATTCCAGTTTAGAGGATTTCTGATTTGGAAGATTACTTGTATCTCACTCGTGATCCATCCTTGCCTCCTTCTAAATGTATCTGTGTATGTATATGTGTGCATTATCGGCAGTTAGCCCAAGTATTGTTGTTACAACTAAACCTAAAATGTAAGCTATTTCTCTTGTGGCTCTTTTTGGCATTTCCAGCTGTTGGTGCACTACCACCACCCTCAGGAATGGAGTACTCCTGGATTTTATTCAGATAAAGTGAAAAATTCTCTCTGCTGTAGAAGCTTCACACTGAAAATTAGCAGCTGGTGTATCGAAGAGGACTAAGACAAAACTTGGTATCATTTTCACATAAACGCAGACAGATCGAACTGAATACAAACTTTTGAATCAACTAAAGCAAAGTAAAGACAAGCTTTTATTGTGAAAATCCTGCAGGGCTGCAGAGTAAGTAATACACATGTAGTTGTGTTGGATCACTTCCAATCAGATTGTACAGCATGTAAGGCTTCACACAGGATTCAAACTTTGGTCTTCTGGATGAATTTCAAACCCATCCAAACCCCAACCTCCTCCCTACACAGACTTTCTGGCACTTTATACAAGTTCATCCCATCACTATCACCCCCTGCTGGTTTTGCGCCTTGGTACATGCTGGTACCTCTCACACCTGGACAAGGCAAACTGCAACACTCGCTGCTGTCCTCTAGTGGACCTTTGGGTCTAATTACATGCTTTGGTGTGGGACTGTCTTATATATTATATATAAATATTTAAAGCCCCTCTTCAGTCAAAACAGTGTTTATCTTCTAGTTCTTGAAACCGCTGTTGCAGCTGGTGGTGGTGTTATTACAGCCAAACGGATGACTGCAGTTTGAGTCACAACACTGGATATTTTTAAGGACACCAGAGACATTCCTGTTTTTCTGAAGAGAAAACCAGATGTTTCTTAAGGAGAGCTGCAGACATTTCCAGTGGTTTTTGTGGAGACCAAAACCAGTTTTAAGCCAACCATGATATTTTCCTAACCATAACCAAGTGCTTTTTGTGCCTCAATTATAAATGATTAACAGAAAAATAGAAAATTCAACCAAAAATGAAGTTGCAACATAAAGACATGTCCAGTTTTAACTGATCTGTGGTTTACAGAAACATTAACTGTTAAGTCAATGCTGATAATGATGTTAATAGTCGTTTAAAAACCATGAGACATACCAGCAACGTGAATGAAAAGTTGTGATGTAAAAAAATAGCTAGTAACTAAAGCTCACAGACTACAGTCGAAAGTACAATAGCTGCCTCTGTGATGGAGTAGAAGTACTCCAAGTAGAAACTGCATTGAAGGCCGGTAAAAATGAGTTTGGACCAGTAGATTCTCAACAGACTCACCAGACTGGGCCAGTGGCAAGAAACATTATTGTTGGTCCCTGGTTAAGATTTCTGTACATCCTCAGAGAAATGCTCACATAACAGTGTATGGATTGTGTAGGATTATGTCTTTGTCTTCATGAATAATGTTAACTTCCTCTTCTACACAGAGTGAAACAAGAAACAACCTGTGCTGACTAGCTTCAGTGTTCTTCCTAAAATGTCTCTTGGACAAAACTCTGATCGCAGGAAGAAAGTGATACGATGATGATAAAGATGAACACGCACCTGTTGTGTTATCTAACTGAGAGGAGCCTAAAACATGACATTACTAATTCATCAAGATGTGACAGTTTGGGTTAAAAACTGAATTGCTCACAGCGTATGTAGATTCCAGCCAATATGAGAAGATACATCACTCCCAGAGTCACTGCAGGAGCTCTGAAACACCTTCTTCTGACAGCTGCACGATTCTTTTCAGTGTTTGGTCCTACAGAGGAAAAATACATAGACAACATTTTCATCATGTTGGTGTGAAGTTTGAAGTGGCCACTTTAAACTGTGGAGTATCTGCTGCTCATTGTCATTCCCTCCATAAGAATAATGACTGACGTTACACCAGATTAGAGCACCAAGACAGCTGATAATGACCCGTAGTCAGCGGTGACTGATGGTGAACTGATGGATGAATTGATCATTTTCACTCAGTATTTAATTTAAATATAGCCACTTACACATTTGAACTAACTTCCCTTTGTCCAATAGTCATCATTTAAGACTTACTGGCTTGTTGTGACCCAAGATCAGCGTGATGCTCTTCATCCTCTAAGATCTCCACCTCCATCTCCTCTCCCTCTCCTCTGTTCTCTCTTGTGGTGAATCTCACATTGAAGCTGGAATCTGGTGCAGCAAGACTTTCTGCAGACATCTTTACAAACTGAAAACTTAACTGAAGCTGTTCCTGAAGGTTTCACTGTGTAGTTTATCTGTCTGTCTTTGAGTTGGACAGCCTCTAACACAGGAAGTGACACCAGGACAGACCACAACTAAACACATGAAAAGACACACTTCACTTAAAATGGTTTCAAAATTAGACGTTTAATGGTTTGCTCATTGGAATCAAGACACTCTTCAAATAAACAATATAAATATATTTGAAGCTACAAACTGAGGCTGTTTTTTTGTTATTAAGTCTGGACGGTGACTTTGAGGAAATGAAGTTTGTGTGTTCACATACAAACATTTGTGCTGAGCTGCATTCACAGTTGACCACACAGTTTACTCACACATACGTATATGACACAGGAAATGTGATGCTACAGGTCTGTTGTTTTTTCAGTTAGCTCTGCTACATGCACAACTTGTGACCCACGGAGAGATAACAGATGCAAACAGTGTGTAGGAGTGCAGATCAAATATCCAAAATGAATGACCAATGTTAAATTGCATCTAGGTTTGATCCAGATATGAGACGGATGAAATGAAGTTGAAATGGGGCCTTGGTTAAGATTAGAAAATGTCCTTATCATGGAATTATCATGTGAATTGGACAGAAGCACATTACACAGGCTAAAGAGGCAGAACATAAACCTTCAAGCATGTTTCAGTCTCCTGTAGAAGCTTCACACTGTAAATTAGCAGCTGGTGTATCAAAGAGGACTCAGACAGAACTTGGCATTATTTTCACATGTTGAACGCAGACAGATCGAACTGAATACAAACTTATGAATCAACTAAAGCAAAGTAAAGACAAGCTTTTATTGTGAAAATCCTGCAGGGCTGCAGAGTAAGTAATACACATGTAGTTGTGTTGGATCACTTCCAATCAGATTACACAGCATGTAAGGCAGAGGAACAATATGTGTGTGATCCAGGTTATTTAGCATGTCACACACAATACATGTAAATGTGTGTGAGTTTACAGAGCTGATCTCAACACTTCACACTTCTGTCATCATAGAATGAAATGAATCTATTTCTCACAGATCCAGTACTTCTTATCATGATATCCACTTTCTCTCCATTGTCCTTGTTGATTGCAGCATGTTGCGTACTGATACCATGTAGCAGCTGGTAGTCCTGATGTCCAGAAGCTGTAGGACAAAGAAAATGTTTAGCTTTTAAACAGGGCAGAAACTTCTGATTATTTTCAATTTGAAATAAGTTGTTGAATTTTACCTCAAATATGAATGTTTTCTATAATTATTGATAGTTTTTCAATAACTTGTTTAATATGTGTCATAATCTTGTCTCTCTGTTTACAGTAATTCATGTGATTAGCATTTGCAGGAATGAATCAGAAAAAGAAAGAGATTATAGATCCACTGATTTGAAACACAAAGATGGTTTCCCAATCATTGTGTCTCTTTAAGTTGATAATATTAATAATATTCACATTTATTTGACAGAGTTGAGAAGACGTTTTCTCTTTCAAACAAATGATCCTGGAGCACATACTGTAATATAAACTATAACTGTAGTGCTGGTTGATGAAGCAGCTCCACACCTCCTCACTAACAGACACTTTTTTCATATTTCAGTTTGAGAACACACTTATTTTAAAGATAAGCTGTTACTTTGATGGAAATGTGAAAGAAATAAAATCTTTAAAATGTCTCACATTTCTGTCAGCGGTGATCCGTCCACCCACTTCCATTCATAATAGTATGTTCCTGTTGACCATTCTGTCTTTAGACCAATCCAGGACTCTTCATTCATGTTGTTCGAGTCAATGAGAAATTTCTGGTATTTGACAAGAGACAAAAATCATTTCTCTGTTCATCATTCAGTTTTTCTATTCTAGTAAAGAAATGTTGTTTAATATAAATAATTATTAAAATCTTTCTTTGCAAACAAAACAACAAAACCGGGCTTTAAAATACACACAGTCTGAAATATGAAAATAGTATTGACAGGGAAAACAGGTCCAAATGACAGAGTCAAAGCAGGTTGAATTAGAGGCACTTTACTAACACACACTCATTGACAAACACACTCACATTTTCATCTTTGTTGTTTATGACCACCAGATCTGCTCCTTTGCTCTGACAGTCAGTTCTGCTCTAAGGCCACGTGTTCATCTGATTGGATCTAAAGTAACAGCTGCATCCAAATCTCGTCCATCCGTCAGGACACCACTTCCCTTAATGTCAAACACGAGTTTTAAAGATAGATTTCATGTCATTCTGTGTCAAATTGACTTCTTGTTTTCTCAATTTAGTTTAAGATCTTTCTTGATCACCACTTTCCCCATTCAGGCTGTTTACTCTGTATTTTCACTCAGGATTTAATATCTCATTTGTGACTGTCTGAAATATCCACATAGCAAAAAATGTCAACATGAAACAGTTATAATTAAAAGTTGAAGCACAGTCAAGTTATATCATATAAATTCACATTACAGTTGCTCATTTTACATTTTTCTCACCTTTAATTTTGTCCTTCAGCTTCTTTACCTCATCCTGTAACTGACTGTTGTTGACTGTCATGTCTTGAGAAACACAACAACAGATAAACAGTGAGATATTACAAACATTTTTAAGCTTAGTGTAAAATTGGATCCTGTATATTTGATATTTCCTTATTTGTTTTGAGACTTTTTCTTACCTGAAACTGTTTTCTGGAGTTGGGTGTAGTTGTTGCTCAGCTGGTCTTTTTCCAGAGTGAACAAAATATCAGGTGAGAACCAGAACAAAGAAAGAAACACAAACAAATCACTGTGCTTTATACTAAAGACCAACTACCTTACTTCCTGTGCATAATGAAATATCACTGTCACTATTCCAAAGGTGAATTTAATTATTTGGTGTACTTGTCCTTTAACCTGTCTTGTTCAGTATGTGGAGGTGTCATAACAAGTGGATTATCAGTTTTCAGGTATGAACAAGAACCAGAGTAGATCAACAACATCAAGTAATTGTGCTTAAATGAGGTTAAAAGAGTGTATTCTGAAAATGGTTTCTAGTTATGTGGTATATTTTGCTGTTAAAGGACAGGTTCAGACTCACATGTCATGTGGACATTGAAAGAATGAACATTTCCTCCTCTCAGAACTGCCTTTGATCCTTCACAAGAAACACGGTCTTCTTCAGCCAAAGATGAGGCTTCACTTGTTACTCAAATTAAATGGGTTTGTGTTTTTAGTACAATAAAGCTTCTTTTTGTTTCCACAGAAAATGTTTCCTTCACAATAAATAAACAACCTCTGGGTACACTTTGAAAATAAAGGCACCATAACTACTTGGGTAGGTTTAGGAAGAGGTCATGGTTCGGCTTGAAAATGTTCTACTTCCTTTAAAGAGTCATCCTTGGCCTTTAGCTTCACACAGGATTCAAACTTTGGTCTTCTGGGTGAATTTCAAACCCATCCAAACCCCAACCTCCTCCCTACACAGACTTTCTGGCACTTTATATAAGTTCATCCTGTCGCCCCCTGCTGGTTCTGCACCTTCATACACCAGGTGACCTTTAAAAATATCCAGTGCTTTGACTCAAACTCCTGTCGCTTATTTGTCAGCATTGTCGGATGTAGTAATGCCACCACCTTCCCTCCATTTTCTGCCACTACAGGTGGCTAATAATGTGAACGTGATGTGACACGTTTGGTACAAATGTCAACCCAAGATGTTACTGTGGTTTTCAGAAACTATGTTAACTGCTAACATAATATGCTGGAGACTGGGCTGAGAGTTTGACTGCAGAAAGTTGTTTTCACATTAACATTTCACATTAATTATATATTTTCTGAGCTTACGGAAAATCTGATGTTAAGAGGCGGGCCTTGGACCATGATCTGTGACATCACATATCATTTGGAGCCATTTCTCGTCCAATATTCAGCATCCACAAGTGTGATGTGGAAACTTGACAGTGAAGTACGAGACATCTTGTGTCCAGCAGGAACATTTGAGTAATACCACATATTTGCATAGATCATAGATTCAGGATATTTTGATGAGGAAGAAGGTGCAGATTCAATTTGTAAGGGATTTCAGATATAAAACTTTTTCTATTTCTGCATTTTTACACAGAACAAAAGACTTTTCCATATATTGGAATTGTGTTACGACTGAATTTCTTTGCAGGCGGTACAGACAGGAGAAGCGATCATAGTGACAAATAACTTATATAATCAATGTGGTTCATAGACATGCAGGAATTGTACCAGTTTTTCTAAATGCATTCATCATGAGATGTATTTTATCTTACAGCATTTTGATAGGAGGATGATTGCAGTCAGCATCAGAAAGCACAGCACTCCAAGACAGAAAACAGCAGCAATGAACAGCTTTCTTTGGACGGCTGGAGGTTGTTTCTCATTGTGCTGTCCTAAAGTGACAAAACACACAGAGAGTGTTTCATTCCCCTCTGCTACAGAGATGTTTTACTTTGTGGATTCACTGCTTTGATCTGTGGTGACATCTGTGCACAACTGTGAACAAGTTGTTTTAAAAGTCTTAACATTAGACAGATTTAAACGATATAATTTAAACACTGTTGTGTGGACCAAAATATGAGCTCATCTTAAATGTTGAATTATAATGAATCATTGAATTGCACAACTGAGCTTCAACAGAAAGCTGTGTTACAGCTGTGCATCACCTCTGCAGCCTCTCTCACCCTCGACTCTGTACTAGTAATAACATTCAACAGATCTTGTCATGCAGCACTTTGCTTCTTCCTGTCGTGTCATTTCTGTTACTACCCTGTTGTAAAGCCGTCTTTACTGGAGATGATACTTCCTCAGATCTGAGAAATGATGTCTGATTGTTAAATGTTAGTACAACCAATAGATGTGATGCCAAAAGGCCCTGAATATTAGATAAATGTTGTGTCTAAAAAGAAAGAAACTTTCTGGAAAGTGTAACATCCACCATCAAAGAAGACGAGCATTATTTTTAAAATTATATTGATTTGTCATAGTTTCTCACTTACCTCCGTCATGTGACTGAAAATTATTTATTCCAATATCGTCTGCACTCTCGTAGATTTCCACCTCATTTTCCTGCCACTCCTCTCTGTCTCCCTCCTCCTTTCTGGTGTATCTGACCTTCTTGGATAAATCCGGTTTGGCATAAATATCTGTGGACATCTTGAGAGGACTGACACCATTAAAGAGTAGCTGCACTTCACTTACTTTTACTGCACTGTGCTGATCGGTTACTATGCTGCTGTACGTGTATAATATGCAGCACTAACTATGGTAGATAAGTACAATAACGTAGTAACTGTACTGATGCTGCTGGCAGTGTTTCTTGGTCTGACGTCCGTCTGGTGTCAGTCGAAAACATTCAGGAAGTAACAACATGCAAAGAATCACACATACACACCCTTTAATTCACTTGACTCTTTATGAAACATGGTGGATTTTATAACAGCTAGACGACAGAACTGTCTCATCTTTAGATTTATGAAAACATTCAGATAAACTATGAATACACACAAGATAATTCTGTTGTTTCTTTGTTTGAACAATAGAGTTTGGAGACACAAGCTTTCAGGCTTTTTGATAGATCTGCTTACACTTTCACACATTGGTTGAATGCTTCACCCACACACACACACACACACACACACACACACCAACCCACAAATACACACAAACACACACAAATGCGCTCTCTCTCTCTCTCTCTCTCTCCCCTTTTTGTACTTTTACATTCTGCACTTCTAAGTAAGGGCCGTGACCTCGTAACGTTTTTCTCTGAGCACCAGCATCTTTTTTAACTTTCTAATGAGGAGCGAGCGTAGAGAAAAGGCGCTGCTCCTATCGTCTATTTTCAGAGCACTTCCCCTTTTCTCTTTGGCCACTGCGAGCACACACAAAGAAATATCTCTCTTGTTCAGGCAACCGATCATATGTTAGATCAGGCGGGACACTTGATTTTTATGACTCAGACAGCTGAAGAATCATAATAGCTCCAGACTAATATTTAAAATCCCCTTCAGTCAAAACTGTGTTTTTCTACTTGTTCTTAAAACAGCTGTTGCAGCCAAACTGACGACTGCAGTTTGAGTCACAACACTGGATATTTTTAAGGACACCAGAGACATATCCATCCGTTCTTATGAAGACAAAACCAGGTATTTCTTAAGGAGAGCTGCAGACATTTCCAGTAGTTTTTGTGGAGACCAAAACCAGTTTTAAGCCGAACCATGATATTTTCCAAACCATAACCAAGTAGTTTTTGTGCCTCAGTTATAAACTATCATGAGAGAACCTAAACAATCGTGAAGTTGCAACATAAAGAAACGTCCAGTTTTAACTGATCTGTGGTTTTGCAGAAACATTAACTGTTAAGTCAGGGCTGCTAATGATGTTAATAGTCGTTTAAAAACCATGAGACATACCAGCAACGTGAATCAAAAGTTGTAATGTAAAAGAATAAATAGTAGCTAAAGCTCAGAGACTGCAGTCGAAAGTACAATATTTACCTCAGTACATGTAACCTTCTATACATCCTCAGAGAAATGCTCACCTAACAGTGTATGGATTGTGTAGGATTATGTCTTTGTCTTCATGAATAATGTTAACTTCCTCTTCTACACAGAGTGAAACAAGAAACAACCTGTGCTGACTAGCTTCAGTGTTCTTCCTAAAATGTCTCTTGGACAAAACTCTGATCGCAGGAAGAAAGTGATACGATGATGATAAAGATGAACATGCACCTGTTGTGTTATCTAACTGAGAGGAGCCTAAAACATGACATTACTAAATCATCAAGATGTGACAGTGTGGGTTAAAAACTGAATTGCTCACAGCGTATGTAGATTCCAGCCAATATGAGAAGATACATCACTCCCAGAGTCACTGCAGGAGCTCTGAAACAGCTTCTTCTGACAGCTGCACGATTCTTTTCAGTGTTTGGTCCTACAGAGGAAAAATACACAGACAACATTTTCATCATGTTGGTGTGAAGTTTGAAGTGGCCACTTTAAACTGTGGAGTATCTGCTGCTCATTGTCATTCCCTCTATAAGAATAATGACTGACGTTACACCAGATTAGAGCACCAAGACAGCTGATAATGACCCGTAGTCAGAGGTGACTGATGGTGAACTGATGGATGAATTGATCATTTTCACTCAGTATTTAATTTAAATATAGCCACATAAACATTTGAACTAACTTCCCTTTGTCCAATAGTCATCATTTAAGACTTACTGGCTTGTTGTGACCCAAGATCAGCATGATGCTCTTCATCCTCTAAGATCTCCACCTCCATCTCCTCTCCCTCTCCTCTGTTCTCTCTTCTGGTGAATCTCACATTGAAGCTGGAATCTGGTGCAGCAAGAATTTCTGCAGACATCTTTACAAACTGAAAACTTAACTGAAGCTGTTCCTGAAGGTTTAACTGTGTAGTTTATCTGTCTGTCTTTGAGTTGGACAGCCTCTAACACAGGAAGTGACACCAGGACAGACCACAACTAAACACATGAAAAGACACACTTCACTTAAAATGGGTTCAAAATTAGACTTTTAATGGTTTGCTCATTGGAATCAAGACACTCTTCAACTAAACAATATAAATGTATTTGAAGCTACAAACTGAGGCTGTTTTTTTGTTACTAAGTCTGGACGGTGACTTTGAGGAAATGAAGTTTGTGTGTTCACATACACACATTTGTGCTGAGCTGCATTCACAGTTGACCACACAGTTTACTCACACATACGTATATGACACAGGAAATGTGGTGCTACAGGTCTGTTGTTTTTTCAGTTAGCTCTGCTACATGCACAACTTGTGACCCACGGAGAGATAACAGATGCAAACAGTGTGTAGGAGTGCAGATCAAAGATCCAAAATGAATGACCAATGTTAAATTGCATCCAGGTTTGATCCAGATATGAGACAGATGAAATGAAGTTTCAATGGGGCCTTGGTTAAGATTAGAAAATGTCCTTATCATTGAATTATCATGTGAATTGGACAGAAGCACATTACACAGGCTAAAGAGGCAGAACATAAACCTTCAAGCATGTTTCAGTCTCCTGTAGAAGCTTCACACTGAAAATTAGCAGCTGGTGTATCAAAGAGGACTCAGACAGAACTTGGCATTATTTTCACATATTGAACGCAGACAGATCGAACTGAATACAAACTTATGAATCAACTAAAGCAAAGTAAAGACAAGCTTTTATTGTGAAAATCCTGCAGGGCTGCAGAGTAAGTAATACACATGTAGTTGTGTTGGATCACTTCCAATCAGGTTACACAGCATGTAAGGCAGAGGAACAATATGTGTGTGATCCAGGTTATTTAGCATGTCACACACAATACATGTAAATGTGTCTGAGTTTTCAGAGCTGATCTCAACACTACACACTTCTGTCATCATAGAATGCAAGAAATCCTTTTCTCACAGATATAGGGCTTAGTATATTGATAATAGCTTTGTGTCCATTGTCCTTGTTGATTGTAGCATGTTGCGTATTGGACTGATGAAGCAACTGAGTGTCCAAATGCCCAAAACCTGTAGGACAAAATAACATTTTCCTTTTAAATAGGGCAGAAACTTCTGATTATTTTCAATTTGAAATCATTTGTTGAATTTTACCTCAAATATTTATGTTTTCTTTAATTATTGATGGTTTTTCAATAACTCATATAACATGTGTAGTAATCTTGTCTCCCTGTTTACAGTAATTCATGTGATTAGCATTTGCAGGAATGAATCAGAAAAAGAAAGAGATTATAGATCCACTGATTTGAAACACAAAGATGGTTTCCCAATCATTGTGTCTCTTTAAGTTGATAATATTAATAATATTCACATTTATTTGACAGAGTTGAGAAGACGTTTTCTCTTTCAAACAAATGATCCTGGAGCACATACTGTAATATAAACTATAACTGTAGTGCTGGTTGATGAAGCTGCTCCACACCTCCTCACTAACAGACATTTATTAAAAAAAAATTATTATTTATTTTTTTCAGTTTGAAAACACACTTATTGCAAAGATAAGTGGTCACTTTAATGGAAATGTGAAAGAAATAAAATCTTTAAAATGTCTCACATTTCTGTCAGCGGTGATCCGTCCACCCACTTCCATTCATAATAGTATGTTCCTGTTGACTCTGTCTTTAGACCAATCCAGGACTCTCCACACATGTTGTTCAGGTCACTGACAAATTTCTGGTATTTAACAAGAGACAAAAATCATTTCTCTGTTCATCATTCAGTTTTTCTGTTGTAGTAAAGAAATGTTGTTAAATATAAATAATAATTAAAATGTTTCATTGCAAACAAAACAACAAAACCGGGCTTTAAAATACACACAGCCTGAAATATGAAAATAATATTGACAGGAAAACAGGTCCAAATGACAGAGTCAAAGCAGGTTGAATTAGAGGCACTTTACTAACACACACTCATTGACAAACACACTCACATGTTCATCTTTGTTGTTTATGACCACCAGATCTGCTCCTTTGCTCTGACAGTCAGCTCTGCTCTGATACCATGTGTTCATCTGATTGGATCTAAAGTAACAGCTGCATCCAAATCTCGTCCATCCGTCAGGACACCACTTCCCTTAATGTCAAACACGTGTTTTAGAGATAGATTTCATGTCATTCTGTGTCAAATTGACTTCTTGTTTTCTCAATTTAGTTTAAGATCTTTCTTGATCACCACTTTCCCTATTCAGGCTGTTTACTCTGTATTTTCACTCAGGATTTAATATCTCATTTGTGACTGTCTGAAATATCCACATAGCAAAAAATGTCAACATGAAACAGTTATAATTAAAAGTTGAAGCACAGTCAAGTTATATTATATAAATTCACATTACAGTTGCTCATTTTACATTTTTCTCACCTTTAATTTTGTCCTTCAGCTTCTTTACCTCATCCTGTAACTGACTGTTGTTGACTGTCATGTCTTGAGAAACACAACAATAGATAAATAGTGAGATAATACAAACATTTTTAAGCTTAGTGTAAAAGTGTATCCTGTATATTTGGTATTTCCTTATTTGTTTTGAGACTTGTTCTTACCTAAAACTGTTTCCTTGAGTTGGGTGTGGTTCTTGCTCAGCTGTTCTTTTTCTTTAGTGACTGAAATATCTGGTGAGAACCAGAACAAAGTAAGAGACACAAACAAATCATTGTGCTTTATACTAAAGACCAACTACCTTACTTCCTGTGCATAATGAAATATCACTGTCACTATTCCAAAGGGGAATTTAGTTATTTGGTGTACTTGTCCTTTAACCTGTCTTGTTTGGTATGTGGAGGTGTTATATGAAGTGAAGTATCAATTTTCAAGTATGAACAAGAACCAGAGTAGATCAACAACATCAAGTAATTGTACTTAAACGAGGTTAAAAGAGTGTATTCTGAAAATGATTTCTAGTTATGTGGTATATGTTGCTGTTAAAGGACAGGTTCAGACTCACATGTCATGTGGACATTGAAAGAATGAACATTTCCTCCTCTCAGAACTGCCTTTGATCCTTCACAAGAAACACAGTCTTCTTCAGCCAAAGATGAGGCTTCACTTGTTACTCAAATTAAATGGGTTTGTGTTTTTAGAACAATAAACCTTCTTTTTGTTTCCACAGAAAATGTTTCCTCCATCAAAAATAAACAACCTCTGGGTACACTTTGTAAATAAAGGCACCATAACTACTTGGGTAGGTTTAGGAAGAGGTCATGGTTCGGCTTGAAAATGTTCTGCTTCCTTTAAAGAGTCATCCTTGGCTTTTAGCTTCACACAGGATTCAAACTTTGGTCTTCTGGGTGAATTTCAAACCCATCCAAACCCCAACCTCCTCCCTACGTGGACTTTCTGGCACTTTATATAAGTTCACCCGTCATTATCGCCCCCTGCTGGTTCTGCACCTTCATACACCAGGTGACCTTTAAAAATATCCAGTGGTTTGACTCAAACTCCTGTTGCTTGTTGTCAGCGTTGTTGGATGTTGTAACGCCACCAACTTCCCTCCATTTTCTGTCACTACAGGTGGCTAATAATGTGACCATGATGTTACACGTCTGGTACAAATGTCAACCTAAGATGTTACTGTGGTTTTCCGAAACTATGTTAACTGTTAACATGGGCTGAGAGTTTGGCTGCAGAAAGTTGTTTTCACATTAACATTTCACATTAATTGTACATTTTCTCAGCTCACTGAAAGTCTGATGTTAAGAGGCGGGCCTTGGACCATGATCTGTGACATCACATATCATTTGGAGCCATTTCTGGTCCAATATTCAGCATCCACAAGTGTGATGTGGAAACTTGACAGTGAAGTACGAGACATCTTGTGTCCAGCAGGAACATTTGCGTAATACCACATATTTGCATAGATCATAGATTCAGGATATTTTGCTGAGGAAGAAGGTGTAGATTCAATTTGTAAGGGATTTCAGATATATAACTTTTTCTATTTCTGCATTTTTGCACAGAACAAAGACTTTTCCATATATTGGAATTGTGTTACAACTGAATTTCTTTGCAGGCGGTACAGACAGGAGGAGTGATCACAGTGACAAATAACTTATATAATCAATGTGGTTCATAGACATGCAGGAATTGTACCAGTTTTTCTTAATGCATTCATCATGGGATGTATTTTATCTTACAGTATTTGGATAGGAGGATGATTACAGTCAGCATCAGAAAGCACAGCACTCCAAGACAGAAAACAGCAGCAATGAACAGCTTTCTTTGGACGGCTGGAGGTTGTTTCTCATTGTGCTGTCCTAAAGTGACAAAACACACAGAGAGTGAGTCATTCCCCTCTGCTACAAAGATATTTTACTCTGTGGATTCACTGCTTTGATCTGTGGTGACATCTGTGCACAACTGTGAACAAGTTGTTTTAAAAGTCTTAACATTAGACAGATTTAAAAAATATTCAAACACTGTTGTGTGGACCAAAATATGAGCTCATCTTAAATGTTGAATTATAATGAATCATTGAATTGCACAACTGAGCTTCAACAGAAAGCTGTGTTACAGCTGTGCATCACCTCTTCAGCCTCTCTCACCCTCGACTCTGTACTGATAATAACATTCAACAGATCTCGTCATGCAGCACTTTGCTTCTTCCTGTCGTGTCATTTCTGTTACTACCCTGTTGTAAAGCTGTCTTTACTGGAGATGTTACTTCCTCAGATATGAGAAATGATGTCTGATTGTTAAATGTTAGTACGACCAATAGATATGATGCCAAAAGGCCCTGAATATTAGATAAATGTTGTGTCTTAAAAGAAAAAAACTTTCTGGAAAGTGTAACGATCTAAACTGAGAGTTTACACGATTTAAAGGGCACACCCACCATCAAAGAAGACGAGCATTATTTTTAAAATTATATTGATTTGTCATAGTTTCTCACTTACCTCCGTCATGTGACTGAAAATGATTTATTCCAATATCGTCTGCACTCTCGTAGATTTCCACCTCATTTTCCTGCCACTCCTCTCTGTCTCCCTCCTCCTTTCTGGTGTATCTGACCTTCTTGGATAAGTCCGGTTTGGCATAAATATCTGAGGACATCTTGAGAGGACTGAAACTGTTAAAGAGTAGCTGCACTTCACTTACTCTTACTGCACTGTGCTGATCGGTTACTATGCTGCTGTACGTGTATAATATGCAGCACTAACTATGGTAGATAAGTACAATAACGTAGTAACTGTACTGATGCTGCTGGCAGTGTTTCTTGGTCCAACGTCCGTCTGGTGTCGGTCGAAAACATTCAGGAAGTAACAACATGCAAAGAATCACACATACACACCCTTTAATTCACTTGACTCTTTATGAAACATGGTGGATTTTATAACAGCTAGACGACAGAACTGTCTCATCTTTAGATTTATGAAAACATTCAGATAAACTATGAATACACACAAGATAATTCTGTTGTTTCTTTGTTTGAACAATAGAGTTTGGAGACACAAGCTTTCAGGCTTTTTGATAGATCTGCTTACACTTTCACACATTGGTTGAATGCTTCACCCACACACACACACACACACACACACACACCAACCCACAAATACACACAAACACACACAAATGCGCTCTCTCTCTCTCTCTCTCTCCCCTTTTTGTACTTTTACATTCTGCACTTCTAAGTAAGGGCCGTGACCTCGCAACGTTTTTCTCTGAGCGCCAGCCTCTTTTTTAACTGTTTCTAATGAGGAGCGAGCGTAGAGAAAAGGCGCTGCTCCTATCGTCTATTTTCAGAGCACTTCCCCTTTTCTCTGTGGCCACTGCGAGCACACACACAGAAACATCTCTCTTGTTCAGGCAGCCAATCATATGTTAGATCAGGCGGGACACTTGATTTTAATGACTCAGACAGCTGAAGAATCATAATAGCTCCAGACTAATATTTAAAGTCCCCTTCAGTCAAAACTGTGTTTTTCTACTTGTTCTTAGAACAGCTGTTGCAGCTGGTGGTGGTGTTATTACAGCCAAACGGACGACTGCAGTTCGAGTCACAACACTGAATATTTTTAAGGACATCTGAAGACATTTCTGTTCTCATGAAGACAAAACCAGGTGTTTCTTAAGGAGAGCTGCAGACATTTCCAGTAGTTTTTGTGGAGACCAAAACCAGTTTGAAGCCGAACCATGATATTTTCCAAACCATGACCAAGTGTTTTTTGTGCCTTAGTTATAAACTTTTATCAGAGAAATAGAAAATTCAACCTAAACAATCGTGAAGTTGCAACACAAAGAAACGTCCAGTTTTAACTGATCTGTGGTTTTGCAGAAACATGAACTGTTAAGTCAGGGCTGATAATGATGTTAATAGTCGTTTGAAAACCATGAGACATACCAGCAACATGAATCAAAAGTTGTAATGTAAAAGAATAAATAGTAGCTAAAGCTCAGAGACTACAGTCGAAAGTACAATATTACCTCAGTACATGTAACCTTCTATACATCCTCAGAGAAATGCTCACCTAACAGTGTATGGATTGTGTAGGATTATGTCTTTGTCTTCATAAATAATGTTAACTTCCTCTTCTACACAGAGTGAAACAAGAAACAACCTGTGCTGACTAGCTTCAGTGTTCTTCCTAAAATGTCTCTTGAACAAAACTGATTGCAGGAAGAAAGTGATACGATGATGATAAAGATGAACACGCACCTGTTGTGTTATCTAACTGAGAGGAGCCTAAAACATGACATTACTAATTCATCAAGATGTGACAGTTTGGGTTGAAAACTGAATTGCTCACAGCGTATGTAGATTCCAGCCAATATGAGAAGATACATCACTCCCAGAGTCACTGCAGGAGCTCTGAAACAGCTTCTTCTGACAGCATCACGATTCTTTTCAGTGTTTGGTCCTACAGAGGAAAAATACATAGACAACATTTTCATCATGTTGGTGTGAAGTTTGAAGTGGCCACTTTAAACTGTGGAGTATCTGCTGCTCATTGTCATTCCCTCTATAAGAATAATGACTGACGTTACACCAGATTAGAGCACCAAGACAGCTGATAATGACCCGTAGTCAGCGGTGACTGATGGTGAACTGATGGATGAATTGATCATTTTCACTCAGTATTTAATTTAAATATAGCCACTTAAACATTTGAAATAACTTCCCTTTGTCCAATAGTCATCATTTAAGACTTACTGGCTGGTTTTGACCCAAGATCAGCGTGATGCTCTTCATCCTCTGAGATCTCCACCTCCATCTCCTCTCCCTCTCCTCTGTTCTCTCTTCTGGTGAATCTCACATTGAAGCTGGAATCTGGTGCAGCAAGAATTTCTGCAGACATCTTTACAAACTGAAAACTTAACTGAAGCTGTTCTTGAAGGTTTCACTGTGTAGTTTATCTGTCTGTCTTTGAGTTGGACAGCCTCTAACACAGGAAGTGACACCAGGACAGACCACACCTAAACACATGAAAAGACGCACTTCACTTAAAATGGTTTCAAAATTAGACTTTTAATGGTTTGCTCATTGGAATCAAGACACTCTTCAAATAAACAATATAAATATATTTGAAGCTACAAACTGAAGCTGTTTTTGTGTTCATTTCTTGACAGTGACTTTGAGGAAATACAAGGTTTTCACTGTAAAGCACAAGTGTGTGTTCACATACACACATTTGTCCTGAGCTGCAGTAACAGTTGACCACACAGTTTACTCACACATATGAATATGACACAGGAAATGTGATGCTACAGGTCTGTTGTTTTTTCAGTTAGCTCTGCTACATGCACAACTTGTGACCCACGGAGAGATAACAGATGCAAACAGTGTGTAGGAGTGCAGATCAAAGATCCAAAATGAATGACAAATGTTAAATTGCATCCAGGTTTGATCCAGATATGAGACAGATGAAATGAAGTTTAAATGGGGCCTTGGTTAACATTAGAAAATGTCCTTATCATTGAATTATCATGTGAATTGGACAGAAGCACAGTACACAGGCTAAAGAGGCAGAACATAAACCTTCAAGCATGTTTCAGTCTCCTGTAGAAGCTTCACACTGAAAATTAGCAGCTGGTGTATCAAAGAGGACTCAGACAAAACTTGGCATTATTTTCACATATTGAACGCAGACAGATCGAACTGAATACAAACTTATGAATCAACTAAAGCAAAGTAAAGACAAGCTTTTATTGTGATAATCCTGCAGAGGTACAGAGTAAGTAATACACATATAGTTGTGTTGGATCACTTCCAATCAGGTTATACAGCATGTAAGGCAGAGGAACAATGTGTGTGTGATCCAGGTTATTTAGCATGTGACACACAATACATGTAAATGTGTCTGAGTTTACAGAGCTGATCTCAACACTACACACTTCTGTCATCATAGAATGAAATGAATCTATTTCTCACAGATCCAGGACTTATTATCATCATATTTACTTTGCATCCATTGTCCTTGTTGATTGCAGCATGTAGCACGCTGGTCCCATGTAGCAGCTCGTAGTCCTGATGCCCAAAACCTGTAGCACAAATAAAATGTTTAGCTTTTAAACAGGGCAGAAACTTCTGATTATTTTCAATTTGAAATAAGTTGTTGAATTTTACCTAAAATATTTATGTTTTCTTTAATTATTGATAGTTTTACAATAACTCATTTAACATGTGTCGTAATCTTGTCTCTGTTTACAGTAATTCATGTGATTAGCATTTGCAGGAATGAATCAGAAAAAGAAAGAGATTATAGATCCACTGATTTGAAACACAAAGATGGTTTCCCAATCATTGTGTCTCTTTTAACTCGATAATATTAATAATATTCACATTTATTTGACAGAGTTGAGAAGACGTTTTCTCTTTCAAACAAATGATCCTGGAGCACATACTGTAATATAAACTATAACTGTAGTGCTGGTTGATGAAGCAGCTCCACACCTCCTCACTAACAGACACTTTTTTCATATTTCAGTTTGAGAACACACTTATTTTAAAGATAAGCGGTTACTTTGATGGAAATGTGAAAGAAATAAAATCTTTAAAATGTCTCACATTTCTGTCAGCGGTGATCCGTCCACCCACTTCCATTCATAATAGTATGTTCCTGTTGACGCTGTCTTTAGACCAATCCAGGACTCTTCATTCATGTTGTTCAGGTCACTGACAAATTTCTGGTATTTGAGAGACAAAAATCATTTCTCTGTTCATCATTCAGTTTTTCTATTCTAGTAAAGAAATGTTGTTTAATATAAATAATTATTAAAATCTTTCTTTGCAAACAAAACAACAAAACCAAGCTTTAAAATACACACAGTCTGAAATATGAAAATAGTATTGACAGGAAAACAGGTCCAAATGACAGAGTCAAAGCAGGTTGAATTAGAGACACTTTACTAACACACACTCATTGACAAACACACTCACATGTTCATCTTTGTTGTTTATGACCACCAGATCTGCTCCTTCGCTCTGACAGTCAGTTCTGCTCTGATACCACGTTCTCTTCTGATTGGATCTAAAGTAACAGCTGCATCCAAATCTCGTCCATCCCTCAGGACACCACTTCCCTTAATGTCAAACACGTGTTTTAAAGATAGATTTCATGTCATTCTGTGTCAAATTGACTTCTTGTTTTCTCTATTTAGTTTAAGATCTTTCTTGATCACCACTTTCCCCATTCAGACTGTTTACTCTGTATTTTCACTCAGGATTTAATATCTCATTTGTGACTGTCTGAAATATCCACATAGCAAAAAATGTCAACATGAAACAGTTATTATTAAAAGTTGAAGCACAGTCAAGTTATATCATGTAAATTCAATGTTTCCCCTTTAATTTCGTCCTTCAGCTTCTTTACTTCATCCTGTAACTGACTGTTGTTGACTGTCATGTTTTGAGAAACACAAAAATAGATAAACAGTGAGATAATACAAACATTTTTAAGCTTAGTGTAAAATTGGATCCTGTATATTTGGTATTTCCTTATTTGTTTTGAGACTTTTTCTTACCTGAAACTGTTTCCTGGAGTTGGGTGTAGTTGTTGCTCAGCTGGTCTTTTTCCAGAGTGAACAAAATATCAGGTGAGAACCAGAACAAAGTAAGAGACACAAACAAATCATTGTGCTTTATACTAAAGACCAACTACCTTACTTCCTGTGCATAATGAAATATCACTGTCACTATTCCAAAGGGGAATTTAGTTATTTGGTGTACTTGTCCTTTAACCTGTCTTGTTCAGTATGTGGAGGTGTCATAACAAGTGGATTATCAGTTTTCAGGTATGAACAAGAACCAGAGTAGATCAACAACATCAAGTAATTGTGCTTAAACGAGGTTAAAAGAGTGTATTCTGAAAATGATTTCTAGTTATGTGGTATATGTTGCTGTTAAAGGACAGGTTCAGACTCACATGTCATGTGGACATTGAAAGAATGAACATTTCCTCCTCTCAGAACTGCCTTTGATCCTTCACAAGAAACACAGTCTTCTTCAGCCAAAGATGAAGCTTCACTTGTTACTCAAATTAAATGGGTTTGTGTTTTTAGTACAATAAACCTTCTTTTTGTTTCCACAGAAAATGTTTCCTCCATAATAAATAAACAACCTCTGGGTACACTTTGAAAATAATGGCACCATAACTACTTGGGTAGGTTTAGGAAGAGGTCATGGTTCGGATTGAGAATGTTCTACTTCCTTTAAAGAGTCATCCTTGGCTTTTAGCTTCACACAGGATTCAAACTTTGGTCTTCTGGGTGAATTTCAAACCCATCCAAACCCCAACCTCCTCCCTACGCAGACTTTCTGGCACTTTATATATGTTCATCCCGTCACTATCGCCCCCTGCTGGTTCTGCACCTTCATACACCAGGTGACCTTTAAAAATATCCAGTGCTTTGACTCAAACTCCTGTCGCTTGTTGTCAGCGTTGTTGGATGTTGTAACGCCACCACCTTCCCTCCATTTTCTGCCACTACAGGTGGCTAATAATGTGAACGTGATGTTACACGTCTGGTACAAATGTCAACCTTGGACGTTACTGTGGTTTTCAGAAACTATGTTAACTGCTAACATAACATCCTGGAGACTGGGCTGAGAGTTTGGCTGCAGAAAGTTGTTTTCACATTAACATTTCACATTAATTGTACATTTTCTCAGCTCACTGAAAATCTGATGTTAAGAGGCGGGCCTTGGACCATGATCTGTGACATCACATATCATTTGAAGCCATTTCTTGTCCAATATTCAGCATCCACAAGTGTGATGTGGAAACTTGACAGTGAAGTACGAGACATCTTGTGTCCAGCAGGAACATTTGAGTCATACCACATATTTGCATAGATCATAGATTCAGGATATTTTGATGAGGAAGAAGGTGTAGATTCAATTTGTAAGGGATTTCAGATATAAAACTTTTTCTATTTCTGCATTTTTACACAGAACAAAAGACTTTTCCATATATTGGAATTGTGTTACGACTGAATTTCTTTGCAGGCGGTACAGACAGGAGGAGTGATCACAGTGACAAATAACTTATATAATCAATGTGGTTCATAGACATGCAGGAATTGTACCAGTTTTTCTTAATGCATTCATCATGGGATGTATTTTATCTTACAGTATTTTGATAGGAGGATGATTACAGTCAGCATCAGAAAGCACAGCACTCCAAGACAGAAAACAGCAGCAATGAACAGCTTTCTTTGGACGACTGGATGTTGTTCCTCATTGTGCTGTCCTGAAGTGACAAAACACACAGAGAGTGTTTCATTCCCCTCTGCTACAAAGATATTTTACTCTGTGGATTCACTGCTTTGATCTGTGGTGACATCTGTGCACAACTGTGAACAAGTTGTTTTAAAAGTCTTAACATTAGACAGATTTAAAAGATATTACTTAAACACTGTTGTATGAACCAAAATATGAGCTCATCTTAAATGTTGAGTTATAATGAATCATTGAATTGCACAACTGAGCTTCAACAGAAAGCTGTGTTACAGCTGTGCATCACCTCTTCAGCCTCTCTCACCCTCGACTCTGTACTAATAATAACATTCAACAGATCTTGTCATGCAGCACTTTGCTTCTTCCTGTCGTGTTATTTCTGTTACTACCCTGTTGTAAAGCTGTCTTTACTGGAGATGTTACTTCCTCAGATCTGAGAAATGATGTCTGATTGTTAAATGTTAATACAACCAATAGATGTGATGCCAAAAGGCCCTGAATATTAGATAAATGTTGTGTCTTAAAGGAAACAAACTTTCTGGAAAGTGTAACGATCTAAACTGAGAGTTTACACGATTTAAAGGGCACATCCACCATCAAAGAAGACAAGCATTATTTTTAAAATAATATTGATTTGTCATAGTTTCTCACTTACCTCCGTCATGTGACTGAAAATGATTTATTCCAATATCGTCTACACTCTCGTAGATTTCCACCTCATTTTCCTGCCACTCCTCTCTGTCTCCCTCCTCCTTTCTGGTGTATCTGACCTTCTTGGATAAATCCGGTTTGGCATAAATATCTGTGGACATCTTGAGAGGACTGAAACTGTTAAAGAGTAGCTGCACTTCACTTACTTTTACTGCACTGTGCTGATCGGCTATTATGCTGCTGTACGTGTATAATATGCAGCACTAACTATGGTAGATAAGTACAACAACGTAGTAACTGTACTGATGCTGCTGGCAGTGTTTCTTGGTCCAACGTCCGTCTGGTGGCAGTCGAAAACATTCAGGAAGTAACAACAAGCAAAGAATCACACATACACACCCTTTAATTCACTTGACTCTTTATGAAACATGGTGGATTTTATAACAGCTAGACGACAGAACTGTCTCATCTTTAGATTTATGAAAACATTCAGATAAACTATGAATACACACAAAATAATTCTGTTGTTTCTTTGTTTGAACAATAGAGTTTGAAGACACAAGGTTTCAGGCTTTTTGATAGATCTGCTTACACTTTCACACATTGGTTGAATGCTTCACACACACACACACACACACACACACACACCAACCCACAAATACACACAAACACACACACACAAACACACACAAATGCGCTCTCTCTCTCTCTCTCTCTCTCCCCTTTTTGTACTTTTACATTTTGCACTTCTAAGTAAGGGCCGTGACCTCGCAACGTTTTTCTCTGAGCGCCAGCCTCTTTTTTAACTGTTTCTAATGAGGAGCGAGCGTAGAGAAAAGGCGCTGCTCCTATCGTCTATTTTCAGAGCACTTCCCCTTTTCTCTGTGGCCACTGCGAGCACACACACAGAAACATCTCTCTTGTTCAGGCAACCAATCATATGTTAGATCAGGCGGGACATTTGATTTTAATGACTCAGACAGCTGAAGAATCATAATAGCTCCAGACTAATATTTAAAATCCCCTTCAGTCAAAACTGTGTTTTTCTACTTGTTCTTAGAACAGCTGTTGCAGCCAAACTGACGACTGCAGTTTGAGTCTCAACACTGGATATTTTTAAGGACGTCTGAAGACATTTCTGTTCTCATGAAGACAAAACCAGGTGTTTCTTAAGGAGAGCTGCAGACATTTCCAGTAGTTTTTGTGGAGACCAAAACCAGTTTGAAGCCGAACCATGATATTTTCCAAACCATGACCAAGTGTTTTTTGTGCCTCAGTTATAAACTTTTATCAGAGAAATAGAAAATTAAACCTAAACAATCGTGAAGTTGCAACACAAAGAAACGTCCAGTTTTAACTGATCTGTGGTTTTGCAGAAACATGAACTGTTAAGTCAGGGCTGATAATGATGTTAATAGTCGTTTGAAAACCATGAGACATACCAGCAACGTGAATCAAAAGTTGTAATGTAAAAGAATAAATAGTATCTAAAGCTCAGAGACTACAGTCGAAAGTACAATATTACCTCAGTACATGTAACCTTCTATACATCCTCAGAGAAATGCTCACCTAACAGTGTATGGATTGTGTAGGATTATGTCTTTGTCTTCATGAATAATGTTAACTTCCTCTTCTAAACAGAGTGAAACAAGAAACAACCTGTGCTGACTAGCTTCAGTGTTCTTCCTAAAATGTCTCTTGGACAAAACTCTGATCGCAGGAAGAAAGTGATACGATGATGATAAAGACGAACACGCACCTGTTGTGTTATCTCACTGAGAGGAGCCTAAAACATGACATTACTAAATCATCAAGATGTGACAGTGTGGGTTAAAAACTGAATTGCTCACAGCGTATGTAGATTCCAGCCAATATGAGAAGATACATCACTCCCAGAGTCACTGCAGGAGCTCTGAAACACCTTCTGACAGCTGCACGATTCTTTTCAGTGTTTGGTCCTACAGAGGAAAAATACATAGACAACATTTTCATCATGTTGGTGTGAAGTTTGAAGTGGCCACTTTAAACTGTGGAGTATCTGCTGCTCATTGTCATTCCCTCTATAAGAATAATGACTGACGTTACACCAGATTAGAGCACCAAGACAGCTGATAATGACCCGTAGTCAGCGGTGACTGATGGTGAACTGATGGATGAATTGATCATTTTCACTCAGTATTTAATTTAAATATAGCCACATAAACATTTGAACTAACTTCCCTTTGTCCAATAGTCATCATTTAAGACTTACTGGCTTGTTGTGACCCAAGATCAGCGTGATGCTCTTCGTCCTCTAAGATCTCCACCTCCATCTCCTCTCCCTCTCCTCTGTTCTCTCTTGTGGTGAATCTCACATTGAAGCTGGGATCTGGTGCAGCAAGAATTTCTGCAGACATCTTTACAAACTGAAAACTTAACTGAAGCTGTTCTTGAAGGTTTCACTGTGTAGTTTATCTGTCTGTCTTTGAGTTGGACAGCCTCTAACACAGGAAGTGACACCAGGACAGACCACACCTCAACACATGAAAAGACACACTTCACTTAAAATGATTTCAAAATTAGACTTTTAATGGTTTGCTCATTGGAATCAAGACACTCTTCAAATAAACAATATAAATATATTTGAAGCTACAAACTGAGGCAGTTTTTTTGTTATTAAGTCTGGACGGTGACTTTGAGGAAATGAAGTTTGTGTGTTCACACACACACATTTGTGCTGAGCTGCATTCACAGTTGACCACACAGTTTACTCACACATACGTATATGACACAGGAAATGTGATGCTACAGGTCTGTTGTTTTTTCAGTTAGCTCTGCTACATGCACAACTTGTGACCCACGGAGAGATAACAGATGCAAACAGTGTGTAGGAGTGCAGATCAAAGATCCAAAATGAATGACCAATGTTAAATTGCATCTAGGTTTGATCCAGACATGAGACAGTTGAAATGAAGTTTAAATGGGGCCTTGGTTAAGATTAGAAAATGTCCTTATCATTGAATTATCATGTGAATTGGACAGAAGCACATTACACAGGCTAAAGAGGCAGAACATAAACCTTCAAGCATGTTTCAGTCTCCTGTAGAAGCTTCACACTGAAAATTAGCAGCTGGTGCATCAAAGAGGACTCAGACAGAACTTGGCATTATTTTCACATATTGAACGCAGACAGATCGAACTGAATACAAACTTATGAATCAACTAAAGCAAAGTAAAGACAAGCTTTTATTGTGAAAATCCTGCAGGGCTGCAGAGTAAGTAATACACATGTAGTTGTGTTGGATCACTTCCAATCAGGTTACACAGCATGTAAGGCAGAGGATCAATATGTGTGTGATCCAGGTTATTTAGCATGTCACACACAATACATGTAAATGTGTGTGAGTTTACAGAGCTGATCTCAACACTACACACTTCTGTCATCATAGAATGAAATGAATCTATTTCTCACAGATCCAGTACTTATTATCATCATATCTACTTTGTGTCCATTGTCCTTGTTGATTGCAGCATGTTGCACACTGATACCATGTAGCAGCTCGTAGTCCTGATGTCCAGAAGCTGTAGGACAAAGAAAATGTTTAGCTTTTAAACAGGGCAGAAACTTCTGATTATTTTCAATTTGAAATAAGTTGTTGAATTTTACCTCAAATATTAATGTTTTCTATAATTATTGATAGTTTTTCAATAACTTGTTTAACATGTGTAGTAATCTTGTCTCTATGTTTACAGTAATTCATGTGATTAGCATTTGCAGGAATGAATCAGAAAAAGAAAGAGATTATAGATCCACTGATCTGAAACACAAAGATGGTTTCCCAATCATTGTGTCTCTTTTAACTCGATAATATTAATAATATTCACATTTATTTGACAGAGTTGAGAAAACGTTTTCTCTTTCAAACAAATGATCCTGGAGCACATACTGTGATATAAACTATAACTGTAGTGCTGGTTGATGAAGCAGCTCCACACCTCCTCACAAACAGACACTTTTTTCATATTTCAGTTTGAGAACACACTTATTTTAAAGATAAGCTGTTACTTTGATGGAAATGTGAAAGAAATAAAATCTTTAAAATGTCTCACATTTCTGTCAGCGGTGATCCGTCCACCCACTTCCATTCATAACTACTTCCTGTTGACCATCCTGTCTCTAGACCAATCCAGGACTCTCCATTCATGTTGTTCAGGTCACTGACAAATTTCTGGTATTTAACAAGAGACAAAAATCATTTCTCTGTTCATTATTCAGTTTTTCTATTGTAGTAAACAAATGTTAAATTTAAATAATTATTAAAATGTTTCATTGCAAACAAAACGACAAAACCGATCTTTAAAATACACACAGTCTGAAATATGAAAATAGTATTGACAGGAAACCAGGTCCAAATGACGGAGTCAAAGCAGGTTGAATTAGAGACACTTTACTAACACACACTCATTGACAAACACACTCACATGTTCATCTTTGTTGTTTATGACCACCAGATCTGCTCCTTTGCTCTGACAGTCAGTTCTGCTCTGATCCCACGTTCTCTTCTGATTGGATCTAAAGTAACAGCTGCATCCAAATCTCGTCCATCCGTCAGGACACCACTTCCCTTAATGTCAAACACGTGTTTTAAAGATAGATTTCTCGTTTTCTCTATTTAGTTTAAGATCTTTCTTGATCACCACTTTCCCTATTCAGGCTGTTTACTCTGTATTTTCACTCAGGATTTAATATCTCATTTGTGACTGTCTGAAATATCCACATAGCAACAAATGTCAACATGAAACAGTTATAATTAAAAGTTGAAGCACAGTCAAGTTATATTATATAAATTCACATTACAGTTGCTCATTTTCAATTTTTCTCACCTTTAATTTCATCCTTCAGCTTCTTTACCTCATCCTGTAACTGACTGTTGTTGACTGTCATGTTTTGAGACACACAACAATAGATAAACAGTGAGATGGTGTCAAAGTATTTAAGTTTTAACTCTTATTTGTGACTGTCTGAAATATCCACATGGCATGAAACGGTTATAATTAAAAGTTGAAGCACAGTCAAGTTATATTATATAAATTGACATTACAGTTGTGTTCAGTTTTTCATCTTTTCTCACCTTTAATTTCACCCTTCAGCTGCTTTACGTCATTATGTAACTGACTGATGTTGACTGTCATGTCTTGAGAAACACAACGATAGATAAAGAGTGAGATGATATAAACATTTTTAAGCTTAGTGTAAAATTGGATCCTGTATATTTGATATTTCCTTATTTGTTTTGAGACTTTTTTCTTACCTGAAACTGTTTTCTGGAGTTGGGTGTAGTTGTTGCTCAGCTGGTCTTTTTCCAAAATATCTGGTGAGAACCAGAACAAAGTAAGAAACACAAACAAATCATTGTGCTTTATACTAAAGAAAGACTACCTTACTTCCTGTGCATAGTGAAATATCACTGTCACTATTCCAAAGGGGAATTTAATTATTTGGTGTACTCATCCTTTAACCTGTCTTGTTCAGTATGTGGAGGTGTCATAACAAGTGGATTATCAGTTTTCAAGTATGAACAAGAACCAGAGTAGATCAACAACATCAAGTAATTGTGCTTAAACGAGGTTAAAAGAGTGTATTCTGAAAATGATTTGTAGTTACGTGGTATATGTTGCTGTTAAAGGACAGGTTCAGACTCACATGTCATGTGGACATTGAAAGAATGAACATTTCCTCCTCTCAGAACTGCCTTTGATCCTTCACAAGAAACACAGTCTTCTTCAGCCAAAGATGAGGCTTCACTTGTTACTCATATTAAATGGGTTTGTGTTTTTAGTACAATAAAGCTTCTTTTTGTTTCCACAGAAAATGTTTCCTTCACAATAAATAACAGCCTCTGGGTACACTTTGAAAATAAAGGCACCATAACTACTTGGGTAGGTTTAGGAAGAGGTCATGGTTCGGCTTGAAAATGTTCTACTTCCTTTAAAGAGTCATCATCGGCTTTTAGCTTCACACAGGATTCAAACTTTGGTCTTCTGGGTGAATTTCAAACCCATCCAAACCCAAACCTCCTCCCTACGCAGACTTTCTGGCGCTTTATAATACCTTGTTAATACCTTTTTTTATTTTATTTTATTTTATTTTTCTATACATTTATATTTTCTCCCTCTTATTTATATCCTTTTTAGTATTTTAAGTATAATTGTTTTATGTCCCCTGTACATATTGGATGTCTGTCTACCTGCTGCTGTAACGAGTAAATTTCCCCGATGTGGGATAAATAAAAGTCTAAAGTCTAAAAGTCTTTATATAAGTTCATCCCGTCACTGTCGCCCCCTGCTGGTTCTGCACCTTCATACACCAGGTGACCTTTAAAAATATCCAGTGGTTTGACTCAAACTCCTGTCACTTGTTTGTATGTTGGATGTAGTAACGCCACCACCTTCCCTCCATTTCCTGTCACTACAGGTGGCTAATAATGTGACCATGATTTGAGTTTGGTACAAATCTCAACCTTGGACGTTACTGTTGTTTTCAGAAACTATGTTAACTGCTAACATAACATCCTGGAGACTGGGCTGAGAGTTTGGCTGCAGAAAGTTGTTTTCACATTAACATTTCACATTAATTATATATTTTCTGAGCTCACTGAAAATCTGATGTTAAGAGGCGGGCCTTGGCCCATGATCTGTGACATCACAAATAATTCAGAGTCATTTCTGGTCCAATATTCAGCATCCACAAGTGTGATGTGGAAACTTGACAGTGAAGTACGAGACATCTTGTGTCCAGCAGGAACATTTGAGTCATACCACATATTTGCATAGATCAGAGCTTCAGGATTAGGGGTGTGCAGAACAGCCGATATTTGTATCTGTATTTGTATTTGTTGAGGGGGGAAAAGTATTTGTATTTGTATTCGAGTAAAATTCAAAATAGGTGTAAAAACATATATTTTTTTGAGTTACACCTCTAATTTTCTTTATAGTGTAAGTTACAAGGTTTTCACTGTAAAGCACAAGTGTGTGTTCACATACACACATTTGTCCTGAGCTGTATTCACAGTTGCCGACACAGTTTATACACCCACTTACGTATATGAATATACTGTAATGTAAATCGGAAAACTGTACAGACACAAACTGTTAATAAGACAGCATATTGCCAGAGTCATCAAAGATGTTGCAAATGTGATTTATATCCGTCTGCAGCCACTGTTTTTGAAATTATGGAAATTATGGACAAAAGACAGTTTCCAGTCTAAAGGGCTTATTGATGAAATGTTGATAATTTAATTGGTAAAAAATAAAATGTCAAAAAAAAAAAAAAGAAAAGCCTCCAATTAAGTTAAATATATGATTTGGAATGAAAAAACAACTTTAATTGGTTTTTTTTTATTATTATATCGAGATGTAACATTACAAGTCTGTGAAACGTGTTACGTCAGCTGCCACACCCTCTGACGCTGGAAGTTACGTCACGTTACGTCGGAACTAACAGCCGAGCAACTTCTGCGGTCTGCCCAAAGCGATAGGAAATGGCCAACCCGGAGTTATCGTCGTATTTTTCACGATAACGGACGAGCCGGGACCTGAGGGGAGCTCTGACGGGGGACAGCTGGTGGCGGTAACATGCCGGATGGCCGCTGCTCGACACTAAACAGAAGAAGAAGAAGCAACAGGAGGTTGAGCTGGGTGGACATGGCGGACAGCAGCAGGTCCTCGGCTATCAAATAAACGTCAGGCAAAGCGAAACCGGAGACAGCAGGCGGCTGCTGGAGGACTTTAACTTATTTTAATGTTGCATGGATAACCGGGACTCCCCAGGACTGTGAGCCCTCCGCTGAAGCCGCATGGCGTCCACTCAAGCCCGGATAGGCCAGCAGGCCTTAGCGGTGCTGGATGTGGCTCTGCGAGTTCCCTGTATCTTTATTATCGACGCCATTTTTAACTCTTATTACGACCCTGGCTCGGGATGGGCCGGTGCGATGGGGAAGGTGCTGGTCAGAGTCATGGGTGAGCATCGTGAAGAGTACACAGCAGCCTGCAGATCATGTGAACGGCACACAACAAACTGACAGCTAGCTTACTGTCGCTGCGTTAGCCGTGACGTTAGTCAGCAGTGTGCAGCTATGTCACCTGTCAGACCGAGTAAAGCCGGTTTAACTAGCAGCTGTAGCATCAATACGAGACATTTCTCTCTGACGGTGCCTAACTAGTTGGTTTATTAACGTAATTGTGTTTGTTTTGTTGCTAGGATCTTGCTAGCTAGCCGCTAACGCCAGGTACTTTATCACAGGTGTCGTGTCAAATCCGGCGACCCCGCTGTAATCTGACGGAAGTCTTCTGTGGTGGGACAGCCTGTCATGCCGCCTGTCAAAATGTGCTTATTTATCCCCGTAACTTAGCTGGAAAGCTCTTAACTGGTACCAACTTAATGTAGTCATGATGGAGGATATGAACACATTAATACTGCAGTAATAATTATTATTATTTTCATTTCACTGTCATTAAAGGAGCACTGTGTGGTTTTGGAGAAGAAATTCAAACTCAGAATTTTAATATTTGCAATATTACTATAATATTACTTAGGTACTAATATAAACTAAGAAGTATTTCCTTTTCCATAACTGAGTAAAGAAGCTGTTCTCAGAGGACGATGGAGTTGTGCAGTTTGTCGTCCTGAAACCCAGAAATCAGCATTTTTGCACATCTGGTTCCCTCGTCTTTTTTTGAAAGACAATTTTTGAATTGGTTTTCAGTCAAATGCCTGAAATATGATCTTAACATATTTACACGTGTTGTTCTACGACATAAAATACATCATTAAATGTCCCACAGTTCCTACAGAGGTTGTCGGGGACATTAAACGTCCTCACAGCGAACACGGAGACTCATCTACTCACTAGTCCGTCTTTACAGGCCCACTTTAGTTACAAACTATTCTAACGCTGACTTTACAACTCCTACATTGATCAGTTTATAGAAAACCTGTATAGTAATTGTGTAGGTAGACGCTTAGTGGTGGTGACTTTTAAGTCATGTGACCGTGATGTCGTCTGTTCATTAGCTTTTTACTGCTACAGATTTAATTTAAGCCCCAAACATCACAAAGTGGAGTTCATCTGTGGAGATTATCTTGATGAACAAAACATGTTAGTATCATAAACTTGTGTTTGTCACAGAGATTATTTTTAGCGATATATACAAAAATCCAATTCAAAAATCGCATAGGCTTCTTGTGGAGGTTCAGGTATGTCCCTACACCACTCTGTAAGGTCCCCAGAACACTGTTTGAAGCTAGAAAGGTGGCAGGGTCCGCCAAATATAGACAAAGTAAAACAGTATAAAACTGTGTTGTCCTTTAAGGTCAGTTTGTTTATTCAGTCATGAATGCAAAGAGAGTTTGTTTATTTAGTTTGTTTTGGCATAAAACAAAATCAGTCAGTGAAGATTTTTGTCTTCTGATTAAAATGTCTTCCCCAAAACTACATAATGCTCCTTTAACACATGCTGTCACTGCTTCTTTTGTCCCTGCTGACTTTCTTTTCATTTTAGGAGCGGGTTCATATTCATGAAGCTCTCTTAATTTCAGAAGAAATCGTATTTTAGATTTCACGATATGACAAATGTTCATTTAGACTGTAGCATTTACATGTTTACATTTCACGTGTTTCTCAGTGTTTCTTTGTTGAGCCCTTCGGTGCCTTTAAGCCAGTCTACATTAATCAACCAACTAAAGCTTCTCTCTGTGGAGCATTTAGTCATTAACAGAAAACACTTTACACAGAAGAACAACTACCAGGTTGCATAACTCTCCGTTTGTACAGTTTGTGGACCTTTGACCGGCTCAGTCCTCATGAAAGTCCTCCTGGTGTTAGCCAAGAGCTTTGGGTCTGGAGAGGCGAGGGGCCAAATAAGGTGCCTTTAAAAGTGGGTCAGCCAACAGTCTCAGGTTTCTTCAACCCTCGAGTGTTTGTTTTGTACCAGTACACACAAACATACAAATGTCAAACTATAAACAAGACGTTGCAAAAGTGCGAACAATAATATATATATAATGTATAAGCCCAGAGACTCTTTATTTACTGTGATAAACGACAAAGAAAAACAGAAAATCCTCACATTTTAAGAGGCTGAAACCAGACATTGACGTTTTTGCATGCAACTAATCGACTAATCATTGCAGCTCTGATAAAAAGGGTATGGAAAGAGTCAGGTGATCACATACTGCAAAGACAACACACTGATGCACATATATGAAGACATCTGACATAACTAATAACTGCACTGTGACAGTGATAACAACGCTGTGAAACGTCAAGGCCGTCTGACCGGTTCAGCTCTTCCACAGCCAGTCTGTATGATTTAATGTTTCGTAATGACACTTATATATGTTGAAACTAACGAGTCATTACAGTCATAGATGATAGGAACAAGTGCACACGCACACAGTAGCTGTATGCCACACTATTATTACATGTATTGTAGACGGCGTTCCTTTCACATGGAGGACTCAGTTGCTCATTTTTTCCATTTAGTTCTGTGTGCTTATATTTTTCTTCTTCTTCACAGGTAGTTTTTCGCTTGTGCGCCAAGTACATTTCTGCAAAACCACAGAGACGTTAAAACTGATTGTTCCTTCATGTTCCAGCTTTACGTTTGTCGGGCTTCGATTTCTCTCATGTCACAACGCTGTGCTCATGCTCTGGTTAGGTTTAAACACAAACACCACTTGGTTAGGGTCAGAACACATCAAGGTTTGGCTTAAAATACTTGTTGTGGTCGCCACATAAAAACAGCTGGAAATCTCCCCAGATGTCCTTAAAAACATCCAACGATATGACTCGAACTGTCCAGCTGTTTGGCAGCCTTGTAATAACGGGCTTAATAATAATTTTTCTCATAAGTTGTTTAGTCTATAAAGTGGTGAAATATGTTGATCAGTGTTTCCCAAAGCTAAGGCTGACCGTCATATTGGCCTTATCACAGATATATCAGTATCAGCGTAAAGCATGTTGTCGACATCAGCCAATATGAAAACTTTTTTTTTTAGAGGTAATAATGCAGAAAAAGAGAGAGCATTGCAAAAATGCCAATATCTGAATCTTTCACTCCCCAAAATATCCGTCGGACTCAAGATGACGTCTTCAAATGTCTTGTTTTGTCCTCAACCCAAAGATATTCAGTTTACTGTCACAGAGGAGAGAAACCAAATCTTTTTTGAGATAGTTTACCGTGGATGTTGTTCTCTGCTGACTGTGTCTCTGTTGCGTCTCAGGTGTCCTCATCTCCAGCGTGGTGCTGCTGCTCTCCCAGAAAGCCTTGTTCAAGTTCTACACCCTCTTCTTTGCCGTTCTCCTCGGCATGGCGGCGGTCCTCTTCAACTACTACGCCACCTCCCACATAGACTTTTACAGCGCCTACTACAAAGCAGCACTTGGGTTCAGGCTGCTGCCCAGAAACGGGCCGACGCTGTGGCTGGGTATGGCCGCAGTCCAGCTTGTTTTTGGCGTGGGCTACGTCTTCCTGCTCAACCTCCAGTCGGTGTTCGCTGCTCTGGTGGTCCTGGACATCATGATCCCTCTGTGGGGGCTGATGATTGAGCTGCCAGCAGACGTCAGGCAGCTGGTGGCGGTGTTCTCGGGCCTGGCGCTGGCTCTCAACACGGCCGTGTGCCTGGCCATGAGGCTCAAATGGTTTTACTACTCGTGTCGGTACGTCTACCTGCTCGTACGGCACATGTACAGGATCTACGGTCTTCAGCTGCTGTTAGAGGACACGTGGAAGAGGATCAGGTTCCCTGATGTGCTGCGGGTGTTCTGGCTGACCCGGGTCACAGCCCAGGCCCTGATCCTGGTCTACGTGGTGCGGGCGGTGAGGAGGGAGAGCGGTGACGCCACAGGTGGTGCTGCAGACGGGAGCTCTGACTCACAGGTAAGATCCGAACCATTCAGTCTCATGCTAAAGACTTGCAGCAGTGGTATTTTAGACCCAAACAGTCTGAATGTAGGAGTTATAAGTTCTGGTGACTGTGTGTGTAATCGGTGACTGCGCTGTTCTCAGGGTTACCTGCTGAGCTGGGACGTGTTCTGGGACCTCACCAGTAACCTCATCATCTCCGGCTGTGACTCCACGCTCACTGTTCTGGGGATGAGTGCCGTCATCTCCTCTGTTGCTCACTACCTCGGCCTCAGCATCCTGGCCTTCATAGGTACGACTGAGTGTGTTGTACTATTAACATTTAAAATCATACTGGCTGTAAGAAAGCTCCTGAAGTTCAGCGTTTTGACTCTTCAGGTTCAACAGAGGAGGAGGACAAGCGTTTGGGCTTCGTGGCTCCTGTTCTGTTCTTCATCCTGGCTCTGCAGACCGGCCTCAGCAGCCTGGACCCTGAGGAACGCCTGGTACGTCACTGCAGCTCCACAGCTGATTGACACATTGATTACTGAGTCGGGTGTAATTAGTGGATGTAGAGAGGGATCATGGACACAACTGAGACTGAAAAGCTTCTGACTTGAATCTGGATGTTTAGCGTCTTTCTGAAACTTCACCTTCAGTATAGATTCTTTGTTGATTTCTTCTGTCCTCGATTGTCATCACTTTGCTCCCCAGACCAACATTAACGGCTTCTTAAACCTTCTGAAATAGGTCCGCCTGAGTCGGAACATGTGCCTTCTGCTGACGGCCATCCTGCACTTCATCCACGGCATGACAGACCCTGTTCTGATGTCTCTAAGCGCCTCCCATGTTTCTTCTGTTCGCCGCCATTTGCCGGTCCTGCTGGTGTCCCTGGCACTCTTCGTGCTCCCCGTGGTGCTCAGCTACGCTCTCTGGCATCACTACGCCCTCAACACCTGGCTCTTTGCTGTCACAGCCTTCTGCGTGGAGCTCTGCCTCAAGGTGAGGACAGAGAGTGGTTCAGTGGTCGATGACTGATGGATGATTGCAGCCCTAGTCCTCCATACAGTGTTCATATCTAACTCCTTTCCCTCCCTCCCTCCCTCTCTCCAGGTGGTGGTGTCACTGACCGTCTACGGCCTCTTCATGGCAGACGGCTTCTCCAACGTCCTCTGGGAGAAGCTGGACGACTACGTCTACTACGTGCGCTCCACAGGCAACATCATCGAGTTCCTGTTTGGGGTCATCATGTTTGGAAACGGTGCCTACACCATGATGTTCGAGTCGGGCAGCAAGATCCGCGCCTGCATGATGTGCCTGCATGCTTACTTCAACATCTACCTACAGGCCAAGAACGGCTGGAAGACCTTCATCAACCGCCGCACGGCCGTCAAGAAGATCAACTCCCTGCCAGAGATGCGCGGGGACCAGCTGAGGGACATCGAGGACGTGTGCGCCATCTGTTACCAGGAGTTCGCCACCTCGGCCCGCATCACGCCCTGCCACCACTACTTCCACGCGCTGTGCCTGAGGAAGTGGCTCTACATCCAGGACACGTGCCCCATGTGCCATCAGAGAGTTTACGTGGAGGAGGAGAGCCGCGACAGAGCCGCCTTTTCTAACAACAACGGGGGCTACGCAGCGCCGCAGGACGCCGCTGCCGCAGCCCCGCCTGCTCCAGGGGAGGAGCAGCACGGACAGCCGGTCGATGAGCTGCCAGCTGACGGAGCGGCGGCCGGCGTCCAGGCTGCGGGAGGAGCGGGGGAGCTCGACAACGAGCTGCTGGAGGACAACGACAGCATAGAGTACGACGAAGACGAGTGGGGGACTCAAAACGGCAACACGCCGATAGAAGAAGACTATATCAATGACGACACAGACTCCACAGAGGACTGACGAGAAGAGATCTATAGAAAGAATATACATATATCTTTATTATATTTAAGTTAAAAAGAATTATAAAACAGCATCTTAATTTGTTCTTGAAAAATGTCAGGGATGTCATTCTGTTTCTCTTGTTAGTTTCTTTTTGTTTGAATTTGAATTTGGGTTTTACTCTAAAGGGCTCGTGGGAAGAGTAACTGCTGCTCTCATTCTGTGTGTGTGTTGAGTCTGTCGTGTGTGTCTGTGTCAAGTGTGTGTGTGTGTGTGCGCCGACCGAGGCTGCATGATGTAGACCAAAAACTCATAATGTTCATTTTCTTCCTGATACAAATCTCACCATGCCATGATTTATTCCCCGATGCCTCAAAGCTGACACGCATCTGTGAGTTAAATCATCAGATCACCTGCAGCGCACAGAAAAGAAAAGACGCCACACTTGAGTCACATCCCAACTTTGTTTAGATTTTGTCACTTATGCAGCCTCGATGTGTATTTGCGTATGTGCGTCTGAGTGTGTGTGTGTGTGTGTGTGTGTGTGTGTGCCTGCCGACTTGTAATGTGCTTAGACGACGAAGATGTCTTAAAAGATGCAGTTACGTTCCCTGGAGGTGTGTTATTGGGGAACGGGGAGTGTTTTAGTTTATTAACGACAAAAATGTGGAGCGACGAAACAAGTTGAAGCTTAAATCCGTCTGTAAGATTTGAGAGTTTGTAATCAGCTGTTTTCATACAGCTTAGACTCATTGGTTAACAGTCTTCATCAGCAGAGCTACAATGATTCCTCGATTAGTTGTCAAGTATTTAATTAATCGGCAACTATTTTGAAAATCGATTAATCGGTTGAGTAATTTTTTAAGATAAAGTCAAATTTCTCTGATAACCAGCTTCTGTAATGTGAATATTTTCCTCTTCCTTTCCTCCTCTATGACAGTTAAGGGAATATCTTTGGGTTGTGGACAAAATATGACAGTATTGGGACGTTGTCTTTGACCACAATCAACATATTTCACCAGTTTCTGGCATTTTATAGACCAAACAACTATTCGATTAATCCGGAAAATAATCGACAGCAGCCCTATTACTCTCATGCTTCGGGCCTTTGGAGTCACAGACTGATCACAGCTCAAGTTTGTGGCACATTGTTCAACATTTTTGTCGTTAACAAACTCAAACACAACATTTGTGACCTTGTCCAGAGAGAGAATGAAGGCAGGAGAGTGAAGCAGTTTTCTATCGACTCTGCACCAGCCGGAGAAAAACAGAGAGGTGTGTCTGATTTAAAAAAAATAATGACTTGCTACTGTAATCACTGATATACCTCTATCATTACTTACTACTGGTCTCTTGTGTGACCTCGCTTACATTTGTGTACGTTATTGTACATATAATAAAACAAATACGTGCACACGTTCTCCCGTAGGATAAGAAAAGACTTTGTTTTTAATTTTTTTTTCCAACTTTCCACATTTCTCTTTACAAGAATCAGTATTTAGTTTGGTTAATTATAAGTTCCACACCCAGAAATGATTGTTAGTAATGATCACGCTGGTTTGGAGTAGAAGTGCAAGCCTCATCTGAAGAGCTGTATTCCAAAAAAAACGCTAACTTGTATTGGGTTCAGGGGTTTTTTCTCGATGCTCCTCGGTCAATGCCAGAAAAATCCAGTATGAAAAGGTGCAGATTTTCTTTTTTAAGGAAAAAAAACCACCATTATTTGTTTTACATGTTGGTTATTAGCCATGCTGTAAGAGGTCATGTCACACAGTACGTTTTGTTTCTCATCACTGGTACAGATAGACTCTCGTTGCGTCAGGCAGCACAAAGCGTGCTTCTAGTCTCAGGGTCCCTCTGCACGGCTGGAAGACTATTTTCAACAAACTGAAAAGCTTCCAGACCTAAAGGAAATGTTTTGTTGGCTAATTCTGAAGTTGCAGATGTCATTTCATTTTAGGTGTCGTAATGTTGAGCTAGAAGAAGCGCTGGCTCGGTTCTGTTTTCCAGCAGCAGACGTCCTACTGAACACTGATCCAAAATCTTTAACTACTGGCATGAAAGGAAATATTCAGGAGCCGTGTGTTCACCTTATTTGACAGTACAGTTCGGCCTGACAGAGATCGTCATTAAGAATTTGTATTAAAAAGCTTTCAAGCACAACTCCAAGTATTACATTGTTTAGACTTCCAGAGCCTGAACGTCTTTAAGGGTTTGACTACAAACTCCTGCTCATTACTGTTGTAATAACAGGTCGCAGAAGGTAAAGCTGCGAATGAATCCATGAAGTTCTTGTTGATGAGACAAAGATGGGGTCTGATTTGATTAGAAAGCTGTGCTTTTTGACATGTTTCAGCGATGGATGAAGGACTTTGATTATTAGTTTGATTGTTCTGAAAGCTTTTTAAAAGGTAAAAGCTGTTCATTTTGCCTTTTGTTTTAAAAAGAGATTTATGTAAATAAAATCATCTTTGATAATGAGTTTGGACTGTATCTCAAATATCATCAACATCACCTTTAAATTACTTAATTTAACCCCAGCCTTAGTGTGTGGAGCTGATTGAACCACTAGATGGGGAGATTTCACTATTTTGTGTTTTTTGCCTTTTGGGCCGCCTCCACAGAAATACAGTTTCTGATAAAATTGTGACATTCATCCAACAAATATGTTTAAAAATAAGATTTATTGGTTAGTTATCAACATGACTGTCTAAACTGTTTGCAGCTGTGGTAACCAAGGTGTGTCTTCAGAGTTGGGCCACCTTCTGCTGGTTAAACTGGCAGACTAAGAGACAGATTTAGCATTAGAAGACATCAGTCATATTACAAGTAGGCTGGGAGTGCATGAGATTATGAGTCACTTGTTGTGTAATAGGAAACAAGTTGCTTTTTTTAGGCACTTCGTTTGGTAAAAGGATTCCCTGCACTCCCACACGTGTGTTCAGCTGGTTATAAATGACGGGGTGCGGTCAGCTTTTCTGGGGCGTTTCCTGAGGTCACCAAACTTCATGAGATATTAAAGGCCCTCAGATGTGATTCTGGGTGATCCCATTACATCTACTTTATACTTCCAATCCACTACATTTTGGAGGCAAATATTGTAATTTTTAGTCACTACGCTTATTTTATAGCTTCAGTTACTTTTCAGTTGCATGCTGCATCAGAGCCTCATTTTTAAATTGATTTCATCAGTAATCAGATTTTTAATTAAAGCACTGACTCAGATCATCAGAAAAAATGACATATCAGTTCCAGTAATTGGTAGACCTGTAATATAGAGTACATACATACATGTGAATATACGTCTTATTTATTTGTACACGTTCTTTTGATGCTTCGAAGTACATTTATTGACAGAAAAATCCTTTTGATACTTAATTACTAGAGTAATAATAATATAAAAAACTTGCTCAAGCAGGCTCCTATTCTTACTAAGTAATATTTTAAGATTATATATTTACTTTTACTCAAGTATGACTTCTTTTGGGTACTTTTTACAACACAAGAGACAGCCTTTGTCAGAAAATTAGCATCAAAATTCTCAAAATGTGATTCCTGCCTACAGACCAGCCGATCAGAATACAACACAAAAAGACAATACAGCAGCCGACACCCTTAGCACGCACACATATACAGTATATATCTCACTGGCATGTATGGTGCTATGATTCACAAGGCATTCATCGCACAATCTGTCATGCCTGGATTATGAGACAATGGACTTCTATGCACAGACATGTAAAGGCAGCAACAAGTGACATGCAGGTGAAGAAACCCTCAGGTGAAAAAAAAAAACTGCACCTGATCTTCAGTATCATAATGGAGATGAAGTGAGGCTGTGTGACTCGTGTCCAAAGAATGTTATTACACACTAAAACAAACCATTATAGGAAACCAAAGGAAAAGAAAACTGGAGATTCAGCTGCTTTATTGTCAAACAAAAAGTGCTTCATTCATTTGCAGCTATGATAGGAAAGGAAACTGACACAAAATACAATTTGGTTGACTCCTCCAGATTTATTAAAAGACCGATGAGGGCAAAAATAACAAACAACAACAACAACAATATAGGGACATCTCTATTTTTAACTGAGCTCTTTATGAAGCGACCCGCGGTGTGACTGCTCCCCTGGGTCTGACACATCCGAACACACTTGCAGTAAACTTATCCGCCTTTTCCACTGGTCAAACATCCCACTTAAACCCGCTATCGGGCTTTTGTGTGTGTAAACTCTGCTTCGACAACCGGGTCAATTGACCCTGCGGGCTGAACACGCTAAATTCCGCCGCGCGAAGTGATGACGCGTTATCAACATCCGGTGGTGGCGCGTAAATAAAGAAGGAATTTGGGATGCGGTCTCTTCAGGGATGTTTTATTACTGGACAGTGTTGGAGGGGAGCTCAGTTCTCTCATATGAAAGCTGCTCAGTGGTGTGTTGAAGCTAAAAACGCTAACTTCCGGTTTACTTTTTGTTGTTTTCTCTTACTGTTTTCCGGCGCATTCGTGACGTAAAAGGTGACGTCAGTAACGTAACGCATCAGATAAAAATCACATTACAGATTGTTTCCATACATTTTTGGCTTGATTTACAGAAATATCTTTCAGAAATGCTTGAAAAAGATGTTACTGTAACAAAGATGGATATTTTACTCATCTTTAATAAATCCAACTTCTCCCCGGATGAAATGTATATAATTAATTTAGCAAAATATTACATTCATACAGTGAAATGGCTTGTAAGATTGCGCTCCTGTCACACTTTTAAAGTTACAGATTTCTCTTAATTCTTGAATAATAAAAAAAAAAAAGATAAAAATCAATAGGCGATTTTTATCGGGTTGACCCGCTAATTTAGCAAGAAATGCGGTATTACAGTTTCTCTTTTTCGTGTCCTGAATTGAAATTGCAATTCCTCATTAGTGGATTTATTACTAAAATGCACAACCGGAAGCATGGTCTTTTATTTTGAAAGGCGCCACCGGAACTGTAGTGTATGTTCCGGCGGTTGACGTTAAGTAGTTCACGTTCAGCTTTAGCTGGAAGTTCACGAGCCGAACTCCTGACAGCCGCGTCCTAAAGATCATGAGACAGTTCGGGCGGCGGGTGGCTCGACAAGAAGAAATGTTCGGCTGTTTAAAAGTTGAAACGAGTTCCGGAGAGACGGCCATTAAAACCAGGCGCCCTCTTGTCCGCTGAATCGAGCTGGGAGGAGCGAAGAAGAAGCAACTTCTGCGCCCGGGGAAGGCTACCTGAAGCGGGGAGACGACGACGGAGCTCGGCGCTCGCAGAAGCGTTAAAAACAGCAGGTTTTACTATTTAAAGAGTTAAAGTAGTTGTTTTATTTCGCCACGATGTTCAAGCTGTGTCTACAGAGAGCTTTGACGGTCGTACAGAAGTTACCGTCGGGACTGAAGCAGGCACCGCCGGTAGCGGTAGCAGCGCTCAGGCTGCCGGGGACAGGGAGCCGCTGTCTGGGAACACACGGGAGGAACGAGCCGAGGGAGCCGCTCAACTCCCCCAAGAGAGCCAAAGAGTTTATCTACCGCCTGCAGCCGAAGGAGAGGTCGTGTTTACTGAAGGAGCTGCAGAGTTTCGAGTCCATAGCCATCGCTCAAGGTAAGAAAGAGTCGCTCAGGTCAAAGGTGACGGACAGAATGAATGACAGGTGAGCTTCCCGCCACCGCACTGAAAGACGTTAACGTCCATCACCTGTCAGAGGTGAGCTCTCTACACGGAGGTGTGTGAATCAATGGAGGCTGATGGTCCTCAAAGGCCACACCTGCCACAGGTGAACCAGGTGTTTCTAATTGGTGAACTGGTTGATATTTAAAGGGTAATTTCACCAATTTAATACATTAAAGGTGCACTGTGTAGTTTGTGGGGAAAGATCTGCATTGACTGATTTTCTTCTGCCTAAACAAACTAAATAAACAAACTCTCCTTGTTTTCATGACAGGAAACAAAAATACATATTTCTGAGTTTGAATTTCTTCTCAAACTACATAGTGCCCCTTTTCAAAGTGTGTTTCCAGGTGTTGGGGAGCACTGTGTGTATGGGAAAACAGTAGTAAAACACCTTTTGTGGCTCAAGAGGAAGATTTTTGAAAAGGATGAACGTGTTGAAGAAAAACGGCGGCATCTCTCATGTTGCTATATCGTTTTTGATCATTTTACCAACTGCAGTAGAGTGGTGAAGCGATGTCATTGTAAAGTTAGAGTTAAAATAGTTTGTAACTAAAGTGGGCCTGTAAAGACGGACTAGTGAGTAGATCAGTCTCCGTGTTCGCTGTGATGACGTTTAATGTCCCCGACAACCTCTAGTCTCATTTATCGATTAATCACCGTTCAGATTTTAACAGATTAAGAATGTATTAATCGATGATCAGAGGTGGGCACAAATACATCAAAAAGTACAGGTAATTGCTTATCAAATACATCGTTATAAACCTCACACTGTGTGTGGTTTGAAAGGAATTCCTTTATTCGGAGTGTGTGTGAGTGTGTGTACCGTCAGTGGGTGTGATCTGACAGGCGAGTGTGTCTCGTGTGTGTGTATTTCCTCTTTTGAGTCACCAGAGGGTATTTTCTGTTTGCTTTGAAGGGAAAAACAACAGTCTCAAAGTGAACCAAACCAAAACCAGAGTGACTCATCACAGGACTGAAATAGAAAAATCATCCTCTGATTCAGGAGTAGAAGGATCACAGAACGTCCTCAGAGTTTTAGAGACTCCCGATTTCTGCAAAGAGCCCAGAAACTCGGGGAACAAAACCTCAGTGATTAATGAATAGTAAGAGTATGTTTTCAGGTTGGATTTGAAACAAGCGACTGTACCGGTACACGGAGCACCTGCAGGCAGCTCACCGGGTGTTCTGCATCCTCAGTGTTTCACGGTGCGTTCACGGTCCTCCTCGTCTCCGCAGAATCCAACTGTTCTCCCCCCTTTCTTGTCGATACAGTCAGATAATGCTGAAACTGTAAAACACTGCCGCACTGCTGAGACTTGAAAGAGTTTCAGTCGTGCCTTCAGACCGGCTCCCCATCACTTTGTGGTGTAACACATCGTTCTCATTAGCACGGTTCACCCGAACAGCTTATTCAGGGTGTTATGTAAGACGACGTGTAAGCAAATCTCTAGGATATTGTTACCCTTTTCTGGCTGCTAATCCATCCGCCTACCATCATTTCATACATAAAATTGATTTGGGAATGTATTTGCAGCATTGCCTCGTCTGTGGTGTCAAGCAAAACTGCACCTTTTCTCTTTGGAGGGGAAAACAATGAGATTATTCCAGACCCAGCTTGAGTCCACACGCAGGCGCTGCCAAATATTTCTTTTCAGAGACTGTTGTGTAAGAGAGTTTGTGTTAAGATGTGTCTTGAGTTGATATAGTGTAGTCCCCCTGATCTGACTGTGTTCACTGGGAGGCTGCTGAGCCTGGTTTCATTGCCCACTCCCAGTCTACGGTCCTGGTGCTCATTCGTCCTCGGTCCAAAGCCCCTGTGGTCGCGGTGTAAACACCAACACAGTAAACTGCGTGGCTAACTGAGTGACACCCTAACCCTGACAGTCGGGGCAGCCTCAGTATTTTGCCAAACCAGAAACATTCAGTAGAAAAAGTTATGAACTGGATGACAACAAACATTTAGGCTGATGGTTTCATGGTTGTGACGGCGTCTTTACAGACTGTATCCTCTCCCTCCTCTTCAGCAGTGCTGTTGAGCTGCTGTGGGAGATGACGGGTAATAATCCCAGCAAGTGTCCGGATGTCTTAAGCTCCCCGAAGGTTTTAAAGGTCACCAAAATGTGTTCATGTTGTTGTGTTTTGTTTTTTTTTAATCCTGTCGGAACAGTTCATGTCAGCCTGGCAGCAGAGAGCTGCAAGCTTCTCTGGAGAGAGTTTGACCCAAACAATTAATTTTCTCTCTGTTGTAAGGAGGCACAACAGTTTATCTTCTTATCCTCATTATTTTCATGGACTCCCTCCTAATACTAACTGTGATTGGGAGCTTTGACCTGGAGAACAAAACAACTCTGAGATGTGAGATTACAGAGGCAAACAGATAATTATACTGTTGGTGAGACTGTTCCTACAGTTACAGTCAGATTGTGGCCAGACTTTTAGTTTGAAACATATGAAAAAAAATAACATTACCAGCAGTGAAGTTTCAGCCATGTGGATGTTGTGTCAAAGACATCTGTGTCGGCAGCTTAGGAAAATGGCTACTGATGACCTGTGTCTGCTGTTGCGTAGATGAACAAAAAAAGAAAACACCCAGAAGGATATGATTTACCAAAATCTACAAAGATGAGAGGATTTAGGAGAAGCTAACACTCTCTTACAGATGTTAAATATGTTGTGTAAATAACCCAGACTGAGTTAATAGAGTAGACCTTCTTAAAAGTGACTTTGGCCAGTCAGCTACTGTTAGAAACCAATAATAAAAGCACTCCGTCGACATTATATTGTAGGAAATTTCCCCCAAAATCATGCTGACTGATGACCCTGTAAGTTCAGGTGGATTTTAATTGGCAGTCTGTTTTTTATCGTTCATCAAATCACTCTGAAATGATCCCAAAGTATTGGGACCATGTAACCCAGTCATAATCTGTTTTGCGCGGTAACCCTAATTCTGAAAATAATCAAAAAACCTGTTCTTCAAAGGTATGATACGAAACGCTGCCACACTGGAGCGTTTCATCTTAAATGATGCTTTTTGGGAGCTGGGTGTTGACTGAGAGTCTGCAGCCAAGTCAACCAGATGCTCTGTGATTGATTCCAGTGGAGCTGTGACACATTTCATCCTTCTACTGGGGGAAAATCCATGTGCACAAGTCATGTCAACATTATAAGTTGCAGTGCTGGCAACAAAAACAGAGATAAAAACAAACTCACTGGTGGGTGAGAAGAGAATATTCTTCAAACATAATTTATACATAATATCTTCTGTAACGTAGAAGGTTGAGTTCAGTTGTGATCAAAGACACTGTGAGATGAACATCAGAACAGAAATAAACAAGTTAAAACAGACAGTAACCAAGTTTTTGTAGTTTAAGTTACCGCCTTCTCCAGTTTCTTCAGCCAAGTCCTCACAGTAACTTGGTTTCTTCTCAAACTAAAGTAAGTAAAGATGTCTGAGCTGAGAGTATTAGCTAAAGTGTATTTTTAAGTGGGACGGAGCAGTCGGTCATCTCTCTCTCGCTGCAGCGCTGTGCAGCATTAATTAAACGGCACAGTGCAGGAGCGAGATTGGCTCTGAAAATCCTCACTAATAAGCAACTGTCTGACTCCCATTTACTACTAATGAGCTAAATGCCATTGAAAAACCGTACGGGAGTCGGAAGCGTTTACTGAGGAGCCGTGAAAACATTTTCAGCTCAGTGAGTCGGTCTGACACCAAGCCGAGCTGCAGCCTCATTAAAACATTACATCTACATTTCAGACGTTTAGTAGGCGCTCTTAACTCGAGAGGCTCATCGTGAATGTAAGAGCAGAGGAAAAGTGAGGTCGTATTAAGCTCAGATTGTGTGACAAGTTGTAAGAGTCTTTGTCACAGCAGATATTTGACTTGTCAAACAAAGGAAAAAAATTAACGTCAATCAGTAGACGTGAACGTCCCGGAGGCCTCATTTAGAAAACGTTCAGATGTGTTCCTTGCATTGTCTGAATTAATCCATCCTCAAGACCTCTGTAGAATAATCCAACAGTGTGCTTTGTCCCATCCCAACGTCCTGTTTCAACAGGGAATAAATCATATTGTGTGGACTGAGCGCATGTTTCCTTTTTAAAGACTGGAGGCCGTGACAAAAATAGATGATCCTAGTTTGTTTAATATTGAATTGAGTGAGGAGCTCAGATCCAGGAGGAAGAAAAGAAGAATATACCTGAGAAGATTTAGGAACAACAATACCCAAACACAAAGAGTTTATATCATTAACACTGCACTTTCTACACTCGGAGTCAGTTGTCCTTTAACTCAGCAGTATTGAGCGGGTACAGTTTGTTTACTCTCCACAGTAATTTGTCTTAAATGTCACACTGCTAATACATTGTTCTCACTAATGATGCCCCAGAGATCAGCCTGGTTTGACAATAATTGAGTTGGCTATTGATGCTGTGACAGGAGTGAAAGAGGACGAATAAGAGCTCAAGTCAGAAAACCACCTGGGGAAATATGTTTCTGACTGTTATTCATTCATCCATCCTCTCCTTATTTGGATATATCTGACACAAGTAGCCGATGAAATGTGACATGTGTAAAGGTCTCCTGTCACACTTTTCAACCTGCATCAATTTAACACTAAAATGACACTGTGACGAACCGTGAGACGATCAGACGACAGCACAGCTGCTGAAATCAGAGCTGGAGCTCACAGATACCGACACAATCAAACCACACATCTATTAACAAATACATCAATATCTTTGATATTTATTACTCAAAAACATTTAGTCGCGTTATTCACTTTTATATTTCCCTCAGGTAACACTCCAATAAGCTCCGAAATTGTCACTTGGCTGTGCGGTGGTTTTTAAGAGGAGAAAAAACATTGATGTGTCGAGTAAGTATTGGCTGGAGCTCCATCACAATTTCCATGTTCTTTGAAGCATGGAAAGTGATTTTAAATGAGTTTCGTGAGGCCACCTGGCAACGCAAACCTCTCAGTCTATAAAGAACCTCATAAACGTTCCCTGAATTACTTGTAACTGTCTAAGGTGCAGCTAATTTGGCAGGAAATGTATCAATACCTTTAAAAAATAAATTGTTATTCATAGGTCTTTTTCCTATTCCTGGATGTCCCGCTGAGTCCAATTTAAAAACACTATTAAAGTGTGAATCTGCAGTTTCTCGTGTGGCAGTTTGACAGAAAAGTAAAAGGCTGTAATGTGAAAAAACAGTGCTCGTTAAGATTGTTCTTTAGTTTCCATTTCACTGTTCGGATTAAACTTATTCCTACAATAAGCTACAGTTCAGTTCAAAGAACATTAGGCGTGAAGTTATTAGAGTGAAATTATGCCACGATCCTGTCGATCAATGACTTGATAAAGGCTGTTTGTCATGATTATCTGAAGTCATTAGACTGAAACAAAAGTATTGGATTCAGAAATTGAAAACGTGGCCTTCCACAAATGAAAATCTTAAAACCATCAGTCTGAAGCTTAAATAGTTGCTTTCACACCAGCAGATGTTAATGTTCATCATTAAGCCAAAGATTAGTGGATATGTACTGCATAGAGCCGAGGGGGGGTTGTAGCGTTTAATTGACTCCAGATCCAGGTTTAGCTGTTTCACATTTTTAATTAACCAAAGTTACAAATCACAAAAACTCAAAGATCTGTTATCAGTGGGTTTTTTTGGCAGAGAAGGCAGAAAAGTTTCCAGTTGCAGCCTGATGGATGTTGACAAACTGTGAAATGAGCTGAGCTGCAGAGGATATGAAATGTTGATTGAATATGTATCTTACACGGTGAACTAACGAGAGTAACTTGCTTTCGTTTCGACCTGAATTTTCATATTTTTAAGCCTCCGTGCTGGTGATAGTCGTGGCCGGATGTGGATCCGTCATGTTTTGGGTTGTTTGTCCGTCCGTCCCGTTCTCGTGAAGGCAATATCTCAGGGACGCCTTGAAGGAATCTCTTGAAATCTGGCACAAACATCCACTTGGATTGATGAGATTTTGCTGGTCAGAGGTCACTGTACCATCATAAGGGAAGGGACAGAATATCAATATGGCAATATAGTGTGATCGTTCCTCTTGAGATAAGATTATTGATACGCTGGTGCCAAATATCAATATTTTTGCTAACACTGCACTTTTTTATGCATTGTTTTATCTCAGTTCATGTCAAATATAGTGAAACTGACACCACAGTGCAGTGAATGAATACATAGTTCCTGCACTTTGCCTTTTTAGGTGTATTTTGTATTCTTCAGTAAGACAGATATTGTGATGAATTATTAGATTATCGTCTTGTGATATATCTATCAACGCATTGTATCATGGGTTGCTCTGTGATTTCCGCCCCGAGACATCTTAATGTTCTGCAAATACACTTTAGGCCATTATTCAATGTCTCAGCTCAGGAGCAGAAGGGGAGACTGTAACCATATTTCATATTTGGTCTGGTACTGAACTGCTGACGGGTTGAAGATGTGTGTGAAACGTCCACTTTTTAGACTTTGTAGCTTCTTTGCAGCAACATCCATATTTGAAGTATTGAAGGCCACCACGAGCTAATGGGTTTTTCTGACTTTGATCTACAGGTGATTGTTGTTGCTCCATGTGACGAAGCTCTGGATCCGTCCTCTGTACCCTTCTTTAAAATAGTCTACAAGTGAAGACAACATGTTTCTCACCTTTCGCCAAGAACTACACTTATTACTTTTATTACTTTTCTTCATAGTCTATATTAGGAGTAACTGTTACTTGACTCATGTGCAGAGGCATACAACAGGTGGTAATCATAATTCATTTTGCCATGATAAGCATGAAATGGACATGACTTACTGGGAGCACATTAACCTGAAAACAGCCAAAATGTTTGTTATATCACTTATAATTAGTTTTTTCCCCTGTGTTTGCTATAGCTGATATAACCTGCTGCTAGATATGTTTGTCATTTTTTAACTTAATAAACCTGCCGCCTTAATGATTTCAAAATCACCCTCTGCTAATAAAAAAGACCCAGGAGAGAAAAAAAGCTTCATAAGACACTCTTCACTGTCTGAGCTCATTGAATCTAATATTTTACCAACTGGGATCCAAAATGGAGCCAGACAGAGAAAGCCGGCCTTACTTCTGTTGTTTTGATCCTGAATGTATGGACTGAAAGTCTAAAGTACCGATCTCTCATCAGGGATCCGGTGTGTCTAAACAATGAGCAGATGGTGCCTCGTTTTAAGCGAAGGAAGCTCCTCAAACATGCAGTGTGCTAAATTATACTAAGGAAATTAAATGGGCTTATTTCACGTAAGACAACGTCTGGTACTATTGTTATTCAGCAGACACTCTGGGGAGAGGCTGAACTAATTTGGTCACTAAAGAAGCAAAGGACAGGACATTATGGTGTGACATTTTCATCGTAATAATTCGGTCCTGCTTTTCAGAATCAGGATCCTCTGATTGTGATGCAGCTCACTGCCTAGCTGATGGGCTGAAGTCACCTCTGAATACGTTACTCTCGCTTATTATTAACCACCAATCTCTGAACTTGTGACGCACCCAGTGGACCAGCATGTGGCTCAGGCTGCAGGTGGGTTACACTTTAGCTGTCTGACTGTGCACTTCAGCCCTTTTTATCTCGAGAAGACATTTCACTGGCTTTTACAAGTACAGGAGCAGAAACTCACACCGTGTTCAAGACGAAAGAAAAATGCTTAAAATGCAACTGTTGCATAACTGAAAGTACTGCTGTGTCCACATTCTGACTTTATAAAGATGCAGCGGAGGGGAGAGGGGTTAATAACGGGCTTGTTCTGTGGCTATTTCGCGGCCGACCGACCGACCGACCACCACTCAGTGTAGCGTTGACAGAGACGTAGAGTTGTTAGTAGTTAGAGTGAACCAGCCATGACGAGCTCCTGTCAGACTCTGTGTCTCTGCTGGATTCAGAGCTTTCACAGTCACTAGATGCACATTTATTTGAGTCACTGTTGGTACCTGTGTTGCAGACGCAGACGCTCTCCTGCTGTGTGCGTCTGCAGGATACTGCCAGTACATAGCCATAGCCCTGCTGTTTGTCATAGTTAATGATGCCGTTTGACGATGCTGAATGTCTTTCTGACTACAGCAGAGTTACGGGTGGCATATGTGCAGGATTTACTGCCACTGAAAAGGAATAAATCTCACTCAAGTACGATGGCGTCCTTCCTCCAGTGATGAGGCTCGCTTACAATTCCATAAATAACGGTAGTTGGTTTTTTTCCCAGTGTTGCGTGTTGGTCGGGCATAAGCAGGAAGAGCGGCGGACTTTGAAGCCAGCCTTTGTAGTGGCCAAACCGTGTGATTGAAAAGACTTTTCCCCAGAAGCTTACATTGAGGAAGAAGCATCTATAAAACTTTTGGAAACTGCTGACTATTTGGCAATATGTCAGTTTGAAACCCAATGCAGCCCTGATGTTGTTTATGAAGGAAAGGTATTTTGTAGTAGAGAAAGGTTTTCTCAATCCTAACCTGGCCACAAACAGTCAGAACCTAAACAAGTCAACAGTTGTGACTTTTTCTTTTGCAGAGGTTTTGACATGTTAATGCCACGACTCGCCTTGCACCGTTTGCAGGGGCACCGTCACTGCTCCCTGGGCTTTGTACCACCCAAGCCAACCCAATTGTGATTGGTTTAAAGAAATACAGACAAGACCGTGTCCCCCATGTAGCTGTATGAGAATGAATGGGTGCAGATGGATCTTTCTCTACTACTGTGGGAAGAGGCCTGGTTAAACAAGACTATAAAGGCATGTGGTTGCAGGGGTGTAGTGGAAACCACTTAGTGCTAGTTGAGATTGCAAACATTTACATTTGATATCGTAAGAAATAAAGTGACATGATGGCAGTTAACCACAGAATCACCTCGTGTGCAGATCTAATGATCCTTCTGGATGTTGTTTGGTTGTGGAGAAAAGCATCAAGTGTTGCTGATTGTATTTTTCTTTGGATCGAGTGCTTGAGGTTTATCTTTTCTCTTCAGGGTTTGTTGTGTGGCTCTGTGCAGAGACTGTTTCCCACCAGCGACAATAATAGACGCCTGGAATTAATTCAGACAAATAATACAAATCTGCAGGGAATTAATTAGTGGGAAAAGGACATTTTCCTGTGCTATAGCAAACACCAGTGCATCTTTTGTTTGTTTGCACACACAATCTGTTGGTTGTAGCTGTAGGTATTGTCATAACAATCATCTTATTAGTGTGAATGCTTCAAAGCATTCACACTATTGTTCTTCCGGAATTTATTAAAGTTATTATTATTATTTTTCTTCTTCCGTACGTTTTTTGCCTCGCTTCTACTCCTTCAAATTTTGTGCTACAGAAACCATTCAACTATCAAAATGTTCAGCTTTTTAAGGACATGATGGCATCCATTTTTCTTTTTTCTATCTTTAATACTTTTGGAAATATTCAGCTTTTTCTGCAACATTTTTCCCATTCATCCTTATGGGGAATTTCTCAAATTTCGCTCTGCTACTACTTCAGCATACGTTCAGCTATAGAAACCGTTCAACTATCAAAATGTTCAGCTTTTTAAGCTCTTTCAGCCTTGTTCTTTTCAGCTTTTTAGCTTTTTAACTTTTTCAAATATTCAGCTTTTTCAAAAAAAAATTTAACATGGAAACAAATGGGAAAATCTTCAAATCCTCCTCAAAACTCATGGACTTTCAACCTCTTCTGCTCCCTCATACTTTGAGCTAGAGACACCATTCCAACTTTAAACTATTCACAAGACCTTGAACTATTGAACTTGTTTTTTACATTTTTTAAATCTTTTACGGTTTTGAAATTATCACAGTTTTAGTTTGAAGGATTTTTAGCTCCTCTTCTGGGTTTATAATGGGTGTGTATTGCGTGAGCTAGAGTGCGGAACATCACCGCTAGAGTGGAGAGCAGCTGCAAAAACTTGTTAAAAAATTGTCTTCAGCTTGATTTGGGTCCCACAGCTTTTACTTCACATAGACAATATATACATAGAAATGTAGGAAATCTTGTTGGCTTTCAGATGATGGTCTTATTTTAGATGTAGGACTTAAACTTTTGACTGTAGAAGCCCTCGAGTGACAAGAACTCCAGCAAATTCCCCCATAAGCCGCAGTGTTAACTTTGAGCCTAAATCTCTGGAGTGGAGCAGACGGTACCGGTTTTGTCTCTCGCTCTTGTGCCCTCATTTTTCACTCTACAGAAATAAAAAACACATCACAGGGTTCAGCAATGTCTCCTGTTACTCAATGTATACATATTTTGGCCATAACCATTACACTTTTTTCTAAACCTGCAGGTGTTTGGGAGGTGTTTTCCCATTCATTCTTATGGGGACATTTTCAAATTTCATTCTGCTACTGCTCCAGCATATGTGCAGCTACAGAAACCGTTCAGCTGTCAAACTGTTCAGCTTTTTAAGCTCTTTCAGCCTATTACTTTCAGCTTTTCAACTTTTTCAGCTTTTTCAAATATTCAGCTTTATGTTCAGCTATAGAAACTCCTCAACTATCAAAATGTTCAGCTTTTCTGCCTTTTCAGTTTTTGAAAAAATCTGCTTTTTCTGCAAATTCTTGTCCATTCATTCTCACAGTTTCATGCATTTTTTATGCATTAGGCAAGTGTTTTCCAGCACATTCAGCAGATTTTGCAAAATCACTTCAGCCGTCAGCATTCACACTGTATTTTCGCAGGAAATACAATTTTTCTAGTTTCAAATAGAAGTTTGGAACTGGATGATGATGATAGAAAATGTCAGGTTATGAACTCTGAATGCAGAGCTGCAGGCGACCAATAAATAGTACGAAAACATTTCATAGCTAGAAAGTTTAGTGAGGGATTTGCAGGGATTCACATTCTGCATAATGCTGTTATGCCCCTACCATAGAATACTTTCATAGCCTCACTTAAGTTCATTATTTATGGCACCATCAGCGTAGAAAGTGAGATGATTATAGTAAATCCTGCCTCTAAACAAAGCACAGTGAGTGCTTTCAGCCCTCCACACTCCCAGTACACTCCCCGCAGAGAGGCAACACACCTCAAGAACTCGTCAATCTCATCGAGCGCTGTGGAAGTGAGGTTGAGGGGTGCCGAGAACAAAGCAGTTATTTCCACCGAGACTTGAGACGGATGAACAGTCTGTTAGGGTTGTGGTTTGAGGCAGTCGGCAGCACCTAGGAAGTTTGTGTAAGATTAAAGGAGGGGTGGTGTTTGACTGGAACATAAATTACACCTCCACTTAAAAAAATGGAGCTGCCTTTTTAAAATGGGTGTGGGAGTCTGCCAGGTCGACCGCAGCATGATTTTCTCTTTTCACTGAGCTGAAAGTGCCGCGTCATGCCGTGAGATTGAGACGAATCCTCTCCGCATCTCAAAGCTGACAACTGCATAAACGGTTAAAGACAGGGAGCGGGGTGAAGGCTGAAGAAATCCAGTAAGAGAGAGTTATGGAGAGACTTGGAATAAAGACGTTAGATTTCCACAAAAGGAAACCCTGTGATGAGCTGGAGACGTGTCCAGGCTGTTCCCTGCCTCTCGGCCAGCGTCAGCTGGGATCCACTCCAGCCCTCTGCAGCCCTGCAAAGGATAAAGTGTTATAGATGATGGGTGGATGTTAGTGCTGCGACTATCTAAAAACAATTGCCAACTATTATGATAATCAGTGTGGCATAAATTTTCATACAAGATGGCTGTTTTCAGCCAAATATAATCGGGTATTGGACAAAAAAGACATTTAAAGACCTCACATTTTATAGACCTAACTGTATATTGAGAAAATCAGATCATCAGATTAAATTTAAAAATTAAAATAATCCATAGATGCAGACCTAATAATGGATGGAGCGATGATTTCCAAAAATGTATATATTTATATGCCATGAAGTTTGGCAATAGATATCTTAAATGTATCATCCTTAAGATTTTCATGAAATCAAACCCTATTTTTATTCTATGTATTGCCCTCATTTTCTTAGCAATAGCAATTCAGTGTATTTACATTCAGTACCCTGTCTGTATCGTAGTTTTTAGCATGAGGGAATCACAGGAAACCCTTACTGCTAATGCCAACTGAAGTCAACTTTCTTTTTTTCTGTTGGCTGAACATTTTTGCTTTTTGCAAAGGTGTAATGGATCAATATTAGAAAAAAAACAACTTCTTGGTTAAATTAGTGCCTTGAAAAATAAAATTTTATACATTTTTGAGCAACTTTATTGAAACTTTCAGACATTTTGATATAATTAGGTTGAGAATGATAAATGATCATTTTCTGAATATAAATCTGCAGCAGACAGTTTGACTGGGCTGATATTTGGTATAAATCGACTCACCGTATCTGTAAACCACGAGACCTAAAGTATCTCTCAAGTGTGAAAAAAATGAATTATTCTGTTTATTCTGCAGCTATATAGATGAAAACACCTCAACATCTGCTGAGATGTATGTTTGGCTCTGTTCTGTTAGCCTCGTGAACTGAGTCCGCTGAGCTGAGCGTCGCTTCAACACATTTACTGCCGTCATGCAGGAAGTCCACAGCAGAGCTACACTGTGCCCGAGGTGTCTGCTTTGTGTCTGACGCAAACCAAAGAGAATCCTGAATGTTTCGTTTTGCAACAGCAGCTTAACTTCTGGCAGCATCTCGACTCCTCGTCCTTTGTTGTTTGCAGCACATCGGCTGTCCTCCTGTTGATCTTTTGTGTTGTCCCTGTTGTCTGGTCGCCTGCTCTCAGCAGAGACCCGTTCATACATTAGAGCCCGTTTCCCAAATGTAACTTGAAATAAAATCAAAGTCAGCGTTCCTTAACGGGTCTTAAGGGTTTGAAAGTTGACTGTAAAAGCTCCAGTTCTTAAAGGGTTGAATGGGAGGAAATAACCTGCATCAGAGGCACAGATGATGTATTTTAAAGGTCTGAGATCTGCCCCAAACTGCAGTATGTGCCAGCAGCTTTCCACCTAGTCAGTGCCTTTGAATGTGGAGTCAAACCAACCTCTGATAATAATCAATTCTCTTCACTCAAAGGCTTTTACTGCCAAGCAGCTGGAGAAAATTTGGTTTTGCATTGAGAGCACAGTCAAAAAGAGCATTTTCAGACTCTTAAGGAAGTTTATGGGAGTGCTGTGTGAAAGTGCTGAAGTGTGCACGCTGTTGTTTAATGTAATAACAGAGATGCACCAACACACACACAACACACGCCACATGCAATTCTACGTAAACACTTTTTATCGCTACTGAACAATGTAAACATGGCTGACTGGCTGGCAGGAGCACATGTTGCCACAGTGGCCTCCTGGTTTGTCTGCTACAGATCTACTATCCTCAACCTGGATGAGTAACAAGTTAAGAAGTTGAAACTATCATGTTATTACTTCATTTAAAATTAAACTATATAACCAACACCTGTATGATATGAATTCCAGGTGGACAATAGAGCAGTTTAACAAATACACAACCATTATTTATAGTTTTCGTAGGTTTGTTCCTTCATTATTTCGTGTGCAGCCTGTAATACATTGGTGGAAACACTGCCAGCCCACAGGTATGTGAGACACAGGAAGAGGGTGAACAAGACTGTCTGATCAGTTCAGACTGATAACAGCTCCATGGAGGTGGAGGTGCATGCTGTTTCAGGTTTTAAATGGCATGAGGAAGGTTTTTAAAACTCCAGATATCACAGTGATGATCTTTTATCTTGTCACAACGATCACCAGCTCAAACCTAGAGAGTGGTCATAAACGTCAGAAAGTAATGCGTAAATAATGATGAGCGATGACACTGCATCCCCTCAAAGTTGAACTTTTTTGCTGAACAGCCTATTTTTATTCTGGAGCCCTCTGTGTCTGAACCCCCCGCTGTGCCAACACACCGGTCTCAGTGAAATAAAGGAGGAAGCTGAATTTTCTGACACGGTGCTTTTGTTGCTTTGAACACAGACAGATGAAGGAAGAGAGAGTTAGAGAGCGGTGAGTGTGGGATGTGATGCAGTGTCTAGTTTAGTGAAATCCTGATACCTTAGTGGGGAAAACCTAGTAAAGTGTATATGATGCCTAAATGATGTGATCAAAAAGTAGTTGTTAAGGTAAATAAACAACTGCTTCATAATATGGCCAAAAGTTAGTTTACATCCGTTTATAGAATTTAGACATTTGGGAAAGAAACTACAAAAATTGAAGTCAAAAATAATAAAAATTAATAAAAAATATTTAGCGGTTCAAAATGTAAAAACAAGAGGCGTATCTCATGCAGCCAGTGTAGTTACATGATCCCAACATGATTTTGAGTCAATTGATCACATGACCTGGGAGCTATTGAGCTAAAATGCTAATCTTTACATATAAAAATTAATAAAAATTTATAAAAAATATTTAGAGATGTAAAACGTAAAAACGAGGCGTATCTCATGCAGCCAGTGTAGCTACATGATCCCAACATGATTTTGAGTCAATTGATCACATGACCTGGAAGCTATTGAGCTAACATGCTAATATTTACATATAAAAATTAACAAAAATTAATGAAAATTAATAAAAAATATTTAGAGATGTTAGAGAGTTGACTTCCCCCCCGTCTTTCACATCATCTATTCCACTTGTATTCAGGGCACAACTCTCAGCACCGCCTAATTGTCAGTGATAGATTTAATCAGACTGAGTCATATTTCATTGTCAACATTCATCACATCTAAACTGGGAATCTGACGTCTGGAGGTTTGATGTGGAAACTCACGAGGAGACCGCAGAGTGAAAAGTGATAATTATTCTTTTATATTAAAGCTGCCAGATATTTTTCACTCCACAGGAACGTTTGGCATCCAGAGTTTTGAATATAAAGAAACGTCCTAGTGGTGATTGAGGAGCTGGCAGGTCGGCTGACGGAGGAAGAGAAGCATTTGGCCGGTGGTCGGTGTTAATTTTCCCTTCCCGCTGTGTGACGGGAGCAGAGTGTGACATGGCAACCCGTGTTGCCTGGATACTCAATACGACAGTCTGTCTTCTGCCATTCACTCAGTCCTCCTAATTAAGACAGAAACAGCTGTTTACACACTCATAATAAGTGTGAAGAAAGAACAAACTTGGTCTGAAAACATTTGTTAAAAGTTTTGACCAAAGGTTCGTCTCCGAGAAGCAAAGTAATTCTCAAAAAATGAAGTTTAGTTGACTCGTTGACCCATTTTAGATTCAAAACTTTTTAGAAGTAAGTATAATCGAGCGTTCATGTGCAGGATGACAAATATGGTAAGAAACTGTTGATTGATTAAGTGTTCGGCCTGATTAGAAGACTGAATTGTCAATTTGTTTTCACCTCATTATTCAGTCTGACATTTGTTGACATTTATCATTTGCCCCAAGCTAATCATTAGTGGCTGATGTTTATGACTGTAACTAATGACTGTTTTCATTGTTGATGAATGTTTCAGATTATTTTCTTGACTTACTGATGAGTTGTTTGAAAAAAATATATTGATCGTGTTAAACAAAGCTAAAGGTGACGTCCTCAAATGATTCTTAAAGTCAGAGGTTGTTCGGCAGGTTGTTTTTGCTTAAAATACTACTTAGATAAATTGATTATCAGTTGCAGTTTCATTTTCTGTTCATCAGTTTATAGATAATTGCTGCTGAAAATCTCTAAATTTAATTTCTGGAGTAATTTTAAGCTTCAAAACACGAGACCAAAAGCAAGAATAAATCCAAACAGGAAGAAGAAAATATTGCTGATCTTCCGTTTGATCAATATCTTCTATCCACTATTAGGTGGATTTCCCCGAGAGGATTACTTAAGGGCCGCAACTAATGTTAACTTTTCATTGTCGATTAGTTGTTTGGTCTATAAAATGGTGAAAAATGTTGACGAAGATATTCAGTTTACTGTCATAGAGGAGAGAAGAAACACTTGAGAAACTGGAATCAGAGAAGGTTGACTTACATTTTCTTTAAAACCTAAACAATTAATCAATTATCAGAACAGTTGGGGATTAATTTAATACTTGACAACTAATCGATTAATTTGATGAAGTGCATCTGTCACATTAATGTAATTTTCAGTTGACATAGACGTGGCAGGAGTGTTTTTCCCCGGAGCAGTTACAGTTCGTCATGTTGATTGAGGAGATATTTCTGTTGCCCTTTTCTCGGTTCGGGCTCAGAAAGGTGACGCTCTTAAAGGTTGAGTGAGGTGATAATGTTTTTCTTATTGCATTCAGCCTTTATAAATGTAGGTCTCATTTTTAAAGATTTATGTCTTCAGCAGGAACTAATGGACTGAAGAGCTGAGAGCCGCAGCGCTGAGCTCACGTCCAGGCTGAGTTGTGGTCAGTAGAGCTGCGATGATTAGCTGATTACTCGCTTATTTTTCACTGGTTCGGGTTGAAATTTGTCCTGAACATCCAAGAGACCCTAAAGAAACTTGGCAACATGTATTCATTGAAATAGTAGTTTTCCTCTTGTTGGATCCAAGTGTTGATTCTGTGCAGTATTCATGCAGCTCTATTACATCTCCAAGTGATTTGTTATTTGCTAAATATAGCTTAGGTGCCGAAAAACATACTTTTTTCAAAAGATTGTTTTAATTTCCTTTTGAAATTGGCACATATTTCCTACTTTTCACTGGCTGTCATGTCACATTCAGTGGTTTTATTCCATCGTAGATATTTGTACTGTGTTGACACCTTCACATTGAGCCTGTTTTTCATTGGGTTCAGGAAATGTGCTAGTGTCAATTTTTTCCGATAATCCCCGCGACGTGAACTTGGAGGCTCTAGATGAGTTGGTGTGGAATGACTCGTAAACTAAACAATCGGTAGATTAATCATGAAAATACTTGGCAGACTAATTGATAATGAGATACTTGTCAGTTGCAGCCCTGGTGGCCAGTAGTTTTCCATCCTGCAGAAAGTTTTTATATAATTGAGAACACACAGATACCTCTTGATTATGTCTTATATTAACATTATTAAATGCAGTGTTGTTATTCTCCGTGTGCTCTCCAGCAGCTACAAGAATGAATATACATGAGGAGAACAGACTGTTCCAGTCATCTTACTGGTTTTTGGAGCTTTTATATGCTTGAAAATATGCCTGATGTATTGGAACAAGATGATACAAGGCTCATTTATGGTAATTACAAGATGAAAAATGCGATTTTCCTTTAATTTGGCCTGAATGAATATGAATGACATAAGTACCTATCGCTCTGTGCCTCAGGCGTCAGGGACTGAGCGGTAAATGTTTCTCTTCTTTTCACTTGCGGCGAGACTGTGACAGATTTCCAAGGCCAACGATCCACCTGCTGCCAGAACACAAAAGCTAAAATGCAGATTTCTCAGTAAATGTCGTGTTTTTCACATTTTCGTAGATGTAATTCGTGCTCAAATCCGTCAGTGCGTCGAACAGTAAAGTTTTGTTTTTTCATGTTTACATCTGCGCCAAGTAGGGACAGTATGATGAGTAAATGCTTGTTGGCATCACAGTGACGTAAAAAAAATAATAAACACTGCTGTCAGCTTGGATGATAAATTATTTGGAAGAAATTCTTATAATTGCAGCAAAGCCTCCAACTCTGGTGTGTGTGTGTGTGTGTGTGTGTGTGTGTGTGTGTGTGTGTGTGTGTGTGTGTGTGTGTGTGTGTGTGTGTGTGTGTGTGTGTGTGTGTGTGTGTGTGTGTGTGTGTGTGTGTGTGTGTGTGTGTGTGTGTGTGTGTGTGTGTGTGTGTGTGTGTGTGTGTGTGTGTGTGTGTGTGTGTTGCAGGCAGCGGTTCCACTCTGTTAATCAGCAGTCTGATTGCAGACAGATGATGCGGCATCTGCTGACGTCTAATCATATATATACACACGAACACACAATCAGCTTATGTTTGATTCAGTCCCGCACTGACATATGAGCTGTGTTCAACTCACTCTGCTGTCGTTGTCTATTTATGCAAAGTCTGCAGCCGACGGAGAGCCACAACTCTTCAGCATCTATTCATCTGACTCCAAATCTGCTGCTATTAGCAGATTGTGCAGCGATATCCTTTTGTGCCTGCGTCAGTCCGACCTATTTCTGGACACGTTTTCCCAGGAGTCTCGGTGTTTGTACTCACACCGCAGTCATTAGTAAGTCAAAATCGGGAAGGTTGAAAATGGGTTATTCCCAGCGTGTGGCCTGATATTTTCAGCGGCGCTTCTGAAATGAATATTCTTCCCTCAACAAGAAGAAAAGTCAACAGCCACTGCTTCGGCCCTGTGAGGCTCCGCCGCTCATTGCACACCAGAAAACAAAATAGAGAGCCAAGAGAGGCAAGTTTGCTGTTACAGCCACTTGTAGGGAAAATAATGAGGGAAGGTTAATCTTATGTACAGCTTATCCCATTGTCCCAGGCACGATGGAGAGTACAACGGAGCACACCTCCTCACGTTGATACCATTGTTACCATCATCGGCTGGAAAATATGAGGCATTAAAATCCCAAACAACACTATAAACTCTCTATTGACAGAGGACGCACCCTTTATTTTCTGCCAGGCTGGCAGATGTGATGGAAAATTGCCAACTGAAGGACTGGCGTCTGATTTCCCGGGACAATTCAAAGGATGCGACCTAATGCAAGTTCCTCGTCTCAGTGCCTCTCTCGGCTGCGCTAACGGAGAACAACAGTAGCTAACGTTCGCTTAGAACGTTAGTTTTGTTGAAGCTAGTTTTGTTTCTGTTTGTTTATTACCTGCATCAAATAAATGCTAATGTTATGTGAGCCGTTAAGATCAAAATGTGTTTAATCAAAGCCTCGGTGCAGCTTTTCAAAGAGGAAGGTTTAATGAGCTGTACCTGCAGTTTGGGGGAAGAGATGAATGTTTAATCATTTCACTGGCAAATAGTTTTGATTAAAGTGTCTAAAAAATCGCAGAGGTTGTTAATGTTTTGGCCAGCTGTCAGGATCAATTAGTGCTTTTTCAATGAGACTCAGGATCGATGTTGGATTAAAAGATAACTGTATTGATTCAGAGATTAAACTGGTCTGGTGATGTTACAGCACTGTTTAAATAGCTGATAAATGATATAGAAATGACAAAATGTCTTCGTAAAGAAAGATCCAGAGAGCTTGTGAAGAGGGAGGCAGACCTGCATCTGTTTTGGTTCACATGCTGTATGTATAATCGGCACATTAGCAGAATAAATCATTTTTAATGTATGAAGTGCAGCAGTGCCCTGATGCAGCACTCAGAAATCCTCTCATTTAGATTTGGTGGACTTCAATCAGACAGAAATGACTTTTCTGTGGACATTAATCTAAACTGAAGCTAATGTACATTTCTTGCTTATAGCGCTTCCAGTTTGATCTCACTTGCACTTTAATTACAGAATTAAAAATGAAGCAGTTTTCTTGTTTTCTTCCTCAAAGTAAAAAAATCATATAGTTCACTCATCAGCCATGACATTTAAAGGACAAACAGGTGAACACCACCCGTCCAAACACTATTTCAGACCAATGGCAGTGACCCTGATCCTCGACCGACCCGAGGAAGAACTCAAAGTGTCGACTTGGCCTCCGAATTCCCCGGATCACAGTCTGATCACGCACCTGTACCTGAAGCCGTCCAATCCTTGGAGGCCCATACTTTTATTTTGGGCACCTAAAATTTTCCTTCCATCCTCCACCGAGTCCCGTTGTCACTTCCTGGATGAAGGTTGTTGCTAAGCGATACTGCTCACTGAGTGGACCAAAATTTGTTGCCTGGCAACTTTAGTTTCTTGATCATTTAATCAGGAAGAAGGAGGAAACATCAGATCCTCGTGTGAATCTACCTGCACAAATCTCTCTGGAAGCCGGGCTCCGGCAGAGGCTTTCATCTCACAGACAGTGGTTTCCTCTGCTGAAGGAACGATGCTCAAAGCTTTTAACATGGGTGCTGTTTTTCTTTTATTGTGAGGAAGAAGCTTGTTCAGAGCACAGAGAGGGGAAACGACTTCGTGAGTTTGTAAAGGGTTAAATCAAGATGGTACATTGTGTTTATCATACCAACAGTTTGTATTTTAGAGCTGCAGGCATTTATCAATAAAAGGAGACATATTCTGCTCATTGTCAGGTTCATAATTTTATTTTGGGGTTCTGCTAGAATAAAACATATTTCCTTAAACGAACATGGATGGAAATGTTTCCAGGTGCCGTCACCTTCCCCTCCATCTCCTGCTGCCACGTTTGGTATCAATGTCGACCATGGACGTATCTGCGTTTTGCAGAAACTGCTAACATCGTATCCTGCCGACTGGGCTGAGGTGTGACGACCAACTAGAGAAGCAACTGTTTGTTTTAAAACAACAATGGCGGCTCCTCAAGAGGTTAGCGTAGCTCCTTTAGCATCAGTTATGTCAGAAGTGGAGAGTGTATTTAATGGATTGAAGAACAAACAACGGCACTGAAGTGAAGATGTTTTCACTCTTCTCTCGACTGGCTTCAGAAAGTGTTTGGTTTACCTGCTCGCTCCTCTGGTGGTAGCCTTCTCCTGCTGTTGATCTGATTGGTTGAAGTTAACTTGAGATCGATGGTGATAGACTGCCAAGTGTTTTCCCTTATCCAAGCAGTTTATAGTGGCGCCTTTCCAGATGATTTTGTCTAACGAACGAACCATCTGGCACATCAGGTTAACAGACAAACAGTATTTGTTCTACTTTGGAAGTAAAATCATCTCTGGCAGGTAAAGTAGTGAAAGTCACAGGTGCGTTTCATGTTGAATCATCGGCTGTGGTCAGTGATGAGCAGGAGGTGTGTTTGTGTGGTTCGTGTTTGGAGGGAGTCGACTCCTGAACACTAAAATAGATGCTGACCTTTCCACAGCGACGGTCGTTCAGAGAGGTGCGATTCTGTCCACGCCGCTGCTGCCTGTTTGTTTTGAAAGATGAGTCTGGCCTCTGGCTTCTTTATGCAGACACAGACACACACACACACAGAGACACACACACACACACACACACACACACACACACACACACACACACACACACACACACACACACACACACACACACACACACTTTATTTTTGCACTCTGACAGGAAAGTTTGGCGAAACTTGTGCGAGTCAAGCTTCTTAATACTTAGACCCACAAGGAGGTCAGTAAAAATGATGGACTCGGCACATTTATGTTTGGCTGTAATTGATTTATTCCTGTAATTGGTCTCTGGCCCAGAATGCACTCTGCTCCAGTGACCCACTTCTCTTGAGTCAGCTCAGTGTTTCCCCAGGGTGCTCGACACAACGGCTCAAGTCGGCTGCTTCTCCACGGCTCTCTTGCCAATTAAATCAGACAGTAGACCAAAGCAGGATGAGAACTTCCTGAAACTCCTGATGTAATACAGACTCACTCCCTCCTGCCATGTATTTTACTCAGAAGTGCACTTCATTTGACTCTGTGCGGTCATTAACTGTCCACTTTCTGTCCACTTCTTCCAGTGCATCCTCTCAGCTTCCAGCTGGGGCCTGGAGAGTTTTTGAAACAGAAACTTATTTGATATCTTTTTTTAGGTCCTCAAAGTTTTGGCCTCATGTCTAGAGAGCAGTGGGAGTTCTCCTCTCGCTTTAAATTATATTTGTATCAGATGTTTAGTTAAATCAGTTACTTCTAAGGGAGTGTGATTAGAAACTGCTTCAACCAGTTCAATTTTGTGCCGACCGACTGAACCAGCGTTTGCAAACTCAGACTGACGTCCACAGGAGAGAACTCCTCATTAACGAGTTGGTGCAGGTTAAGCTGCCGCTCATTAGCGTTACACTCTGTGTTTGTTGCCCTGTTAAAGTTACTGCATTACACTATTAATACAAACCTCCTGCATCCGTTTCAAATGAAAAGCCCTCTAGTGTTTCAGTGGACAGAAACCCTTAATTTCTTAACCAGGCTTTTATTGTGAAACGTTATCAGGAATGTGTGGTGGGAAACTCATTGACTTGCAACGTTCACATATGTGACAACTGCCCAGTTTCATTCAGCTCAGGTTTTATTTGATTTATCATTTTGATGTTAAACTTCAGAAGAAGACATGACGGAGCGCAGCTGCCCTGATGGACTGTAGTGCTGCTACACTCATTCATGGGCTGTTATGTTTCTCTTTGGGGCGGCCGAGTCACTCACGACATCTTATGGTGAAATTCTGTATTACCAGCCTTATTACAAACCGGTATGCACATATAAAAAGATCTGTACTGGGTATTGCTTGAAATGATTCGATACCGGTGCCACCGTACTACCTGACCAACACAATGCTTTCTTTTAAAATACTCACGCTTTTCTCACAAATTCATTTACTGCGTTTATCAAAATACACCAAACTTCTCAAAAGCGTGAGTGTTTAATAACGAGCCACATTATGATTTAATGAACGCATCTTAACACACTGCTGGTGAACGAGACGAAAGAATCTGTCAAAGATATTTGACAACTTTTTTTAGATGCACGTTGTGGAGCCTGGGAGAGGAGCAGATGATTGGGACTGTGATTAAACTCTGCAGAGTTTTTAAAGTTGTGCTCAAAGGCATTATGTTTTCGGGATTTCCATCTGTCTGTCCGTCCATCTGTCTGTCCGTCCATCTGTCTGTCCCATCCTTTTGAACACGATATCTCTCGAAGGCTCCAAAGGAATTTCTTCAAAGTTGGCACAAACCTCCACTTGGACTAAAGGATGAATGTATAAGAATGTTTGTTTTTGTTCACAACCACAAAAAGAAAAACAACTCAAATGTCTGCTCGGGGTTTTGCAGCAGTTTTACCCCACAAATCAGCTCTTGGAGAAACTCTGACTGGAAAAAATCCACACCCACCAGATTATTCCTCCTCCTGACAGACTTCAGAGACGAGGCTTCACCACACGAGCCGGCCACAATGACGTGGATTTTACAGCATGGTCTTGTGCCAAATCTGGTTTATCTCTTCTCCACTGACCAAAAAACTGATGTGGCTCTGAGACACTCACTGCGAATAAACTTGGTGTATCCAAGAACCCTTAAATCACAGTAAATTATGTGATATCAGACAGACTTCTCTCATAGATTAGTCATAGAAAATGCGAATCATGCAAGTTTTCTTTTTGTCTCAAGCAGCAAAAAAGTTTGGGGATGTGTTCGAGTTAATTTACAGACATCGCAACATTGATGCTTTAAGGATATATTGTGCAGCTCTACCCCTCTTTGTTGGAAATATGAGATAATTAAAAAAGTTTAGTTGCTTCTGTTTATTATCCACTTGTGAGTTCTGTGTGTCTCAGGCAGCTGTCGACATTACAATTACAGACAGACACTTAACAACTAAATGTTCCACAGCGGCAGATGATGCATCTTTAAAATGTCTGCTGGCATTTAAAAACAACACTGACTGGCATAATGGAGGCGCCGACAGGAAAGGTCAAATGCAAGAACACATCAGGTCCTACAAAAGTTTATGAATTGATGCATTTTGGCACTTTATGTTGAAATGATTAATGTGTGGCTGATTAAAAAACAAAACGGATCATTTTGAAAGTCACATCCGTCTCTCTGCAGCGCAATTTTTCTCTTTGGCATTTTCTTCTTTATTTAATAATTGAAGTTGGGTGAAAAAAACAGAAATGATAAACACCTCTGTGACCCTCAGAGCTGGTGACGGATGATGGTGCTGTTTTTCCACCATTACACAACAACACACACACACACACACACACACACACACACACACACACAGTGGTGTGGTGATAAGAGCTTTACTCCATCAGAAGTTTCTGCGGAGCCTCGACTTGACCTGTGGATGGTTGAACATAACGTGATGAGTTGGAGCTGAGCGATCTGTGTCTCCGTGTTGGTGCAGGCGCTTACAGTCAAACCTCAGCAGTTAATGAGCCTACGTTTGATGTGTTTTGATGTTTTATCTTCTCAGAGACCCTGGAGCCCTCGCCGCCGACTGCAGCCCAGATCAGATACGGTGAGAGATTAAATCTGACACACACTTACAAACACACATTAATCCTCCATGTTTTGGCATTAAATTGCAACGTGAAATTCCTCCATCAGTATTTCGATGAAGTGAGCAGATTTACTTTTTAATAAATACTTTCAGAAGTTGTTTTGTGTTTATGTTGGAAATGAAAACCGTTCGTGTGACTGACCAGACTGTAATTAACTTATTGTCCGTCATTCCATCAAATAACAGCTCTGTGAAGTCTGAACATCAGATGGACTCGGTTCAATAACTGACCTCGTAAACAGACTGCACATCATTTTGAAGACAAAATGAGAAGTTTCCAAAACAAGCTTTTTCCTTCACGTTTGTGGAAAAATGATATTTGTGAAATTAAATGCACATGTGATGCTAAAAAGAAAATAACTGTTGGTGTCTGAAATCTGTTGATGTACGATCCAGGCTGATGAACGTGCTCAGTGCAGTTCAGGAGTTCACAACTCTAAATGTCAGATGATCTGTCATCCTCCCAGCGTTGTTTATTGACTTGGTTCTGTTTGCTTGCAGTTTTGTTGCACAACGCCATCCCCTTTGTTGGATTCGGGTTCCTTGATAACGCCATCATGATTGCAGCAGTGAGTGAATTTATTTACACAGCGATGAAGTTTTAATTTGAGCGGGATGACTTGCAGATACGAGTCGTCGTTATAGATGTAATCTTCTTCTGTCTGCTCGCTCCTCCTGCGACAACACTGAGTCTGTTCTCCTCTGTTCTCCTCTGTTCTCCAGGGAACACAGATAGAACTCTCTATCGGAGTCACTCTGGGGATCTCCACCATGGCTGGTAAGAACAGAAGGAGGAACAGAGCAGGAAGTCTGCAGTCGACTCACGATGAAATCTACACGGTCTCGTCTGCTAACTTTCTTCTTTTCTATTATTGATTGAATAGTTAATTAACAGAAAATCAACAGGAGAAACACTGAAGTCATTTATCAAACAAAGCTCCAAACATCCGTCCTCTCATCTTTGATGGTTTTCTTCTCTACTCTGCTGTATACAACTTAAAAATTGAATATGATAATGTGCAGTATGTATATTGGTGTCTTGGATGTGCTATTGAGACCTTGAATACTCTCTGGATCCCCAGCGGTCTTTGCCAGGAAGATAATTTAATTCATTAATTCGTTGGATAATGAAATTAGTCGAGGCTTTTGTATTTATTGCATCAATCAATTCCCCAAGAAAGGTTAAACAATGCAAGACTTTAATTTTCTCCATCCAGGTTCAAATATTTACTTTGTGGACGGCGGCATCTTTTTAATCATCGCGTCGTTTTCTGGAACGTTTTGGTTTGTGCGTGAAATGTCAAGCGTGATCAACTCTATTGTGTAAATGTCGGCACTATAGTGATCGTCAAACAATGACACATAAACACTCAGACATTTTGTAGGATTTAAAGAAAAATAGGAATTGTTTTACCTCCATAATTTATCATCAGAAATGTTAGTTGATATCTGCAGTTCTGTGTTTCAGATCAGAATCAATTAGTGGACAGAAATCCTGTTTTTTAAAGATCTTGTCACCAGGTCAGTACCTGACTCATGATCACACAAAGTCCTGTCCAGGTTTGAAAGCTTGCCACCTCTTCCGTCAGCCGGCACCTGGAGGACATCCTCATTACTCGTATAGCTCAGGTGATGTGATGCCACCAGTTGTATGAAATTGCAATGAATTTTTTTTTTTTCTTTTTTAAGTTTTGGCTCGTCTGTTGTCCTGGACGCTGTTGCAGTTTATTGCAACACTGCCTGCTGTCATCATGGCTGCTGTTCTGGGTCTCGGTTGGGGTCTTTATTACGCCGTGAAAACCATAAAAGCGCTGGAGTTTGCCTCCTCCCTCTTTTTGCCACGAGATTGTTCCGTTTCCATGGATACTTGGCTCCAATTTCCTCTGCAAAGTGCAAATCAGAGGCTGAAGACGGGCTCTAGATCAATAGCTCTGCTCTGACGCCTCTATCCATCCCGGCACTGCTTCATATTTGTTTCATCGTCTTCCATCGTGCAGAGATGCTCAACTGCTTCTGTATTTTTTTATTTTTTATTTGAGGGGAGACCTTTTCCAGCTTTTATTGCTGGCTCTTATTTCATCACCCTGCACTTTCAGTGTCGCACATTATCAGTGTCAAAAGGTGCTGGTGAAAGGAGGCAAGATGATATTGCCTCTCATCTCTTTTGCCAGCAAAGAGTTTTCCTTTGAAAGGGAATTCGGATTGAAGCGGCCATCTGGAGTTTTAGTACCCGCAGGAAACTCTGTGCATGCAGCTTCAAGCATCGCTGCCGTTAATGCCTCCAGAGATCCACCGAAGGCAAAACAAACACATCCTTAGCACCTTCTCGCATTTAATGGCTGTGAACAAATGTATTTTCTACCACATTGTCAGCCGTCCCCTGTGAAAATCCAACACACATCGTGAATTATTCATAGCTGACAAGTACGGTTGAGTACATTAACGGTATTGTTATGAAGCCGTTTGTGCTGACAGTGAAACCACGAAGGCAGCCGGAGTAAGAAGCTGACTGGAGTCTTGGTGGTTTTCCAAAGGTGCTCTTTGATCGGAAAAAAGTTTCACACTCTCTCTCACTCCTACTGACTCTCATCTTGTGTTTTGCTGCTTTGATCTGTTGTTTGGACGCCCCTCTCTGCTTTTCATCTTTTTATATATCCAGAGATGTATGTGGGCCACTTGGCATTGTATTATTCACTGATTTCTGTTTTGGTTGTCATGCGTGGGCGAGATCCCGAATTTTCCTCAAACGGGAGCTCGTTGGAGGGACGACACAGGCTCTGAGGATGGTTTACAGCCTCAACATCAGCCAGTTATTTAATACATTTAACTTCAACAATACACCTTTCCATTTATTTTTGGACACTTATCAGGATTCAGTGGCAGCAGAGAGATTTTTGTCCTCACCACGTCCTCCACCTCTGCCTGGCACATCCTGAGGCTGTCCGGGACCAGATGTAATATCGCCTGCAGTCATTCTGGGTCTGCCTGAGGTGGTTGGATCATATCAGGAGAACCTCTGAAGGGATGCATCCTTATCAGACGCATGACCCACTGCAAAGGTTTTACTCCAAGCCAGGACTGTGTGAAACGATGGAAACTCAACAAAACAGTGTTTGTTTGTGTTTCTACAATCACCACTGGTTTGTTGAAAATAAATCCTCAACTCACAGAGTAAGATGTGAAAACTTCCGGCTCTACATGCAGATTTTCCCCCGCTGCTGATGCCTCAGTCTCTCTGTCCACCTGCAGTGTCTCCTCATCCTCTGAGTCACAGTCCTGGCCTGAGCTGCTCCACGGCCAACTGAGCTACGTGCTGATGGCAGCTTGTCACAACAACCAAAGATCAGGCCCCCAGGAGGAGCGCCAGGATTTGAAACCAACTTTCATGGTGGCTAAACCGTGTAATTACAACGTCACGTGGCGCACATTTTCCCATAAGCTTACATTGTGAAAGAAGTGCCTGTAAAACGGTGGATCGGAGAACGCTTTGCATTTTTCTGCACGGCACTGATTCAGGCGGGAAATTTGCATGAAGGCAACACAAATATGTAGGAGGGGGAACACGGCACAGAACAGGGTAACTCTGAAAAGACAAAACGATGAGCTTGTACCAAAAACAAATGTCGACTTCCATCACTTGGACGTGGTCTGGGTGTCAACGTCTAACATGGACAAGAAAATCAAACTTTCCACGTTGTCATTTTCTATCAAATATACTGAATTTCCACACTTCACTGAATAATGAACTAGTTCATACGATGTGTCATCCAGTCATCTGACATCTGAAGGCAGGAGAAAGGAGGAAAAGTGAGCAGTGAAAAGCAGTTTGTCAGAGAGAGGGACGAGACATGATTTGTTCAAATGGGGATAACGGCGTGCACTTTGGACTGTCTGTCCTTGAAGGCATCCTTAGTGGTGCATTCAGTTGGACAAAGTGATGGAAGCAATCAGGTAAAAAAAAAAAGAGAGAAGAGAATTGAGAAAGAACTTAAAACCTTTCTCGTGTCCGCTCACCTGGTCAGTCTCTGGGTGAAGTGGCTGTGAATGGTCGCACGTAGCCGAAACTAAATCCAACATCCGTCAGGAGACTTTGCAGAGAGGCTGACAGTTCTGTGAACTTCAGTCCGTCAGATTAAGATCGTCCCAGATAAGAATTCAACTCATCAAATTGCAGATTTCCTTCGGAGATTTCGGTCCCAGCAATTCCAGAGGAAAATTAAAAACAATCAGAAGCCGATGGTTGTAGAAGATTCGTCCTTCAGGCGCTCAGATTCTTTCACTGAGGTCAGGAGAATCTCAAGTTAACCAGAGCGATGGGAGGAGGCTTCCCTCAGACCTTGAAGATCCTTTTGAAGTATTTTTGATTTCACTTAGCAGCTCTCTGATCTCAACCCCAACATCTCTCTCAGGAAAGCCCTGAGAGATCTGCAGTGTTTAAAACATGCACGTTTTGAGTCATTGAATTTCAAACTAGGTGCCGTAAATCAGTTTCCAAATGAATGTTGGGAGAAACAGTCAAATGTTTGTGAAGTGTTTTCTGTCTGTCACTGTGTGTGTCTCAGCAGAAATCAAAGTGTTTCCCTCTTTGTGTTTTTGCAGCTGCAGCTCTGGGGAACCTGGTTTCAGATTTGGCAGGTCTCGGGTAAGCAGCTCTGTAAACTGTCTCTGAGGGTTCAGTTTTATTTTGAGGTAGACGTGAAGTCTATTGAAGGCTGATGCAGTTCAAGGCGTAGTCGCTGTTTGCTGCATTCTTGAATTAAAACAGGAAATGAATAAACTGAGGTTTCTTTGTCTTGTTTTGCTGTGTGAATTTTTGCTTTGAACTCATCCATCACATTAATTGTTTTCTGTCTTGTAGCACCTTTTGTTTCCTCCCCAGGTTCTTACACACTATCAAACTTACTCTTAGTATATTTTGGTTCTTTTTTGTTTACGAACCTGTTTGTTTTACACTTTAACCTCAAGATAAAGCAACACATTCCTGATACAGACGTGTGCTATGGGAAGATGAAGTGATTGTTGTTGATTTAAAGACAAATGTGTGTGTGTGTGTGTGTGTGTGTGTGTGTGTGTGTGTAGTCTCGCAGGTTATGTGGAGGCTCTGGCTTCCAAACTGGGGATGCAGGTTCCAGATCTGACGCCCAAACAGGTGGACATGTGGCAGACGAGGGTCAGCTCGCACATGGTGAGATTAGGATATGTATTTTAAATTATTTTTATAAGCTTTTTATGCCTTTTATTAAAGAGCCAGCAGCAGCGGTGACCGAGTCTTTGTCACCTACCAAAGTAACTGCCATCTAGTCAAAATTCTCTGATTCTGACTATGAGAAAGTGAAGAAGGAAGGAAAGTCTGCTGCTGCTACAGGAGACACATCAGTGGAGACGTATGATAACGAGGAACCACTGACAAAAAAAAAAAAAAAATGAAGTGAAGGAACGAGACCGGCAACAAAATCGGTGTCAGCAGTCAGCAGAAAGTGGTGAGAGATCAAATCTGTGCATCTGGAGATAAAAGCTTAAAAGGATGCAGCACCTGCAGCTTTAAAATACATTTACCTGAAAAATCCCATTATAGCTGTCGATGCAAAACATGACTCAGGGTGTTTGTCTCTTCTGTATCACAGACGTCTGACAAACTACTTTCATCCAGCTGACGGACCTCTGGAGCTCTTTCATTTAAGCATTTTAAAGTCAGAAGATCACGAGCGAATGATTTGTACTTTCAGCAGGATGATCTGAGCTCCTCTTCTCCTGCAGGGAAAAGCCATCGGAATCACTATCGGCTGTATTCTGGGGATGTTCCCGCTGTTTTTTCTGGGCGATGATGATGAGAAAGAGAAAGAAGCAGAAGTCTGCAGCGACACGACGACGTCAGATTCTTCCTAACAAGCCAGTACAGCTGCACATCACCGTCACACCTACAGACTGGACACTGCTGCCGTCACCTTTAAAACAAAGTATTTACAGTTGGATGTTTGTGTGTCCTCGTGCTCAGGCAGCGTTCACACCCCCTCAGTCTCCACACGCTCTCAAGCTGTTGGCGTAAACTTCACTGGCTCATGAATTTTAGCTGCAATCGTAACTTTGGTTTCAGCTTCCTCTGGTGCACCGAGCTGTGGTATTTTCACACCGTCTGCTGCGTCAGGACATGCCGTCTGTTAATTCAGTATGTCAGTTTCATCGGAGGTCGCATTCATTTAAGAATGATGTGAAACGACGGGCGCCGGACGAGTCTTACCAGTTCTGATTCTCGTTTAACTGCGGAAAAAAACATCGTAAAGTTGGCAAACTTCCTCAGTCGGGTATACAGCAATATATTTTTATTTTATTTTTAATGAACAATGCACCTGAATTAACGGAGCGGTGCATCAGTGTAACTTTGCAAGGAATAGCACAACAGCTAAATTGCTCTGATGGCTTGCTCGACTAAAATCTGACTACAAAATACTGTTTTTACAGTACGAGACAAGTTTAAAACACTAAAAATACAGAAATGTAGGAAACCCTGTCTTCAGATGATTGTTATGACTTGGCTTCAGCTGTATGTGGAGTTATTCCATCTCGAGCGGTGCTGATTTCACCCTGGACTTACAGCACCTCTGCACTTAAAGGGTAACTCCACCAATTTCACACGATCAAGGTGTTTACAGGTCTTGTGGAGCACTGCGTATGTGAAAATAGTGGTAAGGAAGAGGAAGCTGCATGTAATCTGAAAAAAAGCCTCCAATGTTTTTTTAAATGCCACAAAAAAATGGACAATTAACTCTTTGCACATTGCCAGTGGATGGACGGGTTTGTCTTTGTCATTGTCATGTTCGTCATCACAACTGCACCAGAAAAACAGGGAACAGTAGAAAGCAGCAGATCATATACCTCATCACAAAACATCCAGGAGATGTTAGCATGTGTAAAGTCGGTGGCGTTACCCTTTAAAGCGTCGGCGTCCTCTTTCAGAAGTGATCGTCAGATGGTTGAACAGCTTCACGACCATCTGCTTTACAACATTTGACTACATGTTTGAGCTGCCGTCTCAGCCTCGGGCGTCGATTAGAGGAGTCGTCGGTGTTGCAGCTTAATTATTCTCATAAATAAGATATTTGTTTTTCCGTCTCAGTTTTCGGATGCGTGTTGTGAACGCTGCCTGAGCGGCTCCCAGGACGGGAAGCGCTCACCTGTCTCACCACCTTCAGACCACAGCTGTGATTTGGACTCTTCCGCTTTGCAAATGTCAGCCTCAGCTGCTGATTACATCACGGTGTCAGAACATCCTCAGAGGAGCGAGACTCCACATAAACCAATTTCACTGTTTACCAGCCAGCCAGAAGCTTCCAGGTGAGGCAGGTGGTCGTTTCACATCCTGACAGTAGAAACACAAACTGTATGTACAGACCGACTGTTGGGACGACACGTCATGTGTTCAACTGACCGCTTTTAAAGCACATGAATTATATTCAGTTACTACTTTAACTCCAAAACACTATTTGGGTCAAAAACAACACATTTCCCTCATCAGCAGGTGGGTCTGTGCATTTTTAGACTTTAACCAAAAAGAACAAAAAACAGTGCAACTAAAGAGAAAAGGTGTGAACAGCGTCCACTGCTACCTCGATGGGAATATTTTAGGTGTTTTGCATGAAGATCTGATGTAGCTCTATAACCAGACCTTTTATTTCTGTATCAGATGGTTTTTTAATTTTTGCTGGAGAGTCGTCAAATGTTTTGTACGAGTTGATGAGCGAACATGGCGACAAACACTAAGTTACTATTTTTAGTTCTGATGTTTGCGTCCCTCCGTACTTCTGTGGTTTTCTTTCCATCTTTTTCTTCTTTACTCTTCACTCCTTTCTCTCTCGCAGACACTTGACTCAACTCCAGCCGTCTGTGTAATTAGTTTTTCAGCGCGCGTTTCGTCAGACTCGACGCTCCAGATGGTCGGGATTTGCCACAGAAGACGGAGTCTAAAACAGTTTATACCATGACCAGTTCAGTTCAGTGGTTCTCAGCGATCTCTGTGACTTCTCCTCTTTCTTTCTTAATCTCTCTCTCTCTCTCTGTGTGCTCTTCTCTCTCACACTCCAGCTGTCGGCACACAAACAAGGTGCTTTTTGTAAATATGTAGAATCCAGCAGATCCTTTTCACCTCGCTGCATCCGAACTCACTCTGTTCACAAGCCTGATCCCAAAACGTTGGGACGTCGTGTAAAGTAGTATTTGAATGTCAGGATTAGGACTACAACTAACAATTATGGTCATTAATGACTAATATATGATATAATTATTGATTAATCCATCCATTGTTTATTCTCTGAAACACCGCTGCCCAAACATTTTCCCTTGAATGGGCCAAAACTGACCGTTAATGATGTCACACGGGCCAAAAGCAAACTACTGTTGCTTTGTAATGTGTTGTAAGAATGCTGAATAGGACCCAAAGTTCTCTGAAGGCTCATTTATGCTGCATTTACATCTTTTTCAAAAGATATAACCGTCACTGCCCACAGGCAAATTAATTAATAATTTGTGATCCTGTGTTTTTAAAGAACATTTTTCAAATTGAACCTCATGGCGGTCTCGCTCGGCCCACGAGCCCTGCTTCAAAATGTCCAAAAGTAAAAAAAATAAATGAAAATTTCCCGATGTGATCTTTGAATTCTCAACCTGCAGTCCAAAACCCAAAGATGCTGAACTTAAAAATATATGAAACAATAAGAAGCTGTAACTGGACATTTTTTGCTGTTTTTGGTTGAAAACTGATCATCAGAATTTCCTGTTGATTCACTTACTAATCAGCTGACAGTTGAATTCTCCATGTATCATTTCTTCACTTTATTGTGCTCTAAAAATTCCCCACAATGTCAAGAAAAAGTCTTTCTGGCGCTTGTTTCTGTGAACAATCCTACAGAGCAGCAACGTGTCACTTTTGACGGTCTCGTAAATTAAACATGTGTCACATAGATGGTACGGAAGCCCTGAGGGACAAGTGAAGGTTTTTATTTTTTTGTAACATTTTCTGAATCTGATATTAATTGTTTCTCTCGTGTGTTTATGACTTGAGACCTGAAAAAAAATTCCAGGATAATCTTCATAACTTCCTTTTCTTTTTTCATCTGTGAAAACATTTTTTTTTTTTAAAGAATTTTGTTTTTACATGTAAAAGAAAATTTCAAGAAAAGATGTTTTGTTGTTGTTACGTGTTGAACCGAGTGAGATAAAGAAAAGTTTCGGCAGTAGAACGTGTGAGGCTGACGTTTTCAGTGTTCATTTTCTTAATACTCATTTTGACCACAAGAGGCTGAAGTGCACCACAACGACATGTTTTTAATCGGACTAAAAACATTAATGTTTGATTTCTCTGTGAAAAATAAACACAAGATGAGTCTATTTTGTGTTAGCAGGTTAATGTAACATTTAAAAAAATGAGCCTTACAAAAAAATAATTCTCCTGACGAAACTTTTTTTCCGCCTGGTTTCACACATGAAAACGCTGGTTGGCAAAAAAATGTATAAATAAATAAATTATCCTGGAAATTTTTTTTAAAATGAATAAAAACATTAAGAAACCTCGAAAAATTATCCCGGAAAACACTTGCTGGTACTGTCCTGTACCAGGAAAATAATTTTATTTGAAGGTGGGTTTGTCTTCGCTTCCCTCTGGGCTTCCGTAGTTTTGATATATTTTCGGCCAGTAAATGAGAAAACTAACTCGTTTGTTTGATCGGATTACATCTGTACAAATTGGGGATTTATGCCTAAAACAAGTTTATAAGTAAAGAGAGAGACGCTGCAGTGAATTAATTTACATATTTAAAGAACAACCAAGGTTTCATTGTTACTGTTTACAATAATTAAATCTAAGTTTACTGGAAGGAAAGTAAAAGTTCTCGCAACTCTGGTGTTGCTCGTGAAGAAATGAACAGAGTCATAATAAAAGCCTCTGGTCGTCTTCACATCGCTGCGATTACAAGAGAAACGATCAGTTGTCAACCACTGAGTGTCTGTTATCAAGAGAACTGACTAAGTGGCTGATTCACTTCAGTAAAGTCACAACTTTTTTTTCCTCACAGGTCAGAAAGCGTACAGAAGGAGAGCGGAGTCATTTCATGCCTTGAAAAGTTTGAAAATTACCAAAAGTTTGTGGGAAACTATCGTAATAATGATTGATGGAGCTGCTTTTTAAAGTCGGCTGCTGTTGAACATTTCTCATCCTGCAGCAAATATCAGAATGTGTAAATCTTTAGAGACGCGGAGCTCTAATCCTCCAATCAAAAGGAATTAAAGTTTGTGAAAGAGTTCAGCGCGACAGAGATGTTTGAACAACAAGAAAACATTTAAATGATTGTTCGGATCCGACTGCAGAAGATTTTTAAGTTTGTTAAATTGGATTAAGTGTAAAATCCTCGAGGGAATTAGTCTCATCCTGTGGAGGAGCAGCAGACGTCTGTTTGAAAAGACGTGGCACTAATTAATGATAAGTGATGTTTTCAGATGTTTGTTACCCTCGACAACCTGTTTTTGTATCATCTCATGTTTGTATACTTTTTTCTATGGTGAGTCGTGTGATGAGCAGATTTTTATGGTTTTGTTTCTCTCCATTATTTCAGAACTGAGAAAAGAAGGAAGGTTTTGAAGCATATGAACAAAAGTGTGTGGTCTCCTCCAGTGTGTCTGTTAAAGGGATGCTGTGTTGTGCTGCCACCTTGTGGACAGTCTGAGCAGCAGCAGCTTGTCGTGCACTGATACGTGTCTGTACTATAAACCAGTGACGTTGAAGGAGTCTGTGGGATTCATTTTGAAACATGCTGTGCAATTTAAATGAGATGATAATAAATTTTGGGGTGTTTACGTCCGGCTCTGCTTTACTCTGAAGGTCCTTAATTTTTTTAAATTTTTGTTTTTCATCCGAAAAAAACCGAGTGAGTGATTTTTTTTATTATTATTATTTATTTAAATTTTTTTTTGATTATTTTTTTTTTAAGAAGGCAAGAAAAATCATGAGAAACTAAAAAGTTGTTTTTTTCAATCTTTTTTTTTTTTTTTTTTTTTTTTCCTGATTTTAAAACGATAAAACAAAACAAAAACACGTGTCAGTTTCATAAAAAAAATGTTTTTCCTCCTTTTTTTTAATCAATTTTACAGATGGAAAATAAAATTTCCTGATTTTTTTTTTCTATTTTTTTTTTCAAAATTGAAAAAAAATTACTATTTTTTTATTTTATTTTTTTTATAAAAAGTTTTTTCACACGGGGAAAATATCTACACTTTTTCTTTCTTTTGGAAGGAATACAAATTCAGATTTGGGACATCCTCCTGGATCACTTTCACAAAGTTCGCATGAAATGTCTTTTTGTTTTTCACAGATGGAAAAACCAAAGAAACTTGGGTTTTACCAGGATGATTTTTCTTTCTCCAGCAGTTCTCAGGTCATAAACACAGGAGAGAAAACAGTTTAGATCAAACTTCATCAGATCACCAGAAAAACAAAATTCTCTCTGGCCCTTCAGGGCTTCCGTACAGATCAGTGGCATCTTATACAGTAAGAAAAAACAAACCACAGTGTCGTCAGCCATCAGATGCACATCGTATGCTACGATTTTATTATTTAGCCAAAACAGCTGGTATACATAGAAAATAGGAGACAGTTAGTATTCAGGAACATAAAGTTACAGGATCCTCGAGAGCCGCAGGGAAACAAACCGCTCGGCACAGTCAGAATAATGATAATAATAATAATAATACAAAAGAAATAAATAAAACAGGTTGCCACAGACAACTGTGTGTCACAGCAGTAGATCAGTCTGATACCTTCTGGGTAATGTAGTTATATTGATGAAGTCCTCCGACATACTGAAGCGATCGCTCTGATATCTGCTCATCAAAATGTGACGTTAACTGTTGTGATGCGTTCAACGTTAGTGGGAAATTTCATCGTCTGAGTTGACAATTTTATGTTCATGTGCTTGTTTGAAAAAATATCAGGGTAACGTGAGCCCCAAAAATCTGCAGTAAGACTTCCATGATGAGACTTAACAGGCTTTACTGAATTATGACTACATTTTTACATAATTAATTTCTGTTCCATTAATAAATAATAATGTATAATCGATAACATCAGGATCAGGGCAGGTCCTTAGAAAAAACATTATACTTTTCAGAAGGTCAATTAATTGAACTCCAAACAGCATCATGTGCATCATCATATTTAATTAAGAACATTTCTGGTTCTTTGGGGCTTTAACTTCCTCTCAGTCTCAAATGATTCACTTCAGTCCCTTCTGCCAGCTCAGGCAAGTCGAGGCTGGTTATTAATATTTGCTCCTGAACTCTCTGTGGGTCTCAGGTTTTAATCATATTAGTCTCCGCTCAGCTGTGGGAAAATCAGATTAAGAGATCTCAGAAAAGAAAAAAGCCCATAAATCACATCGAGGCATGTTTTTCACCAAGACGTAGTCCACACGTACACGGGAACTTTCGTAAACTGAGTTTTGAAAAAAGGACGATCGTGTGCGTACCGTTGTAAACAGGAAGCTTTATTCTATCGCTCCAATTTTTCACGACTTTGTAGATCAATTCATCCCTCAGGATTTTAGTGCTTTTTAAAAAGCCCAGTGTTTAGGAGTCATATTAAAGAAGACAGAAACAGATTTAAAAGAAATAACTTGTTCTTGTGATAAAAGCTGCAGTTTGTGTTAAAGATGCACACAATATAAAAATTAACCAACTTTCCTAAAATAACAATAAATTAGAAATGAGTTAACATTTTGCTGACAGTTGTTAGTCGTCGTACGTTAAATATGTTGGTAGGATTAATTGTAAATGAGTTAAAAAGAGAGAATCAAACTTCAGCTTCAGTTATTATCTGATGTTACATGAAGAGAAAGTCGCTGCATCAAGTGACAGTTTCACCCAGATGTGTAATATTTAACAACTTAGCACCTTTAAAGAGAATAAAATACAATAAGAGAGAGAAACCCAGGGCATCGTGTCGCATATCCTGAAGGAGATTTGGCAACTTGTCTCAAATTAAAATCTAAACGTTAAAATGCGGAGACACACTGACAGCTCAGGGACAAAGATGGCCTCCACACACGCTCAGGACCGGACGAGTGATTGTTGATCTAACTTGAGGTGATTTTTTTCTGACCAGATGAAGTTAAATGTAAAAACTCGTCTGTATTTTCTGATAATCACTCTTCTGATCCTCAGCGCGTGTCCGCCTCACTCGGATCTTCATAAACACACACAGTTACTGAGTCCGCACAGGCTCGAACGTTCAGCTTCATACGCTTGTTATCGCTTCAGCTGCACGACCGTATTCGTTTTACCTGCACTGGAGAAATGAACAGAGTGGAAACGGGTATAAAACAGACAGGATTCAGTCGTCATACAGGGTGTCAAACTGCTGTCACACAAAAATATGAAACATTAATGAAACGGATCAGACGACAGGCAGCGTCTAAAAACACGCTCCGGTCCGACAGAACCGGACCGACGGAGGGAAAAACATTAGATCCAGTAGAAAAAAGCAGCCTATTGTTTTTGTTCAACTGAAAAAAAAAGACAACATGCATATTAAATATATTTGTTAATATGTTTATATGCTCAACAGGAAGAAATGTGTAAAGACACAAAATGGATGAAAACATGTAAATGAATAAATAGGCTACATAAATAATTTGACTTGTTTTGACTCCATTTAGTAGCAACAGGGAAGTTTTGTCTAGTTCAGCTTTGTTACGCTAATTACCCGCTAACACATGTTAAGACTTTCAGCTCATCGGGTTATTCAACATTTAGCTATTACAGGTTTATATATTTGTTGCAGTTGTACATGAATATCAGTGCACAGCAGGGTACGCTTTGAGATCTGTTGTAACCGTCATTTAATCACAGCTCAACGGAGGATTTTCAGTCGGCTCACACGTATATCGGACTCATCTGGCACCGTGATGGAGGTCTGTGTGTAGAAATGTTCATTAACATCGAAACAAAACAATTAATTTTTTGATTTAAGTTAGCTAAATACTTGTCAAGTTATTATTAATATAAGAAAAATATGACATCAGTGTACTTTGAGTCGTGTTGAGAGCCACATCGCATGTTCCAGAGCTAAAGACCTCCAAAATGGCTGCCGGAGGGTTTGTTGAACCGCCTGAAAAACACTTTATAAACTGTTGGTGTTTGGTGGCTAGTCAGCACAGACGGTTTAGGACTAAAGCGAGCTGGAGACGACACGTGGTGCTGCCTCAGGGTCAGTTCCCAGTTACGTACTGGGACAGGGAACCTGCCGTCTCCGGATCTTGTTTGAGTGGGGCTGATAGTAGAAGTTATTCTTATTAGAGATTACTCGTCCTCAACCGTTTACATCTGTGCCAACTAAACACACCTCACCGTCAGCACACTGGCTCCGCTACAACAGACCGACACTAATCCACATTACTCCAATTAACTCTAAGCTAAGTAGTAACACGGAAACCTGTCGTGACGACCTCTATCACTACCATGGACTGAAGTACAGCTGATATATAGTTGGTTAAGAGTTGAACAGTCGTGGAGGCCAACAAAGTCACAGATCAGGTCCGTCTGCACGAGCAGCCGTCATCGAATTTACATTTTTCAAAACATTCAAAGTGCTTTGCAGAAAATCAGCGCTTTGATTCTCTAAACTTAAAATAAAATAAAACACTGGAGGATGTTGTTCTGTGCAGCTAACGTCAGACTTTATCTACGAGTTGTTGGCGTCCACAGTTCCTGATCTGCTACCGTCTTTATAAATCTAATTTAAAAGCCAAAATGATTGTTTATACCGGGGCAAACTTTAACAACATGCAGGTCGATCTACTGTTTGTGGTTTTAATAACTGTAACAACTAAAAACTCTTTAGTCGTGAACGGTCACACTCTTCAGTACGCTACCTCACATATACAAATACTCTTCCAGGTTGCGTAGAAGCTTCGTTCTCTATCGAACATCCCATCGATGGTTTTTTTACAGAAAGAAAATCCAGCATCGTTTTAATTAAATAGAGAAATATTTAAGTTAAATTCAGCACGCAGGCTTTTGGCACCTTCAGTGGAAAATGGGAGACTACGGGGATGAAAAGGACGAATGACAAAGAAAATGTACAAACACATAAATATGTACATACAAATAATGATTTGATCTTTTTTGAAAATACTCCATCACTCCTTCCAATTCAGTTTCATCTTCTTCTCCGTCATCAACCGTCTCTTCATCCCAATACTTCACGCGTTAACATCTATTCAATGCTTAATTTAAGTAATTTCTGCTACAAGAACGAACTTGTGCCACAAACACGTCCTTTCACACGTTTTTCTCTCGTATACTGAAGTTGCCCAGCGGAAATGATCTCGGATCAGCATCAGAGTTCCCAGGAGCAGTTTTTAGGGAGAAACTGGAATTAGTCACATGTAATACTGACTGTTTACGAGTTCGAGAGGCTGAAGGGTTTCATGTCAAAAGGAAAAATTGCTTCAGTCAGTTTTCCCAAAAAAGAAAATGTATCAAGATTTCCACGAGGATCAGTTTACTTTGTTCGAGCTGCGATCCTAAAACTCTCTGAGCGACGTCTCCTCCACACCCGGCTTTGTTCAAGTCCTCTCAAAACCACAAATGCAAAGGTTGTCGTCCCTCGTTAAACACTTTGGCCGGACGGTGGCGGCGCCAAGTTTTTAAACCTAAAACAAAATTTGGCATTTCTGTATTGAACTCACTGCTCCGTGATCAATTTAAAAACCGATCCTCGATCAGAGTCTCCGGGCAACTTCCTCCTGTCCTCGGCGTCCGTTTGATGTCGTAGCTCCCTTAGCGATATCCATTTTGTGTCCCTTTTTTGCTGGGATGCAAAATGGCTCAGTCAAACCGACAAGTCTCAGTGAATAATCGGCGCTGACCGATCGTTGGTTATCGCCCTCTTGAGCCGGACGCCTCGTCGGATGGCCACCAGGTAGTCTTCCACCTCGCTGTACTCCGTCTCCTCCAGGAGCTCCGGGAGAGGCCGGCGCTCCCACTCTGACACCCGACCACCGGGCTGCGGCGGTGGGGTGGGAGGATCCGACCCGTCGCCCTGGTGCTTTACCTCCCATGGGACGGACCTCGGCGACAGAGTCCCGCTGCAGCCCGGTGACAGCGGGGTGGTCGGGGTGCTGAGCGGGGTTCTGGATGTGCTGCCGTCCTCTGACGCTGCCCTGCTGGGGAAACCCGGATGTTCAGGCACCGTGGGGGTCTTGACCGGGATCATGGGGGGCTTGATGGGAATGGGGCCCAAGTTAAGGCCACCAGAGGGTCGTCGCAGGTTGGGTTTGGAGGACGGCGTCCGGCGGATGGTGGCGACCCCCGGGGTGATCACAGCAGAGGGGTTGGAGGGCAGCCCGGCAGTGGAGGCGGGACGTTTGGACTGGAACATGCGGCGGTACGACTGACTGATGTCGCTGTTTCTGGGGATGGTGCAGGATTTATCAAAGTCTGACGACTGCTGCTGCTCGCCGTCCTGATCCACCCCCACAGAGTAGTAGTCGCAGTCGGACACTACGGAGACAGAAACAGTTTGATCACACGACTCTTCAGCACAGCTCAACATCTGAGAGACACGAGCTCAGGACGAGAGGAGGAAGGGTTAAAAACGGTGAAACCATTTGAGTTGGTGAGATGTTTTTAAACTTTGTGTGATGTGATGTTATTTCACCCGGGCACAGAGACGACTACAGAAGCCCTGAGTGCTTTTTTCTGGTGATTCATTTTCTGAGTCTGATCTAATTTGTTTTCTCTCCTCTGTTTATAACTCGAGAAAAAAAGGTTTTGCCGGGATGATTTTTTTAAGTTCCTTGATTTGTTTTTTCCATCTGTGGAAACATGAAAAGAAAAAAAAAAAGGATCAAATCTAAAATGTGTGAAACCGAGCAAAACATTTTTTATTCCAGATTTTTGTTTTTTCTCTCACTCAGTTTCACACAAGAATTTTTTTTCTCCCCTGAAAAATGTTAACCACAAAATTTGTTTTTTTTAAAGCTTTTTTTTTTTTCATGTGTGAAACCGAAAACAAAAAATTCCCCAGAAATGTTTGAAGAAATGTTAACTTGCTTCTACACATAAAAAAAGTAAAAATAAAAAAAAGAGGGGAAAAAAAGTGGGAAACCGAGCAAAAACATTTTTTATCCAAGATTATTGAAAAAAAACACAATTTTTTTTTCCAATATTTTTTTTTAAAGCTCATTTTTGTAAGTGATTCTTTTTGTAATACTCATTTTGACCACAAGAGGCTGAAATGCACCATGAATTTCCATAATTTTCCTTTTTCCATCTGTTAAAACCTGAAAATAAAAAATTCAGTAGTAAAAAAGAAATGTAAAAAAGTGGGGGGAAATTCAGGATCATTTTTTTTTCTTTCATGCGTGAAACAAAGTGGGGAATAAGAATTTAAGGATTTTTTTTTTATGTGTAAAACATTTTTTTTTTCATGTGTGAAACTGAAAACAAATAATTCCCTGAAATGTAAAAAAAAAAAAAGTTAACTCGCTTCCACACATAAAAACAAAAAAACAAAAAAAAATTCTGGGAAAAAAATGTTTTGCTGTTTTACACATGAAAAAAAAATCTAAAACATTTTCCCCACTTGATTTCACACATGGATAAAACAAAGATTTTCTCCTGAGAAAGTTTTTTGTCCTCACTTGCCCCTCAGGGCTTCTGTATGTGTGTGTGCGTGTGCGTGTGTGTGTGTGTGTGTGTGTGTGTGTGTGTGTGTGTGCGTGCACCTTGTGAGGGGATGGTGTCCTCTGAGCAGCAGGGTGTGTTGGTCTGGCTGCTGTAGCCGCTGGAGCCCTGCAGGGAGTCTCTGCTGGAGCCGTGGATGTCCAGATGGAGGCCTCGGGCCAGAGCTCGGGCCAACTCCTCGTGGGCGTCCCGGTCCTCCTGACAGCACCAACACACACACACACACAACCAACACACACACACGTATCCACAGCATTAGTTTGTCTTGTCTCTGCTGTTCATTTGGATCTCTTACTGTCAGAATTGAACTACTAAAGTTTGTCCAATCAGAAAGATGCCAGAAAGTCACGTGACCGTGTTTCCCAAATAAAAACCTTTTTTTTTTTAAAACACCGTCTGACCTTGTGTGACATCACAGAGTGGCTTCCTTTAACCCCTTGTGGCTCCTCCCCCGGTGTGGTGACATCAGCGCCCTGGTGGCTGCTGGGATCTGTAGTCTCTCTCCTGTCCTTGCTCCTCTTCAGGGTGTTGACCATCGACTGGTCATATGGGCCCGGTTTGGCCCAGTCCTACAGACAGACATGATCCAGAACAACGCAGCGTCACACTTTTGGCTTTCCTCAGTTACAGTCACATTAAACTGAATCACTTCTGGAGGTGGTCATGACTACATTTTTGGTTTTATAACTTTTGAAGGGACTGAATTATGAATCAATCGATTGAGACACGATTTAGAAACACCACAACACAGTTACATTAAGGTGGTCACGCTATCGATTAATAACTATTTTTGACAATGTTTGGATCAATAATGTCGTAACCCTCAGAAAACAACATGCATTTACTGTCAATATACCAGAACTAGCAAATAATTAGGATTTTTCACATGATATTTTACTGCACAAACAAATGATGAAATCCAAGTTAACCCAACTTGTTTTTACGGATCACACATCAGTCAAAACCTGGTTTAAAAAAGCAGCAGCTTGAATCTGAACGCAAGAAGTTAACTTATGAAATTTAAAAGAAAAACTAAGAAAGGGATCATTTCACTGAGTCCTCCAAGTACATATCATGGATTTAACATGGAAATAACATGTCAGATATTAGTTCAGACAAACAATGTGCCAAGGAACTAAAATTAATATTCATCTAGTGCTACAAACTAAAACTAAGGAAATCAAAGTATGTTCATGAAGTGAGTTTTTCAGCTCTGAAGTTATATTTGTTTAAATCTGTAGCACATGAAATTGGATTAAAGCTTTTCGATTTTACAAACTTTCATGAATTACATAGTTTTTTTTCGAGAAAATCCATGAAATGCACGAGGAAGAGTTGGGTGAGTCGGCACTGAAATGACCCACAGTGTTAAACTAGTGGAGAGATACTGTCAGCAGGAGTTATTTTAGAGTCTGCTTGAAGCTGACGTCAGTCTGATGAGATGAAACAACATCACACACTGATGCAATGTCTCCTCGTGGTGTTTGTTTTCAAAGTGAGCGAAGAAAGAAAAAGACACTGCAGGCATCAGATGAAAGGACACGAAGGAAAGACAGTGAAAGGTAAAGAAAGTAAAAGGAAAGAAGGGGCTGGAGGATGAAGGAAGGATAAAGAGAGGTGAAGGACGTCGGGGAGGATCAAACCTTCCAGGACGGGACTCTGGACGACGGGATCAATCCGAGAGGCAGGAACTCTCCTGATTGGCCGGAGCCTGAGCGAGACCACGGCCAGGTGGGAGAGACAGACGAATAGGAGGGCGAGGACATGGGGGAGGTGGTGGTGGAGGAGGAGGAGGAGGTGAAGTATGGAGGGTGGAGGAGGTGGGTGTCCTGGGCCTGCAGTACCACTCCGTGCAGACAGAGGGCAGCGTGATGGTCAAAACCGTTTGACAACTGAGGGCGAGTGGATGAGAAAAACAATTCAGAAATCAAAGATGATGGTCGTGATAGGAAACATAAAACACAGGAGTGTGTGTGTCACAGACGTGTGTGTGTGTTCACCTGTTGTAGCCCAGAGCTGTGTGAGGGTGAGGAAGAGGAGGAGGAGGAAGAGGAAGGCTCCTCATTGACAGACTGAGCAGATAAAGGAGAAGCACAGGACCAGCAGGCAGCAGAGCCATGCAAAGCAGAGACACAGAGGGCAGCCAGGAAGACGAGAAGACAAAGAGACAGGGAGAAGCAGAGGGAGGACGTTAATAACAAGGAGGAGGAGGAGGAGGAGGAGAGGGAGCACGTTAATAATAAGGAGGAGGAGGAGAAGAGGAGAAGAGGAAGAGGAGAAGCAGAGGGAGCACGTTAATAATAAGGAGGAGGAGGAGAAGAGGAGAAGAGGAAGAGGAGAAGCAGAGGGAGCACGTTAATAATAAGGAGGAGGAGGAGAAGAGGAGAAGAGGAAGAGGAGAAGCAGAGGGAGCACGTTAATAACAAGAAACTGTGAAGAAGTCCAGATCAGAGTCGGACAAGCAGAAGAATCCGCAGGTAAAAGGTAGAAGCAGCAGAAAGGAGGAGGAAGAAGAAGAAGGAGGAGAGGAAGAGGAAGAAGAAGAAGAAGGAGGAGAGGAAGAAGAAGAAGGAGAGGAGGAGGAAGAAGAGGAGGAGTGGTGGTGAATGAAGCAGCAGCAGGTTCAGCAGGTGGGATGAGACGCTGAAGCTGAGACAGAACAAACAGCTGTTTTCTAAATGTTCTTCATCCGGTGACTCTACGTCAGCGTCTCCTCGATAAGTTACAACACGATCCTCTGTGGCTCTGATCACCGTACAAACACTTCAGTGATAACTGACCGACATGTTTCAGTAATCATAACTGCAGTTAACTGATGAGTGAGCTGTTTTGGGACGGTGCCACAAATTAAAGGTTAGCTGAGTTAGTTAGTTGCAGCACTAACTCGGGTCAAGCCGGTTTCCTTCTGAACCACAGATTATTATACTTTGCAGAGAATAAGTGAGCATGACGTCTGTCTGCAGGAGACCCTGTGACAGCCAGGTGACTCAGCACACACACACACACACACACACACACACACACACACACACACACAGAGCAGCTTCCAGATAATGAACACAGTCTCCTAGCAACCTGTGGGGATGTTCTGACCTCGGTGGTGGAAGAGGAGTGGATCAGAACATAACAGAGAGGACAGCGAGTGTTTGCATCCACAGGTGTCTCCTCACCTGCGAGCTCTCCGGAGGCATCGGTGAGGGCGACTTGGACTGGAAGGCGTCCTGAGAGATGAAGCCGGAGTCGTGGGAGGAGACGGAGGAGAGGCGGGCCGGCGTCTGCTGGGGGAGCACCGAGGAGGAGGAGGAGGAGGAGGCTCGGTATCGGAAGTGGGAGGTCGGGGAGTGACAGTGAGAGCCGCTGGAGCGAGAGTCGCTGCTGTTCACGCTGTTCAGGCTGCTGCAGGGCGGAGAGAGGAAGAGGAGGAGGGTTACAGCGGACAGGAGGCTACGTCTTCCTCTAATATTGATCTGAAATGTTGTTAAACTGATCAGAAATCAGTGACTCTGATTTGTTCGTGTCCTTGAACCGCTGCAGTTCCACCTCTGGACCACAGGGGGGCAGCAGAGCACAGGCAGGATGAAAGATGAAACATTCAGCTCCTCTGGGAGGTTTTTTTGCAGTCTGCTGTAGCCATGGTAACCAACCTGCACATGCTTGACTTCCTGGATACGGTGGTGCTCGGTGACGAGGGCGGAGTTTGGTAGGACCAGGTGCAATCAGAGCCCTTCAGGTCCACGATCACCTGGAGAGAGAGAGTGTTCAGTAGAGTGTATACCTCCGCCGAAGGCTCAACAGCCACCTAAATACTCCTGACTTTCTTCCAAACATGATTCCCTGAGAAATTACCAAAAATGTTCCTGCTGACAAAACAACGATGGATGCTGGTTTCAATCTCTTATTTCCAGAGTTAAGTCGTGATATTCAGAGATAAAAGTTTTATTATTGGGAAAAAGAAAGTCAGAATATTTTGTGAACGTCGTACCACAACAGGCCGCTTCGAGTGTAAAGTATCACATGTTTCTGCTGACTAGGATCTCTCAACTTTATTATTATATTACATTGTCTTAATAAAAACGATGACTTCTGTCTGAAAGTGTTCCCACTTCTTTTCTCAAAATCTCACTTTCTCCTTCATGTGGTTTTTACAGTTGATTTTTTTTCTGTCAAACAGTGAAGAAAAGTCACTGTTTCATTAAATGTTTTTTTCAAGGATGTTTTTTTCATGTGTGAAAAAAAGTTTCCGCCAAAAAAAAAAAAAAACAACCAGTCGGTTTCACAGATGAAATGTTTTGTGTTCACCTCGATGTTTTTTGTTATTGAGGAGAATTTTTTTTTTTTGTGAGACCTTTTTTTTCTCTTCAGGATATTTTGTCTCCATGTGTGAAACAAATTGGAGAACAACCTTCCGTCTGAAAGTGTTTCCACTTCTTTTCTCAAAATCTCTTTCGTTCTCCTTCATGTGGTCTCTCGTAGTGTTTACACCAGTAAAAACATGTGGGGTGGTTTGAAAAGAAAAAAACTGGTGGTACGATGTACAACGACGTCAAACAGCTGCTCCATCACTTCTCAAATATTTACTCAGTAGATTGAACAAAACCAGTTCAGACGGTCGTACCTGTTCGCTGGAGGCGGGCAGCTTGTGTGGGTCCATGGTCAGCGCCTTCAGGTCGTCCGTCAGAGTCTGGAGGTGAGTGATCTCCCCCAACATGGACATCTCCTCCTCCTGACACACAAACACAACAGGCTTCAAGTTCAGCTCCAAAACTACGTCACCCTGGCGGCCGAGCCGCCGCACAGACGGTGTTTATTCAGCCATGTTTAGGAGACGCGGCAAATGTTTGGGTCACAACTACAGGAGTTTTCTCAGAAGGTAAATTATTGTCAGTGTAAAGGCCACGGAGCTGCTGCTGTGTGGAGGTCTGGGTGTGGGACTGACCACGACGGGCCTCAGCATGGACACGAAGCAGCAGAAGCGACTCCTCTCCTCCACCAGCGCCTTCCTCACCGCCTGCTTCTCCGTCTCCTCCAGCAGCAGATACTTATCATTGACGTCCTGCATGGCGCTGTCCAGCTGAGGCTGCAGGTCCCCGCGGCCTGCGCACACACACACACACACACACACACACACACATTTATAATTACATAAAATCCAAAAATGACAATTATTCAATCATAATCAACCACATTTCAGGTCAACACACCAAAACTTCACTTATTTTTCAAGACAAAGAAAATACATTATTTTAATTTCTAAGGTTCGTGTATAAAGTTTGTTTCTAACATGACAAACTAAAATAAAGCTTGTCAGAGCTACGGAAGCCCTGAGGGCCAAGTGAAGATGTTTTTCTTCTGGTGATCCATTTTCTGAGTCTGTGTTTTCTCTCATGTTTATGACCTGAGAGCTGGTGGAAAAGAAAGTTTTGCCAGGATAATATTTATAAGTTCCTTAATTTTCAGTGAATTTGAATTCACGGGGAATTTTTTTTTCATGGTCTTTCTCTGAGGGAAAAAACATTTCACACGTTTCACACATGAAATGTTGTTTTTTTTCTTTTCTTGGAGGATTTTTTTCCATGTGTGAAACTGAGCAAAAAAAATCCCCCTGAAAAAAAACAAAAAAAAATTTGCTTTCATACTTTTTTTCCTCCTGGTGTTTTTTGTGAAAAAAAAATTCTCAATTTTTCAGAAGTTTTTCTTTTCCATAGTGAAACTGAGTGGAACTTCTGACAAAAAAACATTTGGTTTCACACATGAAATGTTTATCTTTTTTTCCAGAAATGATTTTTTCAGATGTGTGAAACAGATTGAAAAAAATTCCCCTGTTAAAAAATTTCATTTGCTTGTACATTTTTTTCCCTCCTGTAATTTATTGTGAAAAAAAATATCTCCAAAGTGAAAAATTATCTTGTTTTCACAAATGAAATGTTTTTTTATTCAGGAGATTTTTTTTTATTTTTTTGTGAAACTTTCTGCTTACAAAGAAAAATTCACACATGAAATGTTTTTCATTTTCTCATGAAATTTTTTTTCACGAGAAAAAAAATTTCTCATGAAAAAAAAAACAACAAATTTTTTTCCCCCAGGATTTTTTTTTCATAGAAAAAAATCCCGGGGGAAAAAAATTTGTTGTTTTCGAACATTTTTTTTCATCCTGAATTATTTTTCCAGGAGTGAAACAGACAGAGTGAAAAAAATTCACTGTTTCATGGATTTTTTTTTTTTCATGTGTGAAAAAAAAGTTTCTCGGTTTCACAAATGAAATGTTTTTTGTTTTCTCAAGGAATTTATACAGAGTAAAAAAAAACATTTTCCTTAAAAAAATTTTTTAAAAGCAAATCATTCAGTTTCACACAGGAAATGTTTTTCTTTTTCTCCAGAAAATTAAATTATTATTAATAATTAATTTTTTTATTTTATTTTTTATTATTAAATTTTTTTTTCCAATTTTTGAAACAGGCTGAATTTTTTTTCTTCAAGATATTTTGTTTTCATCAGTGAAACTGAAATTTTTTTCTTGTTTTCACATGACACGTTTTTTTTCCTCCTGAATTATTTTTTCCAGGAGATTTTTTTTTTTTATCGTGAAACAGAGTAGAAAAACTTTCTTTCTTTTTTTTTCATGTGAATCGGAAAAAAAATTCTGCCAAAAGAAGAAAAAAAAAAGGAAAAAACAATCACTCAGTTTGACAAATTTCACAAATGAAAAAACCTTTTTCTTTTCTCCTGAATATTTTTTCACTTGGTTTCACAGATGTGAGAAAACAGTTTAGATCAGACTGAGAAAAAAAAACATGAACAGAAGCATAAAAGTTAACAAAGCTATTTTCATTTAAACAAAAGGAAAAGAGTCAGAAAACTCTGTAATCAACAAAGACTCGACTGTAACAAACTTAATGCGTGATTTTTAATTAAAGACCTGTAATCCAGTGCATTAAGAGAGGAGAAACGAGGCGGCAGATGAAGCTTCAGACGAACCACAGACACGTTATTATCTGTGAAATCGTATATTCACTAAACAACTTGAGGCACAGAGAGAACGGCCTGTTCTCACTCTGCAAACACCCGATCGCTCCAAAACAACAGTTACAGCCGCCCACAGACCATCAACCCACATTAAAGAATTACAGAGTTTCTCTGAGAGAGCAGCGATCTGGAAACAAACCACCATCACACACACCAACACACACATCACACACACCAACACACACATCACACACATCATCACACACCAACACACACACATCAACACACACATCACACACATCACACGTTATAAATGTCAGTTGTATAAAGATAACTGATAACAAAGTACTCACATTTTAAATTACAGAAATGTTTCATAAGATTCTGCTTTTATTGTTTTATAGTTTTAACGACATCTAGAAATCAATTCTTCATCCTGGCTCTCCAGCGGACGTCTTTTCAACGTCCTCACAGATGTTGAATCGACGTCTTTAGGATGTTTTTGGTCAGCCGGATCTCAAAAGTTGTTGAGTTTCAGTCCGAGTCTGATGGACGGACTGTTAACTGTTGCTGACATGATTCTGTGATGTTTTTCTGTACACTTGGTGCTTTTCATGGGATTATTCTCAACAAGAAATGTCAGAGAAATCACTGCAGGAAACTCTGACCACAGTTTACCAACTGATCACATCCTGTCTGATCGTCATTGCTTCTGCTTCCCCCTCTCAGACGACCATCGTTTGGTAATCTCATCATCTGAACTTCAGCACAAACATAAACATGTAATTAAAGTTCTTCATCCCTCCAGTGAGATCCACGGCCGGGTCCTGTGGTCGGGCCGATCGACGGGAGAAGACAGTTCGGTCTGAACTTTTCCAGCCGGACGCTTCGGTGATGAAGACAGAAAACAGGCCGAGAGTCTCTTCACAGGACGAGGATGTAATTTCTGGTTTCCCACAGGATTCAACATCAGTCTCACATTTCTCAGCTCTTTCCTTCATCTGTCCTCTCTACTCTTTGTGTTTCTGTGTCCTCATGACCAGGTTACAACAACAACACACGTGTTTACATCAACAGTAGAAACTCTGAGAAATCCTGATTTTCTCTTCACTTTAGATCCGTTTTTTTACTAATTTATGAGATTGTTGATTAACGACGCCGCTTCCTCTTTCTGTCAGAACTCCACACGCTGTAAATGTTTGATTTTACAAAAGCTGAAAGTCACTTAGTTCAACTTTAAATTAGTTTAATTAGATTAATCAACCGTTGACAAGATGGCTGCTCACACTCAACATCACAGAACTGAATGATTTTGTTCATTGATGATCCCAATAAAGTTTTGTTGAATGGTTGTTATCCAGTGTTTCTGCTTTGATTCATCCAGAGTCTGTTTTATTGTTTTTATTTATTTACTCTTATTTTTCTGTCATTATACTGATTTATTGTTTTATATTATTATGCCAGAAACGTCTGCCAGTCATTGCTTTTATTAAACTATTTGCTCTTATATTGGACTTCATCATTTCTTTATTGTCATACCTGTACGAATATGATTTCAGTATATTGTTGTTCAGCTCATTTTTTCCCTGAATAAACAATGGTTGATGATAAAACCAGATGGCTGCCTCCTCAGAAATATTTAACAATAAAAGGATTAAAAGCAGCATTTCTTCCTGGATTCATGCTGTAAATTGAAATTAAAATTAAAATGTTAAAGTGACGTCTTCAGTTGTTTGTTTTGTCCAAAACCCGAAAACTCAAGAAAAAAAAGCAACAAATGTATGAAATTTCTTCTGAAAGACTGAAACTATTAATCAATTCTTCATATCCATCAACTACTTGATTAATTGCAGCTCTAGATATAAAATCTCAAAAGTTAAAGTAGAAATACCTCGTCACAGTTGTGTGCCACCACGATGATTAATGGGCTCAACAGCAGAATTATGATGTCACAGTGCATTTGACCTCTGACCTTTTGGATATCAAGCGTAGTAACCTCATCATTTTATCCAATCAGACATTGAATGTCAGATTTGATTATAATTATCTAATGAATTCTTAAGTTACAGTCAAAAATGTGATTTGTGAGGTCACAGTGACCTTTGACCTTTGGCACCAAATTCTAATCAGTTAATCTATAGGTCCTCATGAACGGACAGACTAGGGATTCAAATTTTAAGTCATTTCCTTAATCGATAGTCGGCTAACTTACCAATTGATTATTGATTAATCATTAATAATATATGAAATATGTTGGATCTTTTTCCTTTAGAAAACTGATTTAACTACTGACATGATCTTTGTTTGATGTAAAATCAGTTGGCTATATTAGGAGCCAAAAGAACAGATAAAGGAAACATAAAGTTATTGAATTTTAAACAAAATAACACAAAATAATGACTTCATTTTAATCGCAGAGCTCCCGTCTGTCACTGATCAACAACTAGAAACAAAATCCAACCTACACTGAAGCGACTAAATGGATCAAATATTACATCAGTTTGTGTCAAATGTCTTTGGGAAATTACTTAATACATTTTCTCACACCAATATTTTGTGTTTTATTTGGATACATTTGAAAAACAAGTGTCTGTAATCTGTTATGGTCAGATACTGTTTGATGTATTTGTGCTAGTCTTTGATTGTCGATTAAGACACTTTTATCCCTCAGACGGACAACTCGAAAACATAATGCCTCCGGTGCAGAGGCATAAAACAAAATGATGTAAACTAGCATTTCATAAGAGGCTGTTGTGTACAGTAATGTACAGACAACATACAATAAGAGAGAACAAGCAGGTTTAATACACACTGATGTTTAAACCAGCCTAAATTTGTCACGTTACAGTGACGGACAGCTGAGACTGAGGAGGTTGAGGGTGAACATGTCGGTGATATTGCTTCGCTCTGCCTGCTAAGCTGCAGAGAACCACAAGAAAACATCCAAACAAGCCTCTGCTCTCAGAACAAGTAGTTCCAGTCTGATTCATCGCACTAAAACCAGCCTTATTATGTTTGGAAACAAGAGCGTGTTGTTCCTGCAGACAAACGCCTCGATGGCTTCCAGCTTTGAATCGAGCCGCTAAGACTAAACAAACAGGACCTGGGTTTGACCCCAGAGGAACCTCAGATGTGGTCGAGCTGCTTCGGTCCTCCAGCCTGTTATTACCGCACGAGAGGAAACTCCCTCCGCAGAGTCACGAGAGAAGATTCAAAGAAGGAAAACAGGAGGAAGAACTCGTGTTGGAATGAAGTGAATGTGATGAGAGATGGAAGATGACAGATGGAGTGAGACAGGAAGGGAAACCCAGACAGGAGTCATCTTCTGGTGAGAGGTGACCACATTCAGACGGGAGGGAGGAGCCTGGAGGACATACTGATCTGATCGGACTGTTGACTTTATCGTCTATTTTATTATAAATGGGACCATAACTTACTAAATGAACATCATGCTGTGTTGAAGAAGACTTGCAACTAGAGATTGAGACCACGAACTCATCAGGAAAAAAAAAAATTTTTTAGAGAGAGAAAGAAATTCCTTTTTTCAAAAAATGTGTTTGATTTTTTCACAAGAGAATTTTTTGTTGTTTTTGTTTATGACTGAGCTTTTTGTTTCTGTTGGAAAAAAAACATTTCTGGAGATTTTTTTTTTCTGGAAAAAAATCCTTCCCGAAAAAACCCCAATTTTTTTGTTCCGTTTAACATGACTTTTTTTTTCTCTCTCTGGGAAAATGTTTTTCTCCTGAACAACGTTTTTATAGTTTCACACATGAAATGTTTTATTCTCCCCGGAAATGGACAAAAAACTTTATCCTGAAAAAAGCATTTTTTTCTTGAAATAAAGCAATTTTTCAAGAACAAAGGCAATTTTTCTGGAAAAAAATGAAAATCCCGGAATTTTCCCCAAAAAATTCCCAGATGTTTCTTGGAATTTCCACGAAAATACCCCAGAATTTTCCATTAAAAATTTTGTTTTTTCAAGAAAAAAAAAAACATTTCATGTAGAGAAAATAATTTATTTTCCCAAAAATGTCCCGGAATTTTTCCGAAAATTTCCCCCAAAAAGTTTTTTTTTTTTTTTTAAACAACATTTTTCCAAGAGAAAATAATTTATTTTTCTTAAGTGAAATTTTCCCAAAAATGTCTCGGATTTTCCCTTAAAAATTTCCCAGAAGATTGGGGGGTGTTTTTAAGAGAAAGAAATGCATATTTCAAGAAAATATACCTTTTTTCAAGACAGAAATTCTTCTCAAGACAGGTACAGTGATGAAACTTCTGACAAGTTTTTTCAAGAAGAAAAAAAAAATCTTGAAAAAAAGTTTTTTTTTCTTTTAAAAAGACATTTTTTTTTTTTTTTTTAAAGAAAAACAATATCAATCAACAATAAACATCCGGAAAATTTCCCTGATTTTTCTCGGAATTTCCCCGAAAAAATCCTGGAATTTTCCCGAAAAAAGAGGAAATGATTAATTTTTTAAAAGAGAAACTTTCCCGAAAATGTCCCGGAATTTTCCTGAAAATGTCCCAGAAGAGTGTTTTCCTCCTTCAAAAGTTTTGGCAAAACAAAAAAACATTCCTTTTTGTAAGGCTTAAAAATACTCATCAAACAAAAATCCCCTAAAATAAAAAAAAAAAAAACACTCTTCTGGAAGATTTTTGGAGAAATGTCTCTGTATACAGAGACAATGTTTTCTCTTAAAAAATCTGATCTGTTTTAAAAACATTTTTCAATTATTCTCTGATATTTTTGGCAAAGTTCCGGCATATTCCGGTCCAGGAAATTTCAGCAAGTTATGGGAATTTCCGAGAAAAATCCGGTAGATTTCCGGAATTTTCAGGAAAAATTCCGGGAAATCCTAGAAATTCCTGAAAATGTCAAGCTGTTGTACTTAGCTTCACAAATGTGCAAAATATATATTATAATACATATTGAAAAGATATTTTTTTCTTGAAAAGTTTACTTTTCCTTGAAAAAGTATGCTATCTTCCGGGACATTTTCGGCCAAATTCAGCAACAACATTTTTGGGAATTTTCACTTGAAAAAAAGAAATTATTTTCTGTTGTAAAAATGTTTTCTTTTTGTGAAAACAACACATTTTTCTGGGAAATTCTTGGGAAAATTCTGAGATATTTTCGGGGAACTTCTGGGAATTTTTTGGGGAAGTCGTCCAGAAAAGTTTCCTTTCTTGGGAAAATTTCTTTGGGAAAATTTCGGGAATTTTCCCGTGAAATTTTCTTGGAAAAATTCTGGTAAAGTTCCGGGACATTTTTTGGGAAATTACGGGATATTTCCTGGAATAAATCTGGAAATGCCAAGCTATTGCTCTTGGTTTCACAAATGTACAAAGAAGACTCCTGAAAAAATCTTTATCTTGGAAAAAGTTTTTCCTTGCAAAAGGCATTTTTTTCTTGGGAAAAAAAAAAAAAAAAAACTCTTTCCGAAAAATTTTCCGGAAAATCCAGGACATTTTTGGGAATTTCCTGGATTTTTCCCGGAAATATCCCGGAAATTTTCTTTTTTTTTTTAAAAGAAACTTTTCTCAAATAAAAAAAAAAGTTGTTTTTTTTTCTGGAGAAATTTCCACGAAAATGTCCAGGAAGTTCCCCGAAAATGTCTCGGATTTTTCCCAAATATGTCCCAGCAAAATGTTGTTGTATTTTCACAAAAAGAAAACATTTTTTCAACAGAAACTAATTTCTTTTTTTCAAGTGAAATTTTCCCTAAAATGTTGCGGAATTCCCCGAAAATGTCCTGGAAAAGTGTTGTTTTTTTCCAAAAGAAAGAAATGCTTTTTTCAAGAAAACATGCTTTTTTCAAGAAAGAGAAGTTCTTTTCAAGACAGGCTGGTACAGTGATGACACTTGAGACTGAAATTTTTTCAAGAAAAATGAACCTTTTTCAGGAGTGTTTTTTGTACATTTGTGTAAGCGCAACAGCTTCCAGGAATACCCGAAAATAAAATGTTTTTAGACAATATTTTTAGAGAAATTTCCCTGAATATCTTCCAGAAGAGTGTTTTTTTTAAAGAGAAAGAAATAAGAATAAGAAAAAACAAAAAACCCTCCGAACTTCTGATTTTTCCCAAAAAAATCCAGGATATTTCTGGGGAAATTCTGAGAAAAATTCAGAAAATTTTCAGGAAATTCTGGAAATTTTTCGGAACATTTTAGGGGATTTTTGTTTAGTGAGTATTTTTAAGCCTAGGAATGCGTTTTTGTCTTGCCAAAACTTTTGCAGAAGGAAAAAACTGAATTCTGGTAATGTTTGTTGTTTTTTTGCTCAGTTTCTAATGAGACAAAAAGTGATGAAGGCATTAAATGTGATGCAAAAAGTTGTTTTTCCCTTGTCAAAAGTGTCATCGCTGCCTGTCTTGAAAAGAATTTCTCTTTCTTGAAAAAAGGTTCATTTTCTTGAAAAAAGCATTTCTTTCTCTTGAAAAAAAAAACACTCTTCTGGGACATTTTCTGGAAAATTCGGGGAAACTTTTAGGGGATTTTTGCTATTTGAGTTTTTTTAAGCCTTACAAAAAGAAATTGACAAGAAGTTTGTGTCTTGCTAAAACTTTTGCAGGCCAAAAAAAAAAAAATTGCTATTCTTCCGGGGCATTTTGGGGGAAATTTCTCTCGGAAAAAAGATAATAATCTCTAAAAATCTTTCTTGAATTTTTTTAAACATTTTTTCTTGGAAAAAAAACAAACCTTTTAATTATCTGGAAAATTCCAGCGAATTTCTGGGACATTTTCGGGGAAATTTCTCTTAAAAAAAACAAGAAATTCTTTTCTCTTTCTGGGAAATTCCGGGATATTGTCAGGGAACTCCGGGAAATTTTCGGGAAAATTCAGGGAAATTTTCGGGAAAATTCAGGGAAATTTTCCGAACGTTTTCGGGAAATTTTCAGGGAAATTTTCGGGAAATTTTCAAGAAATTTTGGGAAATTTCGGGAATTTTTTAGGGATTTTTTTATGTGAGTTTTTCAAAGCCTTGTGTGTGCTTGTCTTTTGTCTTTCTAGAAAAAAAACCAATTTTTTTATTAGGGAAACTTTTCTTGAAAAAAAGCATTTTTATCTAGGAAAACTTTTTTCCTTGAAAAACCTTTCTTTCCTCGTAAAAACTTTTTTCTTGAATTTTTTTTCTTTTCTTGAAAAAACGTACATTTTTTTACCAGAGAATTTTCTGGGGGTTTTTTTGCTTCATGAAACCAAGTGGACAAAAATATTTCTGGAGAATCTTTTTTTTTTTTAACCGGACAATTATTTTTTTTGAGAGCTGTATGACTCACACAAACATCTAAACCACGTGGGAAAATACTTCAGCTGATCCGAGCAGCTGTTTTATGATGTGGGAATGCAGATGTGTGACAGAGCGCTGGATGTGTCATAGAAACAGAAAGACCACCAGAAATTTCTGTCTTGTCTTCTCACCTCCACCTGCTACATTCATGTTGAAACAAGTCAGAATTTGTAGCGCCATCTTTTGTGTTATTGCGATATTCCAATCAAACAACCACATAAAGTATTGCTTTGTCTCCAGAATAATCTCACATAATAACGAAGAACAAGAGAGTGAAGACAGAGGAGGGAGAAAGGTTTTCGCTTTAGCCCTGACAGGCGAGCAGGTGTGTAAAATAACTCACCGAATACATCGGCTGGTCAGAGCAGAGCATGATGGGAAACCGCAGGAGTCAGATTTTTGAAAAAGAGAGAAAAAACATGATTTTAACTTTTAAATCCTCACATCTTTTCACGTACTCCCCTTCATCATGTTACATCACTTCAATACCTCTTCATTATCTCATGAACACCACTAACAGTTTAATTATGTCTGACTCATTCCTGACCATTCTCAGCTTTCTGTGGCCTGAATGAATTCATAACTAACAGTTCATGAGTGACCAAACATTGAGGAGATTACAAACCTTTCTTTGCTTTCTTCTGCAGCTTCAGAGTGTCTGAAGATCTCTTCTTGATCTCCTGACGAGCCTTCTTATACTCTGCAGAGAAACACACACAGATTAGATGAAAACACACTGGCCATGTTTCCATAAAGCATTTTGTAGTATATCGCATTAAAAATGTTAATGGAAACGGCAAAATCTGCAAAAAATGTGTACGCTTGCTTGAGGTGGTTTTTGTCTTTTGATAATCAGAGGAAACAGAAATTGAACCAGAAACAGTTTTGACGAATAAACTCTGACGCAGCGAATATTAAACTCACGTGTGTCCGACGAAGACAAAATACAGCTACATGACTAAAAAAACAGAAATAATAACCAAACTTCAGTGACTGCAGAGTATAAGGAGATGCTACCTCTGCTGACTCTAGTGGATGATTTCATGTAGTTAAAGGTGCGATCTGTAAGAATTTTAGTTTAAAACAGTCAAAAAGTAAACTAATAAAGATTTTGGTGTTATATTAAGGCATCGCACCAGCTAGGATTTACTGTAGATCACCCTTGTCCCGCATTTTTTTATGTTTTTAACCCTCTTAAAATGACTCAAATCACTCTCATAAAATAAAGTCAACAGTAGAAGAGCCGCATCAATAAACTCGGTGTTTATCTTCATTTGTTGTCTGTGCTTCAGTGCGTCTGTGTTTTTTGTACCTTTGGCGTGATCTTTGTCGAGAGTGTTGGCGACTCTCTTCCACTCCTCCATCTGCTCCTGTAGAGGGTTGATCAGACAGTCCAGAAACACCCTGCAAACACACAAACGCACACAAACACACACCGACACACACTGTTAGAGCAACAGTCCCTGGTTTGAGGTTAAGAATAGAGGCTGAGTCAATGCAACAAAACAAGAGCGTCCATCAGTATATGATTAGTATGCATGATATATCCTGGCTGCTTCCTGTTAACATTGTCCATCTACACTGTATCTGACTCCACTGGAGGTCTCATCTTCTCATTTCTGTCTGACTGACTGTCTCCCTCCACACTGGGAGAGTTAATGGACTCGTGTAGAGAGAGGAAGACGAGGACGGAGGTGAAGTTTTCTTGCTCTTATAAAAAAGAATTGAGACGGACAGGAGGAAGCTAGAGGAACGGTGTTACAGCAGGAGGTGGAGGGAGAAGTGATGGTCAGAAGATGAGGATGATGCCGACACACAGATCTATACTCACATGGAGAACTGGCGGAGTTTGGCCTCGATGCTGCGGTGCCTCATGCACATCCTGGTGAGGGCCGAGCCGATGTCCCGAGTCCCTCCTGAAAACAGACGGACGACAATCTGTCAGTCAAATGTTCAAACCTGGAAACGTTCTTTAGTCTAAAATCCAAATTCACACTCACACACGGGATGTGAAACGAATAACAAGACTGTCAACACATCACTGTCCTCCAACAGCCAACCAGCAGAAGTATGAAGCCTTCATCTGACTTACACAACAGCAATCAGCAGCCCGTCATCATGAAAGCACCGACAATGTCGCACTTGCAAAAATGAATGCAAATTCAACCACCCCTGTGAATCCTGCACAACCAATCACAGCGCTCCATAAACCTCACTGCCTCGTGTGTGGGTGTGAAAAAACACTAATGTAAAGAGGTCAGAGGTCACCTCCACAACAGCAGCCACGTATCTGACAGGGACTGAGTGTGCGTCCCTTGCTCAAGGACACTCCAGCAGGGTGCAGACGAGGCCTGTTTGAGAGTCAGTGCAGCAGAAGCTCCACAGGCACCCGGAGGGACCAGATGGTCGTCCTCTGTCTCCCCCCAGACAGAGCGCTCCCTCCTGGGGGAAAGTTCAGCAGAGCTCAGCCTGTCAGCCTGGAGCTCCACCACGAACACACACACACACACACACACACACACACACACACACACACACACACACACTAATGTTTGTGTTATCGCACATGAAGACGAACATGTTCACTTACTTATTAAACTTACACAAATATTTATTTTATGTTATATTTATTATATAGTTTTATTATACCTTCATGTTTATTATGTTGATGAAGGTCCCCATAAGTATAATATACAAGTGTGTGTGTGTGTGTGTGTGTGTGTGTGTGTGTGTGTGTGTGTGTGTGTGTGTGTGTGTGTGTGTCTGGGTGGGGTGGTGAGCACTGCATTGCACCACTGACACCTCACTCTCTCTCCTCTGCTCTTCCTCTCTCTCTCCACATGTCCTCCTTCCTCCCTCCTCTTCATCTCTCTCACACATCTTCCTCCCTCCTCTTCTCTTCTTTTTCCTTCCTCGCAGCACAAAATGACCCAAGTTCTCAAAACGTCATCATCGTTTCCGTCAGCTGAAATCGAATCAAACAAATGAGAATCAAAATCAGATGTGCTCTTCTCGTCACTGACCTCTAATTTGGAAAAATCTGAGTTTATTGATTTTGTTCTTTCGAGGTTCAAATCGAACAGAGAGCGTCCACTAGATTTATAGTTGTTGAGGAGTTAAAGCGTCGCTGTAGCTGCTCCGACGTGTGACCCCTCACAGTTTTACCTCCATGGCAGCGACAGATGTATGTAGAGACAACGAGAAGCCGAGCGATGGAAGGTGACAACACAGAGATTTATGGATGTTTCACCTGTACAGTCGACTTTTAGGTGATGATGTTTTACTTCCACCTGCTGATCGATAGAGGAGAATCTCTTTCTGGTCTCGTTGGACTGTTTCTGTCCATCTTTAACTGATTTCCTTCAGTGTCATCACAGAGGACGAGGTCTGAATCTCCTGAAGGCATCATGGTGACTTTTTTTATTTTAAATCGTGGCGTAAATGTTTTCTTTGACGTTACGTTTCTGTCTCTCTTGTCGACATGATTACCTGAGTGTTTTGACCCCTGACCTCTCGTCTCCCCTGTCTGTGTCTGATCACTTTGCTGAAAGTCATTTTCCAGTTGAACCTCTTCTCCTCTGCGTCTCCTTCACACCATCTCCTCTCTCTTCACACATCCTCCTCTTCACTCTTTTCTCTCTGCAGACCCTCCTCTCCTCCTCTTCTCACCTCCAGACGAGGTGTTACCTTCCCCTCTCCTCAGCTCCTCTTCTCCTCTGTGCTTTCGCTCCTTTGAGAAACAAGGTGTTATACTCAGTCGTCAGTCCAAGCGGAGTTCCCGTCAGCCAGCGGAGCGATGAGAAATAAATCATTTCAGCGAGGCACCGCAGAGCTTTAGTGTACTTTAAGAGGCTGATGTTATTGTGTTGATGTTCCTGATGGTGGGAAACTGCTTTCTGGAGAAGATTTCTCTATTTAAATATGATTCAAAGCTGCAGCTTGGCGCCGTTTCTACAAGGTTTTTCATCATGCTGCTTTAGCTGTCAAGAGGAAAATGAATTTCCCAGACCTGTATGATCCAGAGAGTTCGGCTCCAGTGTTTTCTCGGGCATGTCTCCACAGAAGCTGAACGCTTCTTGACCTTTTAACCAGCCTGTTTAACCACAGCAGCTACAGAGAGTGCGAATAATCCTGCAGAGCAACAGGATTCAGAGCCACGATTATTAAGTGTCACAACTCACATTTAGTCCAAGAGTTACAGTTTAAAATCTGAGGCTTTATAAGAACATTTCAAGCTGAGTGCAGATCACTTTGTACGAGTGTGTCTCAGCCTCGAGCCTGGAAACTTGAGCCGCAGTGGAACAAAGAGAAGATGATCACTTCAACGAAATTGCTGAGTTAAGTGTAACAATAATCTGATGTGATTCAGCACGATGCTCCTCGTCTCTCTGCCAAGAAGCTGCCTGGACAAGTCTCCACAATTACATGAAGCTGCACTTCAGTTTTTCAGGCTAAATCATTGAATATTGCAGGAGGAGGAGGAGGAGGAGGAGGAGGAGGAGGAGGAGCAGTGTCTTTATTGAGGTTTTAATGTGGTGTCAGTGTGGCCGCTGACAGGACAAAGACGTCAGCACATTTGTCTTCGTGTTTGATGAGATTAAACGTAGGAATTCAATCATAAAGTGTTTTTTTTCTCTGCATGAATCTTTGAACTCTACATGATGAAACAAGACGACTACTCGCAGGTCTAGAAGCTGAGTTTGTCGCTGGTGAGCTAATGGCTAACACAGCAGCGAGACATGCTAGTGCTCGATCGCCAGACGTGTTTGTACCTTTGACTCCTGCCTCATCAGCTCTGTGACTGTAAACCCCGTCTCTGTTGTGGATACGTTCATTTTCTCAGACCTCACTCCAAACCAACTGTGGTCATCACTGTCGGGCTGTGCGATGGTGTTGGCGGACAGAACCAGGACCCGTCCAGGCTCCTGGTTTGTGAGCAACAACTCTTAAGTCTTCTTCTCCATCTGCAACAAGTTTGCAGCGTATTTCACCTCCATCGTACCGACAGCATGATGTTGTTTGAGGCACCAAACATAATAGAAACTCCTGAAGTATCTGATTCAGACTCTGAACCAGGGCTGCACAAGTGCAATATGCAAATCGCAAGAACGGCAATTATTGTATGAAGTGTGTCACAAAACAGCGTTTTAATGAAATGTTGTAGAGCTGCAGAGGAGCTCCAGCCAACAAAGCTGGACCTCCAGATGTAATAAAACATGTTTAATTCCTTTCTAAGTATTAGATCTGCGTTTTTTCCCTGTTGTGTTTTGTTTTTTGTTTTGTTTATTGTGCAACACTTGAGATCTTTTCGTTTCAGTCATTTTTCAAGCAGAAATGTCAAAACATCGTCTGGTTCCAGCTTCTTAAATGTGAAGATTTGCTGCTTTTCTTGTTATTTCTGACAGTAAATGAAGAGTCTGTGTGTTTTGGACTGTTGCAGATTAATAGATAGTGAAATAATCATGAGTTGCAGCTCGATGATGCAAATTCATTTGAGAGTTTACCAAAATTTAATTTGATTCAAAAAAATCGCACAAATTTACTTTAATCACAGAAACTCCAAAAATGTGGCTCTATTTAAAATGCTGCTGTTACTGGACCTTTACGATCACTTCCACCTGCTGAGGCCAATAAGATCATGACTTTAAAAACCTTCAGTAACGACCCTGTGTTTCAGTTTTTACAAGAGAGAATTTGTTACAAACTCAGAAAAAGACGAAAACTGAAGAAATCAACATAAAGTGACACAAAGACATGAAAAGTTAAAATCCTAAAGATGCTGTTTTAGAGAGCAAAGAGGCTCAGTTTTATGAAAACAGGCCAGTGGTACAAGTTCATAGTTCATAAATCAATAAGTTTAATGTTCATTAAAATGAAAAATACAACTAAATTCACTTTAAAATCCGGAAACACGTTTTTTTATCCCGGTGTTATCGGACTAGTCCGGTTCCTGCAGGGTCACAATCAGTCAATTAGTTTCTGGTCAATTCAGCTGATTGACCCGACTGTGGACTTCTCACGCTGTGTGTGTGTGTGTGTGTGTGTGTGTGTGTGTGTGTGTGTGTGTATGTGTGTATAATGACTGGCATTGAGACCCTGTTGACCCAATTCAGCGGGACAGAGCCGCGTCTCTGTCTGACCTGCAGCCGGTTCGCTCTGCAGCTGCAGACTGAACGGCCTCGAGGCTCCTCAGCAGCTCATCTGCATGTGAGAGCGAACGCGACCCGTTCAGACGCTCGCAGGAAGTCCGGACGATCATCAGCAGCGAGCGAAACAGAACAAGCGTTGAGAAGACATGAACTGTGTGAACCGTTCAGAGACAGGCTTCATTTGGGAGAGTACAAGTTTCAGGTTTTTCCATTTTCTACTACTTCATTCTTCCTCTCCACTACTTTTACTTGATACATTTAGTTACTAGTTACTTCGCAGATTCAGATTACTCAGTGTTTATAGGCTGTTAATCGGGACATCTTACCAATCAGATGTTGTTGTGGGCGGGACATTGTGTGAGAGGATGTTGCATCAGAGCCAAAGCAGCACATTTTAAAACTAGTTTGTTTTATCACTGATGCAGATACTCGGGTAAGTGCTGAACATCGGTCCGAGAGCCGGTTTCCCCCCGAGAACTGTTCATTTAAATCATGAACCATCCGATCGAAGAATAAGTCGACAGATGATGAGTTTGACGTCACATTTCAGACAATGGTGAAATCCTGCTACATCGACAGAGTGGAGGGACTTCCCCTTCTTCTAAAGTCTGATGTCTCTGAGGCCGCAGACGTTCACCAGCCTCGTGTGTCAGAGCACTAAAACCAGTGGAGGTCCCCAGTGAGAGCGAGACAAACACACTGACTCCTGTCTCCTGAACGACCCTGAGAACAGGATGTGTCAGATTTAAGTAAAAATGTTTTCAGCTTGTAAATATTAAAACTGAAGTGTAGAAACAGGAGGAACGAGCTCTGAGCGAGGCAGCAAACAGGACCCGTCAGACAGAGACTGGATGTAACCTTAATTTAAAACCCCGCACAGACGATCCTGACCAATTTTTCCGAGACGATAGCCTCTCTGTGGAGCGGAGCGGCGCTCGCAGCCCTCGGATGGCGAACAGTAGTGACCTGGAATACACGACTGGAATCTGAACCCGGCTGGGATGTGAACTCAGCCGTCACATCCCTGCAGGAGCCGCTCGACACGAACACTGCTGGACCCGGGCTGAGGAGCCGGAGCAGCTGAAGACACACACACACACACACACACACACACGCTAACACACCGTGGCCCAGCAGGACAGGCTGTAAATCACTGTCCTGTAGTATGGGACTATATTTCTTGCCTCGTTGCTGCAGGGAGGTTTCGGCTGGAGAGCTATTTTAGAGAACTGGAGCGTGAGCGAGGAAGAAGAAGAAGATGAGATGAAATCATAGAAGAAGAAGAAGAAGAAGAAGAAGATGAGATGAAATCATAGAAGAAGAAGAAGAAGAAGAAGAAGAAGAAGAAGAAGAAGAAGAAGAAGAAGAGATGAAATCATAGAAAAAGAAGAAGAAGAAGAAGAAGAAGAAGACAGGAAGTCAGAGGATGACACAAGAAAAAAGTCCAAATCTTTTATTTTGTCTCGATTTTTGCTGTTCACTGGTTCCTGAGCTGCATGACCCTCACATGACCTGTCAATCAGACAGTGTGGGCGGGATTACCGCCTAATCGATTAATCAATTAAGCATGCAGCTCTCGTAGCAGACAGCTAAAAATAAGTGTAGGAAAAGTTCACAGTGAGAGCAGAGTTATGATTTCTGGTTTGAGTTTGGCATCACAGCTGACACCATTTTGTTTTACTGGAATCAGAAGTGACCATATTTGGCCGAGAGGGTGGAGCTGGAGGAGGATATCCTGATTGGATAGCGACTTGTCAATCACATGGTAGCCACGCCCAAAATCCTAACCTGCTTTAACGTCTAGTTAACTCTAAATGGGACCAACATTTACTAAGTGAACATCGTGACGTGTTGAAGAACACTTGAAACTGCAGATTGAGACAAACTCATCAGGAAACTGGGTCATTTTCTCATAAGCTTACATGCAAACGGAAACCGGTGGAGTCGCCAACAAACAAACAGTTCTGCTGCGCTCTGATTGGCTGAATAGGAAGCAGAAGTAACCAATCACAGTAATGGTGGCTGTTAAAACAGCTTCGTTGTGTTGCCTGGTGGTTGCATCAGTCAGCATCTCTCTCTCTCTCTCTCTCTCTCTCTCTCTCTCTGTGTACATACAGCCAAGGTCACTCTACCACTTCGACACGTCTCACATGTCAACAAGCAGCAGAAGTGTCGCCGCGTCGCCGCCGTCGATCTCTTTAATGCCGCGGCACGAAATACCAAGTTACAGCTAATTAACCAACACGAGGGAAAAGGTCACGCCGAGCCCGGCTGGAGACGTTTACTTCACAACAACACAGGAACAGTTTCTTCAGGCGTCTTTACAACATTTATTGACCAGATTCAGTCCACAGCAGCTCCTCCCCCTCGTCCTCCCACACTAACCCAAACTGTGTCCGATGTTCCTGTTTTCCCGTTTGGTGCCTCGGTCCAAACTTTCACATCTCGCTCACGTCACACATTAAAAGAGTCCTGCAGCTTTTAGCTGTCAAAGAAAAGTAAATGTCAAAAGGTTGTCGGCACGCTCCTTTAACTGTGTCACAGTACGTGAGAGGGGGAGTTTTTTTGGCGAGGCCCGTTAGAGGAGTAAACAGAATTCCTCGCAGCTCCTCCGGGGTTGACCGGGTCGTACGGTCCTGGAATACCACACACCGGAGCGGGAGGGGAGCGGGCCTGAGATGCCTGAGAGCGGAGGCTGCAGGCTTAGGATGCCTTCTGCAGGGGTGTGTGTGTGTGTGTGTGTGTGTGTGTGTGTGTGTGTGTGTGTGTGTGTGTGTGTGTGAGGACAGTTTACAGTAGAGTTTTAGGATTCTTTAAATAGGCGTCCTGGGAATATCTCCCCTCTCTGATTACGTCCTCGTGTTGGACCCATGTATCAGTTTGCTGCTGGGATTTACTCTCATGTATCAGACCGTCTTCAACGAGCAGCAACATTTAAGATTTCTTGTTTTCAAACTCTTTATTTCTCCATTTTGTGAATGAATGTTTGACTTCAGGTCTGGTGGATCAGCTGCAGATCATCTATAATCAGTCGTCAGTGGACATTTTGTACATTTTGTCTCTATCTGATCTGCTGTGACCGTTATGTCTGGGCTCCTGGTGGGACGCTGGGTTGTCGTGGACAGTGATAACTGTCAGTCATCAGCAGCAGACAGCTGCCGTCCTGTCAGCTGCTGCGACCTCGACTCAGTGAACTGCTGCAGGTGTATTTTTGTGTAGTGACTGCAGGAAATCTCCAACAAATGAAATGAAGACAGTTTCTCAGCCTGAACAGACGGATGTTTGACTTAAATAAATGTGTTACTGAGGGTTTCATGTGTCCAAATTATGTGTTTTTACAATGAATTTCCTGTTACGACCGTTCAGAGGCTCTGAACAGTGAATTCTAGTGAAGACTGTTAAAGAAAACAGTGTAAAGATAAAGAGAGTCAGAATCAAAAGGAGAAGAAATAATATTAGAATAAGAAATATCTATATATTGCCCAGCCCAACCGGCAACTAACAAATATTTTTTACAACAAACTAACCTACAGCTTATTTTTTCTATTATTAAAAGAATAGAGAAAAGCTATTGCACACCTGTGGATCGACAGGTGTGTGGGAGACGACCAAGGACCAAAGTTAATGTCTTCAAATGACTTGTTTTGTGCGGCCAACAGTCCAAAAACTGAATATATTATTTTTACTTTCATGTAAAATGGAGAAAATCAGCAAATTATGACGTGAGAGCGTCTCAAAGACAAAAAAACATCTAACTGAGGTGAAAATAAAAGTTCTGCGCGTGTAAACTGTGTTTGAACTGTAACAGCGCCGTATCACTTGTCTCGTTATCTCTCCCATGATTCCTTGAACCTTCACACACACCCGGCGACAGATTTATCAGCCCGTGTGGAGGTCGGGGTGAATATCTGTGGAGATATTCATGGACGGAGACGAACGCGTCGGTTATTTCTTCCTCCTCCTCTGGCAGCTGAGAAAACAGAACCATCGACCCAACAGCTCAGAGGACACGGAGACAAACCAACCTCCCAGCCATCATCGGGCCTTTCACACACTGCTCACTGACTCCCTCTCACACACACACACACACACACACACAGACACACAGACACACACTTTGTTCAGGCTGACCGCACACACGCGAGGCGGGCGGGTGGAAACACGTTTCGATCTACAGAGAAACTGGAATGCAGAAACAAGATCCCGCTGATATCAGACGCTCTTTAATCCTGACATTTCAAAAACAACGTCCAACGCCATCATCCACAGCTTTGACAGCCAACACACACACACACACACACACACACACACACACACACACACACACACACACACACACTCTTTGAACCGGGACTAAAACAAAGTAAAGTGAGCGTTTGATTTGTTTGACCCGGGCTGCTGCCAGCCCCCCGAGCGAAACCAGAGCTCTTATTTCACCGCTAATCTGCAGTCTAAAAACGTTGGCAGGCTGAACTGTGCACACCCACTGCCCTCTGAGTGAGTGTGTGTGTGTGTGTGTGTGTGTGTGTGTGTCAGAGAGCTGTATCTGAATGCTAAAAGCTTGTGTCACTTTGGAGATCGACCTCGGCTGCAAAGACGCTGATGCTGCTGCAGTCAGAAGCACCTGAAGTACACACAGCTCCTGCTTTTATGGTCTCCTACAGTTCACAGCCAGTGAGGATGGAGATTAAAGATAATAATCAGTGTTTCCCGCACGTAGGAGACACTGGAGCAGCCCACCCAGGTGTGCTGAGTGTTAATGTTAACCAGTGATCGATGCACAGAAAACAAACTGACCTTACGTCTGTGTAAACTCGACGACGCTGCTACAACAATGGTGATGGTGCTTTCAGGTACTGTGAGACATGAAGTACGATCCAGGAAGTCCAGTTTGAGTGCCGGATCCATCAGTAACAAGACTCATTAGAGTTCATAATACTTTGAGACCTATTAGACATATTATTGTACTTCATGTTAGGGTTGGGACGATGGACGATGCCATCGACGCCATGGACAACTGATCCCTGACCGTCGTAACATCGTGATTCAAAAGGCTCCCCAGCAGAGAGCACGGTTAAGAGGTGTGTCCCCTCAGAGCTGCCGTAGGGTCAGAGTCGTTAGACATTACGTCTCCATGTCCCGTATTATTTTCTTATTAAACCAGCCTAGTTAAATGACCCAAGACACTCGCTGTCTCTCTCAGTTTTCTCAGCTTAGCTTCCTCGGCTAGTCGGCCAACGTTGTTTTGAGCATATGAGGCTGAACAAAGCTGAGTTGTGGACATGTGGTGCAGATGAGGACGCTTTAAACCGGGCACAGGGATGTGTGTCGGATGTGTGAGGCAGAAATCACCCGACACAGGAAGCGTCATACCTTTTAGTCGTCACGGTTACAGATCAGCCTCTTTGGGAAGCGGCATTTATTTTTTCTTTCCTTTTTTTTGAGGTTGACAATCAGATGAACACGTCTTCCATCGTCTCGACCCGCTATTCTCAAACTCTTCTGTATTTAAACGTCGGTCATGGTGGAAGTTGGATAATATTTTAGCAACAAACTCTAATTAGAAAATATTAGTTTTGTGTTCCAGTTCCTCCAAAGTCATTCTGCAGTAATTCACACAAAACAAACAGCGTCACAGTTTAAAGTCTCGGCTGTAATTTCAGAGAAATCAACACAACATGTTGACAGTCAACAGAAGTTACTCGAGCGCAGAAACGAGAGAGAAAGATCCAAACAGACAGATAATAACAGAGTGCTGCGAGAGGAGGTGAAGTGTCTCTGTATGGCTCTACCTTATCTCCACACACACACACACACACACACACACAAGGCAGAGCACTTAATGTTAATTACACACACACACACACACACACACACACACACACACACACAAAGTCTTGAGGCAGTCCGGCTTGTGTTAGTCGTCTACTTTATAATGAGCTGTAATCTATTCAGAAAACCCTGAAACAGTCTGACACAACACACACACACACACACACACACACACACACACACACACACACACACACTACAAACTGCAGATTACTACGTCTTTTAAGATTTCTTCTCTGTCAGACTCGTCTAAAAACAAACCTCCTGATCTGAAGGTGAAGATCTGGATCAGAACTTCTCTTTTATACTAAACTTACAGCTGAAGACCCGAAAACACCACACAGACATCAAAGCACCAGCGGTGACGAAGGCCGACTGTTGCGTCGCCTCACGTCTCCTGTGTCTCTGCACTTGAACACACCGTGACGACTACAGCTGACGGCCGACAAGCTCGTACCTTCTGCGCCCGCACCAGAGGAAACACCTCTCCAAACCACCAGGTGGCGGTAGTCAGTCATTCAAAAAGTATTAACAAGCCAACATGGCTGCCAAACAGTCAAAGTTCGAGAGTCACACCACCGGATATTTTTAAGGACACCTGGAGACATTTACAGACATTTTGTGGTGTCAAAACCAGCAACACTTCACAGGAAGCTGGATCATCTCCATCAGTGATCGTGGTGATTTAAATCCAAACCAAGTGGGTTTTGAAAAAGGAAGTTGAAGTTACAAGTCACTGGTGTGGAGAGTACACAACTCTGCATGACATGAGATCACAAAAGGGTTAGGGAATACAAAGAAAGTTATTTATGTTTTCTGGTGCTGTTAAATTTGGGTTTACATCCGTTGTGTAATTGGAAAGAATTATAATTACACCTGAAAACGTTTTTAAAAAAGGCTTTTTTAGGGCTTTTGGTGAGCAGCTGTTCAACATGAGGACGACATGAACACTGAACGTTACTGTAGCATCGGCGTCGTGGGAGGTCCATGTTGACAGGAGTGTTTCTGCTAGTGTGCTCAGGTGTGTGCTCAGGTGTGTGTGTGTGTGTGTGTGTATGTTAACAACCAAAAGCCTGTCCGGGCAGCTTTCTCTCAGCTGTGATTGGCTGTCGTCTGTTAAGCCAGACACACTTTGATCCTCCCTGGAGATGGCACACACACAACACTGAAAACAGTCCAGTGCAAACGAATTCACACATAATATCCTGAAGTCTTAATACGAGTCTGATACCAGAATATGAATTACTGGAGCTCCTGTGTCGGCGAAACATAAAGAAACTAACTCTACAGCGTGAGATGGAGGACGGCGTGTTGTCTGGAGGTGGTGGAGCAGGTCCACTGAGTTCATGTGAGCAGCAGGACGGTGTAGCGGTGAATTATTTAACAGCCGTTCAACCTTTACAAACAGCTCTGACCTCCTGCTGGTCACCTCCACCACCACCAGCCACGACCACGACCGGCGCCGAGTCCATTTTCACATCCTCCTCTTTTCTCTCTGCGTCTTTTATTTGTCTCAACAGAAGTGTAAAAAATACAGATTCGTTTAAAACGAACCAGGTCCAGCAGCTGAAGGGGAGACCCCGTCCCTCCTCCTCCTCCTCGTCTCCGTCCACAGAGACCTGAACGCAGCCCCGAGTCCAGGCCTGCAGAGGGAGCGCTTAATTATTCTTTCTCATGCTCCCTCAGACGGGTGGGGCTTCAGAGCTAATTAGAAGCAGTTTGTGCAGGAGATGAAAAGAACACACACACACACACACACACACATACACGGCCTCACCTGCTGGGCGCCCCGGTTAATAATTCAAACACACCCTGTGGCCGACACACACACACACACACACACACACACACACACACACACACACACACACACACACACACACACACACACACACACACACACACACACACACACACAGCAGGTATATTCCTGTTTTGTGGACATGGAGATGAACAGCAAGAGAAAGAGTTCAACCCCAAATATTCCTTTCCTTCCTTTCCTGATATTAAAACATTATTTATCGTCCACTCACAGACGTGATTTCGTCAAACGTCTAGCTAAACCTCCATGATGGCGCCAGCTGAGGCTTCTGGGAGATTTGTGACACACCTCAGAGCCTCTCACTGGGTGACATGTAAACACAGCTGGAGCTGTGGAGGCTTGTATGTACAGTTTGTGATGTATTTATGAGTAAATATGAAGCTGTTTACTTTCTCTTTACCGCAGTCACACAGTGGCTAAGTGTTGGTATACTTCAGGGTCCAGTAGGAAACCGGAGCTCCGCTTTTTCTTAAAGCCGTCTCACATTTCCTCTGAGCGTCATCCTGAGCTCGGTCAGAAGAAACGCCGATGATGTTTGAGATGTTTGACATGTTTCATTCAGCTCCTTAATAGAAGCAGTGGAGTCGAATACGTTTCATGACAAGCAGCTGGTTATAAACAGATCTGGGGTCAGAGGCCACGGAGCACTATTTATATTTCTGTGACATGCAGGAGACGAAGGATGTGCTACATTCAGTCTTTCAGAACCAGGACCGATCACAGATCAAACCGCCCGGGATCAATAATTAACAGGGTTCAGGAGCAGATCATGAGACATCTGTGAGATTAAAGATTAATGCATAAATCAGAGCGACGTTGACCTTTCACCTCGTTCATGTTTGACGCGATGAGTCGTCACATGTGATATGTGTGTGGAGTATTTCATGAATTAATCCCATGAAGATATTTTCCTTTATTTTCATTTTTCTTTTAGATAAAAAAAAATGACAAAACGACAAAACAACGCACCAAAACTGCTGCGTGGAAATTAAAATTTAGCAAAATCACGAAAAAGACTCCCGCACACTGTGCACTTCACTGTCAGTTGAGTTTAATGACGACAACGAAACGTTGTCGTCATTAAACTCAACTGACAGTGAAGTGCACAGTGTGTTTTTATTAGGGCCCGAGCAGGGAACCTGCAAATGGCAGTGCTGCCTTGCTAATGGATACAAACCTCTGTTTAAGAGTCTGTAGGGTCACGCAGCGTAGTTGTCTCATTATTTGTTCTTCATGTAGATTGCAGGGAGTTCTTCGAACTTCAGCGTACATTATTTTCTACAGGCAGGAGAAGCCCACCCAAACACAGACAGTTGTAAGACATGTGTACACAATAATTGGGCAATGGGGCCGGCTAAGCAGCACGCCCAGACAGCAGCACACCCCGACGCGTGTGGACTGCGAGGGCCCGTTCATCGCTGTTTGCAGCTTTAATTTTTTTAATTTTTTATTAATTTTTATATGTAAATATTAGCATGTAAGCTCAATAGCTTCCAGGTCATGTGATCAATTGACTCAAAATCAGTGTGGGATCATGTAACTACACTGGCTGCATGAGTCATGGGTCACCAGATTTGGCCCGTAGCTCGTTACACATTACGTTAATTCGATACTACAACTGCCCTCATGTGCAGCACGATAGCTCAGTAGCGCCCCCTAACGCCCCCTTATGGCTTTTCCCATTAAGTTTTTTTCATTTCTACGCCTCGTACTTTATTCCACTAGTCCTACAGATTTAACGCCACAGACTTCACACTCACTAAATATCATCTTCACACCTTGATGATGACACCTTGTCAAAAGCTTTTGCCTCCGATATACATATGTATCATGACCAGACGCACAAAATACCCCTCGGTACCGAAACCCTCAGTCCAACAGGAAGTCGACCACTTTGGTTCACAGCTGCCATTTTGTCAAAATTGAAGCCCTGTTCAAAATACAGAAAATGTTTATTCATATAAAAATAGTGACCTGTCACGTGACGAATAATGAAACATTACCTGGGACGACCTGAGAGTCTGACGATAAAAAACTGATCACAGGTCAGTTTTTATAAATGAGGCTGCAGGAGTTTCTCTTCACATGTGAGAGGAAGAACTGAGCCGACTGAAAGCAGCAGCACTGTGAGGCCTATAGGGGCCTCATTATGGTATGGCATCGCCACGGCAACAGCAGCAGCTGCCTGGTTTGACATCACACACACACACACGAAACACACAGTCTGTGAATGCAGACAAGCATGTACGTCCAATTAATGTAAACGAGCGGTGACGTTCTGCAGGATAATAAAATAAAACTGAACCTGAATGTAAAGACAAGTTTCTCTGTGCTTCCTGTACGTCTGTGTTGATTCACAGCCAAAACACCGACTGTAAGTAAGTTATTTCTCTTTTTTTGACTCTTATGTTCATGAATCAGCTTTTAAAAACGTCTTCGACTGTGTCGGACGAGTCTTCACATCAACTCGCAGCACGCAGAGACCAAAATCTTTCCATTAACTTTGCCTCCAGTTGAGTCAGATCAAATCTTAACGGACATAATTTGGTCAATTAAATCCGAGTTCTGATGTAAAAACATGCGTCGGCCAGAAACAGGCCGTGAGTCCAGAGAGTTTGGGGAATTTATGTTGAAAAGCACAAAAAAATTACATTGTATGATCAGTTTTTCTGCTCTTGAATCAATGTAGAAGAAGCTGAATGTATATTTAAGTGTATGTGACACGTCGAGCCTCGTTCTGACCTTCATGAAGATCCTAAAAACACCGACGTGTGTCTTTACTGCAGATATGACATCACTCACCTGCGACTGAGATGATATCATTAAATGACGAGCTGCCAAAGGAGGCCATCTGCCTCAACCCCACAAACACACACACACACACACACACACACACACACACACACACACACGCACACACACACACTGCGGATACTGACTGCAGCAGCATCCACAGGGATTCACTTCACTTCAGTCTGTCTTAAAAACCCAACACACACTTACAAACTGGCACAAACGAGCTGAACGCAGCTCACGTAAACATCCAACAGGCCGACTGTCTGACCGCAACAACATCTGAGTGTCGTGTTTACAATTATTAAAATGAAATCCAAATCTATCATCTCCTGAGGACAATGTAAGGCCGTGAAACTCCTTCTCATTCATTTAAAACAGTCAAAGCTATCAGACAACTATAGGACAGAAGAGAACTACGAATCCCAGAGTGCACTGCAGTCAGAATCACCCACTCGCCTCCACGCAGCTATTGTGTTGCTGTGCTGCTAATGAAGACGTAAAGTTTGAGGCTGAGCATGAATTCAGGAATATATGTGGATTGGACAGGGTGATTTGTTACTTGTAACAACAGTTTCAGCTGCAAAGGCTCATGGGTAGTGTAGTGTCATTCAACATACCAAAGTAAAGCAATGTGATGCGTCGTTTAGCTTTTGAGTTCATACCATCACAAAAAGACTGAAAGCAGAAGAGTGGAGGCTGTTAGCTGCACATTAATGACGGTGGCTTCGGAGAGAGATGTTTAACGATCAGATATGAATAAATAAAGGTTTACGTCACAGTTTTAAAGAAAGTTATGGCTCTAGATGACGCTGGTGTTTGTCTCCACCGGGAGCTGGACGTCGGCTGCAGCTCAGCTCCCACAGTTTAACCACGACACGTCGGGACTGTTTCCACCTCCACAACAACATCTGGCCTTTAAAGCCTTTTGTGGCTCTCGAGCTGCGACGGTTTTTACAGCCGGCAGTTAGGCTGCCGATGTGACACCGACGCTCTGACAGCACGAGACTAAACTGGGAATATTAAGGGTCCACTTCAGTTTACTGCAGCGAACAGGCCGACTCTGAGCAGATGGTGTTAAAAAAAAGAAAAAACAGCCTCCACTCTCATCTGGATGTCAGCGTCAAGGATTCTCCGGGAGGTTTCCAGATGTTGTTTGATGAAACTCCAGACTTTTTCAAGGTGACACAACAACAAACATTTACAACCACGGCTGCGACTGCTAATGATTTTCATTAAAGGACAAAGATTTACGATTTGCCTCTCAATCACACACTCGCACTTTCACAGCGCTGCCATCCGACCTGCTCCATCAAGGACACGTCGACATGTGGACGGGAGGAGCTGGAGATCAAAACCACCAACCCTGAAATTATTGGACAACCGGCTCCACCTCCTGAGCCGCAGCCGGACCGGTATTGATTAACCTGCTGATGTTATTGTCCCTTTGGTCTATTAAATATCAGAAAACAGCTAAAAATATCAACTGGAGTTTCCAGTTTCCGTTATAGGGGGGCGAGGTGTATCAGTCTCGAAAGTAACCGTGATATTTCAAAATGAAATACTGATGTTGTGTTAATAAACCTTATAAACCACTTTCCTGTATCCTCCTTCCCTCCTCCCTCTTTCCATTTTCCTTGCTCCTCTCATCTCTCAAACTCTTTCCCTTCTTCTTATATCCTTTGTTTTCCTCCTTCCTCGTCTCCTTTGCTCTTTTTCCATCTCACTTCCCGTCCGTCTGTCCTGTCTTTCTTGAATGTCCTTCTGCCTCTCCGTTCTCCAGTCTCCTCCTCTCCTCAGGTCTTTTCTCCTCTCCTCTCTAACACCTCCTCTCTCTGTCCTTTCACCTTCTGTCTCACCTTCGTATCTCCTCTCATCCCCTCTCCTACCCTTCCTCCTCCTCCTCCTCCTCCTCCTCCGTCCAACCAGGTTCCCAGGTGTTGACATGTTGACGTGGCCTCTGCCAAAGCGACGGCGCTCACCGGCCCCTTTAAGGGACGAAATCCTCCCTGGCAGCAGGTTGCTATGGTAACCACGGACCAACACACACACACACACACACACACACACACTAACAGGTAGAGAGAGGAGGACGCCCGCTGTGTCTCATCTCCATGGCGTTTTGTGTTTCAGTGTTGGATGTGATGAGATCGTCCACTTTACTGAACGTTTACATCAAACTGCCGGCGCTGATCAATGAGGATCAATCAAGCCGGACATACCATCGAGGTGAACCCACCCGGAGCGGTTCTGTTGCTTACTCCTTTGTCTTTAAGTGAAAATAAAAAAATCACAGCCCAGTGTCCAGGACAAACTGTTGGCAGCTATCGTTTCAAAATATCACGTTCACATTACATGTTCAGGATCTCTGATGGTCTCAGGAGGTAAAGTTACAGGTGAGAAGGACGGCAAGCCAGTGACCGCTGTTCAAGACCTCAAACCCGTGGACCTCGTCACATTTTCCAGCTGTGTTTGTGGTATCTTTAAGCCTCAACATGATGTTTTCAGAACCCGAACCAAGTGGATCTTTGTGGCTAAACCTGACCAGAGAATAAGCTCAGCGATGTCACAACATACAACCGAAGATAAACTGAAGAAATGTTGAGTTTCAACATATTTGTGGTTTTGCAGAAATGTCAAGATTTATTCTGTCGATCGGGTTAAAGAATCAATTCATCATTTAATATAAGATCAGATCAGATAACTGTTGTTTTGCTCAGACGGGATCCTGCAGTGATTTCCATCTTGTTGCCATGAGCACCAGCCTCCTCCCCCCTCCATCCCTCCATCCCTCCATCCCTCCATCCATCCTTCCCATCTCTCCCCATCGCCATCTGCCCTCCTCTTCCTCCTCTCCCGTTTGCCATCCATTCCTCTACAGCACATCGTCCTATCTTCATCGGGTATTTTATCTGTTTTGGCCTGAAATGTAAAACCATCTCCCTCCATCCCTCCAGAAATCTGCTGTGTGAGGTGAGATTGATGTGACTGTTCTGGGAGGAACTCAATATGAATTGAATAATTTAAGACATCTGTCAGAGTTGACTCGTGTCTGCAGGTCAAACAGAAACAGACACAAACAGACGACCGAGCTACATCAGCTTCATCATCAGAGAGGTTTGTTTTATCGTGTGCTTTCTTAAAAATGTGACTTTTCAAAGGAACGATCCCAGAAACTGTTGGGTTGTGTTCAAACCTTTCAGGCCTGAGACCCTGCTGGCTCATATTATTGGCCTGTCACGGAAAACATTTTGGTTTTAAAGAACACAGTGTAGAAAATGATGCTCGGGGTGATTTACAATTATTACATTTCTAGTGTCAAGTGTTTGATAACCACATTTGAGGGATGACTGCAAAATTAATGTGGATATCGGCCGATATATCGCCATCAGAGTCTTTTACTCCCCGATATCGGAATCAACATCCGCCTCAAAAACTGCATATCGGTCGGAAGTGAAGCAATTTCTACTCACAAACTGTCACAGTTCAACCACAGAGTGATTTTTCCTCCTCAGACTGTTTAATCTGAGACATTGTTAGAGGACTAAAGACCCTCCAGTAACCATCCATCCATCCATCCATCTGTCTGTTGTCTTCTGCTTATCTGGCGCCGGGTCGCGGAGGCAGCAGGCTATTCCTTCTCTGAAGTAACGCTTTCAAGCTCCTCCTGGGCGATCCTGAGGCGTTGCCAGGCCAGATGATATATATAATTGCTCCAGCAGGTTCTGAGTCTCTCTGGGGTCTCTTCCCAGGTGGTTGTGCCTGGAAAACCTCCAAGGGGAGGCGCCCAGGAGGCATCCTGATCAGATGCAGGAACCAGCGGCTCTACTCCGAGCTCCCCGCCCTATCTCTAAGCCTGAGCCCAGCCACACTACGGAGGAAGCTCATTTCGGCCGCTTGTATCCGCGATCTCGTTCTCACTACCCACAGCTCAGCTCCCTCTTCACCACGACGGTCTGGAGCAACACCAGCCCGTTCATCTCACGCTCCATTTTCCCCATCAGCCGTGAACAAGACCCCGAGATACTTCTGCACCAACCCAAGGAGGCAAAAACTGGCAGAAAACCAGCATCTCACAATCAAAATGAAACTAATAGAGAAAAGATTGAGCAGCAGAAATGTTTTTGTTTCTGCTGTCCCACTTTCTTTATCATCTCACAGCCTCTTACCAGACATTTATTCATAGTAAAGCTCCATCAGAGTTGTTGCTTTTGTCCCTAAAATGAACCACAGAAGAGACTCCGGATGGTACATTTATCCACCACTCCAGTACTGAACACACAATACAGCCAAAGATTACATTTGTCAGCACAATGTAAAACAATTAGTAGTTAATTTAGCAGCATGCACTGTAATGTACAGTCGGTACATGACGGGGTCGGAGGAGGAAGTCGAGGACGGCTGGGTGTGGCTCCACAAACCTCTAATCTGCTCCAACAGTTGCTGAAAGAAACCAATAATTCGACACACAGCTCCAGGTGTAGCAGCTAATACACCACACACACACACACACACACACACACACACACACACACACACACACACGATCACACAGAGTCAATTACAGAGCGGCTGTGACCCAGAGCCCTAGAATCATCGCGGCGTTGACTGATTGTTTCCTCGGCTACTGTTGTCATTGTGACGGCGAGTCGCCTCGACAGGAAGCTGGCCTACATCCCACACACACACACACACATAAATACACACACACAGTCAACCTTAAAGACAGAGTTTCCCAAAACAAAATACACAAAACTGAACACTGAACCAACAACACACACACAACCAGAGCGAGCTGCCCATCAAGCCTTCCTGCTTCGTGTAATCAATCCAGGAAGCGACCTCTATCGATGTTCCAGTCCAGTGATCGGGCCGACAGCCTCCTCTGATCATTCGTCAATAATGAAAAAAGTACAAATCGATAGAAGACGTGCCTCACGACAATAACAACACAACGCTGAGGCCTCCTGCTGCTCCTGAGACTGAGGAGCACGAACCACTAAGACAGACTCCATCATTCAGATCAAACTGCGACTAAACGCCTCAAAGGCTTCTCAAGCAGGTCACTTTATTTTGAAGGGTTGCTTCACTTCCTGTGGGCGTGGCCTCCAGCAGGATGGTTTCAGTCACATCGATCAGCTGATGAAACTAAATGAGCTGTGATGCAGGTTATTATCTGGCTTTCATCTCACAGACCTGATGAGTCTGAGTCAGTTCTGAGCTGCGATGATCAGCTGACAGGAAATTAACCACCAATTATGTTGCCATTGATTAATTCCTGCAGCGTTTTTCTCAAGAGGAAATGTCAAACATTCGTTGTGTTGTTTCCTTTGTTATTCACGACAGCAGACAAAGAGTTTTACGGTTTTGGACTGTTGACTTGACAAAAGGAGCATTTTGAGGACATCAGCTTCAGCTCTTTTGGGATTTTTTGACACTTAAATGACTAAATAGTTGATCGTAACTGTGACAAATAATCCGTAATGTTATTGATCATGAAAATCATTATTGGTTGCGACTTCTCAAACATGAAGATTTGCTGGAATCAATCGAATATTTCAGAGATCTTGGTACTTATAACTGTTGAATGTTTTAATGTTACAGTATTTTCTAATATTTTATAGACTGAATAATCAAAGCAGTTAATCAAGAATAGGGATAGACCGATTACCGGCATGTTAAGTATTTTTCTGATTATCAGTATCTGTATTTTTCATATCCGATTGCCGATAACTTAAATTAATTTTAAAAATGTCAAACATCCTTCTACTATCTGTAGTCGCCCGTCTGTGATCTCACTCAACTCTATCTGATTTATTACACGTCACACGTAACCGCCGGTCAACACTGAATAATCTGAATGTAAATAACTAGTAAGTAAAGTTATCGAATAATTTCAGCGGAGAGAAGGTAAAACATGTTGGCCGACCTTTAATCAATAAAATACAGTAATCTGCCTTCGTTTATAATGAAGATAAATCTCAGCTGTGCAACATGCAACTATTTTATTTTGAAGCCAGCTTTAATGTTTAAATGACCTGATTAATCGATGATGACAAAATCGTTAGTTGTAGCCCTGATTCTGAAATGGTGTCAGCTAATTAATGAGTTTATTGATGTTAATTTATCATCACAATTTGTGCACAACAACAAAATATTTAGGTGACTAACAACACAAAGACGACTTTAATATGACAAATAATTGATCTCTGAGTTGATGGCGAGAGCTGTGTGAGTCATGGATTAATGTCCCAATGCTCTTACAACACAAGATGTATCATTAAAAGTAGATGGAGAATTAATTCAGGTCTTTACTTCACAACTTTATATTTGCTTTCTTCAATCGATACAATCATCATGAAGGACACTGAAAATCAACTCCATCGTTCAGACTCATCTGTGAGTTTCAGTTCCAGCCGTTAATCAGGTGAACAACTATTCAACACTTCAGGGAACAAGGTGGTGCAGCAACGACACAACCAGCAACGACACAACCAGCAGCAGCATCATCATCATCATCATCAACCATCTCACCACCAGTCCAACGTCCGTCAACAACAACAGATTCATCTCTGATCATAAAACCCACAAACAGCAGCTGTGAGACTTTACAACCCAAAGACAAACACTTCATATATGAGACACACACACACACACACACACACACACACACACACACACACACACACACACACACACGTACCTCGGCTGTTGGTCGCGAGGTCGGCCACCTTCTGAAAAGCGTCCAGGAAGGCTGCTACAGCGACAAACGTCGTCCTGAGAGACACAACGGAAGAAGGTTCAAGTTATTAATTATTATTATTCTGCATTTATATAATTATAACAGCAAAGCACTTCTCCTTTATGTGCTTTTGTTTTTGTTGATCTTGCTTTGGCAGGTAAACGTCTGTTTCCAATGACAATGACCACTGTCTGTTCTGATGTTAACCTTGATCTTGGGGTGAAGATGAGCCAGTTTCAAGCCTCTGAAGCACAGTCGCTGTAACCATGGCGGATGATCTGCGGCAGTGGGAGCTACATTTACAGGGTAACACATACAAAAGCACCGGTATGCTCCTTTAAAGCCAGATTCTGTCCTGATGTGCTGTGGTGAGGAAGAGGAGGGAGGATGTTTATCATCAGCTGCGACCTCCGCCGACCTCTGGCCTCATGCAGGATCTCTGGAGGCGGCTGCTGATCCGTCTCACTGATAATGACTTTACGGTGGCATCATTAATCTCTGCCAGCCACAGAAGGTTAATTAAGTTGTGCACGTGTGAGTGTGTGTGTGTGTGTGTGTGTGTGTGTGTGTGTGTGTGTGTGTGTGTGTGTGTGTGTGTGAAGGTGGATGTTGGTGGGTGGTTAACGGCTGAAAGGAGCGACTGTATTCATGTGTGTGTCTGCGTCCATAATGAATTAATGTTTAAGTGTATGTTTGCAGTTTATATGTGCACGTTTCTTTGTGTGTGTGCGTGACCTTCTGTGGCATGTGTGTGTGTGTGTGTGCATGTGTGTGTGTCCTGAGCACCAGGGACGAGGTGACAGAACAGGAGAGGTGAGCCTGACATTTAAACACTTAATGATACGGACTGATTAGATTTTCATGAGCTCAGGTCACACAGACTCAACATGTGTGTGTTTGTGTGTGTGTGTGTGTGTGTGTGTGTGTGTGTGTGCTACCTGTGCACACACGTCTCTTTTTAATGACGTTTAATGAGTTTCAGTGGAGGTAACATCTGAAACCTGTCCTGCAGGTTTATAATGATGTTTTGTGCTTTTCCTGCTCTCACAAGTCAGAATGTGACGTCAGAGACATCGACCGATCTGATTCTTTTAACACAACGTTTTATTTAAATGAATTGTTTGCTATGATCTGTGTGATGGTCGTTTACTGCAGACGAGATGAAGACGCTACAGTTTACAGCCCTTCCTCACCAGCAGGCCGTTCATTTCGACCCGTGTTTAAGTTTATTATCCGGCTACGATCTCCAGTGGCGGAGAGGAAAGGAGAAAGTCAGGTGACGTAGTATAAAGACAAAGTGGAGGTTCTGGTGGTTGGACGGGTCAAACACACCCAGACTTTCATCCAGGGAGTAGGGCCGACCCAAATACTTTTAAAGCTTAGTCCGTTTCCAAAGAATAGCAACATCTGAATCCGTATTTTAATTCTTTAGGGTTAGGGAAAAGAGGGAAGAGTTTGACAGAGAAGATGTTGCATCAGCTGCATGGAAAAGGAGGCAAAAAAGAAGACGCGAGCGGATACAAAAACTGGCGCGCGAGCGTGCGTGTGTGTGCGTGTGCGTGTGTGTGTGTGTGTGTGTGTGTGTGTGTGTTACCTGAGCTGTGACTGGAGTTTACTGGCCTTGCTGATGAAGTCGTCCCACACAGGATAACTGCCCTGAAGAGAGAAAGAGGACAATATATCAGGATGATGAAGACGGATTAATAATCGTTTTAATATGGAAGCTTCATAAAATCCTGTTCAAATGTTGCTTTGACCCAAAAAACTTTAATCTGTGTTGATGAAACACTTTAATAAGATCAGAACGAGGCTTTGGTTTCTTTTTAAATGTATATTAAACACATCTTTACTGAACTACAAACACAAACTCCTCCTCATGTAAAGTTCAGCCCACGCTCCGATCGTCTGGCTCCACCACGACACATAAATCGTGATGCAGCCGTGAGCCAACAGACAGCAGGGAGACGGATCAATAACCACCGGATCCATACGCCCCGCCCACCCCCGCCCGTCTACAGGAAGCCAAACAAGCACCCCCCAAGGCATGCAAATACCGTTTGTGGGTTTAATATGAGACACACACAAAAACAACAGAACGCTGCAGTGCGGTACGGCTGCACGGAGGCAGAAACCGGGGTACGCTTCTCATGTCAGCGGGAGTCCCCTGATGTTTTCGGGGCGGGTGGGGCTTTTTTCTGCTGCAGAGAAACATCAGAGCAGCTTCGCTCTCTGGATTCTGGAGCACAGACTCACAACTGTGTCACCACTTTAACCCACATTCACAATTACTACAAGAGGCTGAGAATTAAAAAATCAGCTTTTACGTCACCTGTGTGAAAATAATGAGAAACGAGTCGCTCATGCCCACTGTTATTATTCTACATCATTTACTGAAAATATGAAAAAGGGAGAACAACACAATGTGACATTAACACAATGTGACATTAACACAATGTTGATAATCGATTAATCCTTTCAGTTATTCTTCGATCCAAAAATGTCAAACGTTTGTTGGTTCCAGCTTCTTAACTGTGAGGATTTACAGCTTCTCTTGACAGTAAATAAAAAGTCTTTGTGTTTCAGACTGAAGACGTCACTTTGATCGATCATAAATTTATGTGGCAGATTAGTCGATAATGAAATGAATCGTTGGCTGCAGAATAACGAATCAACAGCTTTCTTTCGCAGCCAAACTTGAGCGTTACACATTATTGTTTTTCCACGTTTTCCATTTTGTATTAGTCACCAACGTCTCACCCTCAGCTCGTCAAACACTCGGCTGGTCAGCGGCCTCAAGCTCTAACGCTCTGCTCACCCCTCTGACGTCTGTTTTGCACGTGAGGGGCTTCACGTGAGTTAGCAATGATCAGTATGCAACATCCGATTAGATGTTGGGAGAACCTCACAGTTTGATTTGGTTTAGCCACAAAAGCAACGTTGTCAGGTGTAGGAGAACAGCATGCTGTGGGCAAATACAACACCTGTTTTGTTCACGTACGTTAAAGCAGCTGTTGGTAATATTATTAGCATTAAAAGCTCATTATTCCAACAGTAATCACTGTTTGATCAGTCACTCATGTCTCTCCTCCCCCTACTCATGCAGTAAAAGACATTTCCTGGTACCCCTCTGCTGTACAATACTCGTACTACCAAACAAACCAAGCGGAGGAAAACACTGGAAGAAAATAAAGAGACGAAGAGAGCTGCCTCGTCGTGCAAGTGTGCTGACGAAGAGAGGAGGGAGGAGACTGTTTACTGCAAAACGGACAGGAAGTTAGCTGAACCGACGACAACGCTTACAACTTCAAAACAAATCAATCCTGAGTCTTGGTCGCACACTGGACACCGACCTGTCTCCTGGAGGAAAGTCCAGCCACACCGTCATCACAGGAATCAGACTCATTCTTTACACTACTGCAGGAGAGGGGCGCTTTAAGAAGAGATGCTAGAGGAGTGGATGGATGGATGGGAGTGACAACGGGTTGTAATTCTGGTTCTGAAAAGCCCAGTACAAATAAATAAAGATTACATATGCAGCAGTAGAAGTAAGAACAGTACGTGAACGTCCCCGAAGCTTTGTGTACTTTTATTCTGCGGCTGTTTTCGAGCCACCTCGCCGGAGTCACGTCTCCACTCTTCTGAGTTATATTCTCATTTTTGAGTGAACTGTTCCTTTAAGAATCTGTCAGAACCAGAATCGATGCTTTTGTTCCTCGTTTCTCTCAGTGCAGACGTGCCGGCTGGTGAACCAGCGACAATTAAATTGATCAATTTCTCACAACACGAACCTGCAGCAGCGTCACCTTTACACTCCTGCACTGCTCTTTGTGGGCGTCGCCCTCCTCAGCGTCACTCCTCTGTGTGTGTGTGTGTGTGTGTGTGTGTGTGTGTGTGTGTGTGTGTGTGTGTGTGTTCAGCCTTGTTCTGCTCGTGAGAGTGATGCCCAGCGTCATCGCCTGGCTACCGTTGCTATGGTAACGCTGCTGCTGCTGCAGCTGCAGAGGGGCTTCAGACAGAGAAGGATTTGTGGGGAGAGGGGGGAGAGTCACACGTGCATGCATCATCCTCACCCAAACACACACACACACACACACACACACACACACACACACACACACACACACACACATTTTTTCTGTGTCACACATCTGCTTTCTTTGTTTCTCTCGTTCATATTCAAACACTCGTTTTGTCACACTCGCACTCTTTTCTTTCCATTTTTCTCCGTCATTTAATCTTCCTGCTCTTCATCACTCATTCATCATCACACTGTGTGTATATATGAACCCAAATCTCATTACATCCTCTCTCTCTCTCTCTCTCTCTCTCTCTCTCTCTCTCTCTGACGTGCAGCGAGGCGAGGGCAGGGCCGCTGCATCAATCAGTCACCGAGGACATAAATTGTCACCGTGGCAACAACCGGAGGCGGTCCTTCAGGAGTCCTTTGGCTCTGCAAGCGCCTGCACGGGCTTTAAACAGAGAAACCCCTGTTTGTTTCTCCTTTATCACCGAACACAGATCTGATTCCTCAGAGCGCGACTGTCTTCTTCTGTGGTGTTAAAGCCAATTAAAAAGCCTGAATCTCTGCTTCAGTCCACCAACATCTCTGTAAAGGTCCTCAGGTGAGACTCTGGGGACTCGCACCAGCAGCATCTTAAAGCTGGAGGCCACCAGAACACCCTGATGGTCCACATGTTTGTGGGTTCATCACTGGCTGGTTCACGAGGAGAAGCTGCTCCCTTGTTTTTCCAGTCAACAGAACAGAACAAATAAGAGTCATCTCACATCGGGTGTGGCTGAAGCTCAATGAGACACCATTTTGCATGTGTTCAGAGAAAATGGACCTGCAGACCAACTTGACATTAGCTTGTAGCTTAGCACGAAGACTAAAAACAGCTCACTGAAGATCGATTATTAGCACAATGTATCTCATTTGTTGAATCCGTTGTGGTTTCATCATTGTTAGTGAACCTTGTTGGACACTACATTGTGTTTAGGGGTGTTACATTCAGGTCAGTGTGTCCATCTGTTGCTGCTTGTTGGGCTTTCAGTATGTTTTCTGAGCATGAAAAGGTTGTTATGGAGAATACTCTGGACAGTATCTGTCATCGTTGTGGATTGTTGCAATAATAATAAACACACATTTGCATTAAGAAACATTTCTGTCCACTCCCATGTTGATAAGAGTATTAAAAACTTGAAAAATACCAGATAAAAAATGTGCGATTCATTTGGGATTAATCGTGATTAAATATTTTAATCGTTTGACAGCCTACAGTGTTCAAACATGAAGCTCATCAACTGATCAGCCATGTTTTACATCTTAACAAAGGAATCAAAGTGCAATAAAACATGCAGGTTCACTTTTAGTTACTTTGTGATTATACGAGCTGCAGATCAGCGTCCAGTTTCACCAGACAAACGTTGGAACCTTTAAATAATAATAAATTCCCTTCAAAACTTGATTTGTCAAAAATGTTCAGACGATTTCACAAAATTGTGATTGCTTGAAAGAATAACGTTCATGTCCTCGAAGAACCAGAAGAACTGGACCTGATGTGCGCGATAAAAACACCATCGAGCCAAAACAGACCGTCAGCGAGAGTCGATGCCAATAAAAACGGACAGACGACAACAACAACAAAAAAAGAAGTGACCCATTTGGCCGAGGCACCAAAACCAATGCATCAGCTCTGCCCGTGAGGTTTCCATGACGATCTGGACTCTGATACACAGCACCACCACCACCCCCCGCCAAAAAAAAAGAGAGAGAGCGGGATTATTTTAGCTCAGAGGTGATTAAGACGACGGCTCAGTCCAAGATAAATGGTGATTAGCATTCAGCTAATAGGCTCAACGGCATTACTTTAAACCACACACACACACACACACACACACACACACACACACGCACACACACACACACACACACAGTAACAAGGTCACAAAGCTACAGTTTGATTTTAATTTAGTGTCTCAGTTGCAGCTCAGTTTAAGACGTCTTTGTTTAAACAGAGACGTGAGTTGTGTTTCGATGGTTTGTGTTGGTGGTTACAGTGAGAGCCGCAGTTATTACATTACAACACAATCTGCTTCCTGTCAATTGTCCGACTCTCGAGGGGAATAATTGTTAAGTCTGCTCTGGAGAACTGAACCACGTTGACTCACATCCGAGGAAACTCACTGTTAGATGTTTAAATTCAAACAAGATCTGAGACATTTGTACTTTTAAACCACAAAAATATACGGTAAATCTCTGATTACTTCATCTGTCCCTCCATGCTTCATCTACAGCTGCTCCAGACACAGTTAGAGCACAAGTTTCGAGAAACACTCAGACGTTTGCAAAGATATCAGTGCAGAATCTGGTAAACACAGACAGACGACAAACTGAACCACATGTCCAGAGGTGGAAACTAACAAATCCTTTGTTCAGTCCATGTCTCAGGTGTCTGTACTGTACCTGAGTATCTCTGTGACTTTCCCTCTCTACATCTGAACACAAACATCTGAACTTTCTCCTCCTCACAGCTTCAAACAGGCTCGTTACTTAAGTTTGATGCCTTTGAGGGGAATTGTGGATTATTGTTATTTCCCAACATCAGAAGACTGATTTCAGACGCAGCGAGACGAAACAAAGACGTAAAAGACGTGAACAGACAGAGAGGGAGGCTGAATGGGGAGAAAAGGCGTGTTAGTGTCTCGTATCTGCAGAGAGTTTCTTATTTTCTCTCTTTGTTGCTGCTCGGGACGCTTTACCAACCCAACATGTGGCTATTTGACGTCCTGGGAATGAGACTCAACAATCAACTATCTTTGTGGTGCGTTCAGGAACAGCTGGGACAAAACCTACTGATTCTGCCTTTAACTTTAATAGTCTTTGAATTATATTAATATGACGTGAGCTTCAGTTAGCTTTGACCACAAATGTCCTTCAGAGGGAGACTTTTTACTCTGAGTACATTTCAGAGCCTGTACTCGATTACGTTTACTGGAGTAAAGACGCTGTACTTCTACTTTTACCAGAGTCTGTTTATACACAAGTATCTGAACTTCTACTGGACTGAATGTGAGGACTTTTAACACCTCTGCACATGTTGAAACTGTTGGTTCTGTGGACCCAGAAAGTTTAATCTAAGCTTCTAAATCATCAATTATCTCCCTAATGCTGAAATAATTAGTGGATTAACCAAATGGTCTATTATCCAAAAATTAAATGCCAACAGGTTTGATAAATACACGACCCATCCTCTGGGTCCAGACTCTCACTTGGGAGGATTTTGCCGTTTTAAATGATTATAAATTCAGTATCGTTTGGTTCTGAACTGTTGTTCGGACTAAACCAGACATTTGAAGATGTCACTTTGGACTCTGACGACACTCGATGAGTAAATACTGTTTAAAAACTTCACAGCAGCGACAGTAAACCTTCAGTTCACCAGGAGATAAACACAGCTGACAGCAGAAGAGAAGATGAGCCAGTTCCTCCTCCGGGGGGAACAACACGCAGATCGGTTCCACTTAAACGGATCAACAGTAATGTGTCGGCTTCAGTTTAAGCAGCACAATGATGTGAGGACGACGAGCAGCAAACAGAAACACGAGCGCGAGGATGTACGACGCTGAGCGAAGGTGAGGTCGACCTGCAGACAGGAACAAAGGAACAGACCCGACTATATGAGCATCAAAGTGCTTTTACTGCAACACTAGGGGGCGCTGTAACATAATGTGCACGAGTAGAGCATCTCTACATGCTCACTCTACCGGAGAAATTATAACGTTTAGGTCATCGTTTACAGTCCGATGTAAGATGAGTTGAAGTTGCGTAATTTCCTCATATGCTTCTATACAATCAGACTTATTTTTGAAACCAGTGGAGTCACTCCCTGCTGGCTGTTAGCGTCTTAAACCTGCAGACACGAGGCCACATCCGCTTCTTTCATGCTGCTCATTATTAGTGACACACAGCCGGCATCACTTGTCTTCATTAACTCGGCGGTTGTAAAACGTCTCATTGTTTTCCTTTGATGAACAGAAGGATGAAGGGATGAAATGAGGCGTCTGTCACCTGAAGCTGCAGCCTGAATACATAAACACAAAGACACAACCTGAGCATGTAGAACACAATCAGAGGAGAGGAGCCTCCTCCACGGTGACAGAGAAATATCCCTCCACCCACACGACAAGGGAAACCTGCGTCTGACTGAACTGATGCACGAGAGATGAAGATTTGATTTAAAGAGGAAGAGGAGGAGAAAGAAGAGGGAGGAACGGCATCAGAGAGGAAAGCTGGAAACACTGAGAGCAGAGCAAGGAAATGAGGACAAGATGGAGGAGGTGACATGAGGAAGAGGAAGAAGAGGAGGAGGCCAAGCTGCAGGGAGAAAACAGGACGACAGGAGGAGGAGGAGGAGGAGGGTGATGAAGACAGGAATAGAAAGAAGAGGAAGAGAGGAGGACGAGGGCGTGGCAGCTTTCCCAGACCTCCCTTTGTGAAGCAGCCACACTACACCTGTTAGGAACCACCTGTCTGTTATTACGTCACCGCGGAAACAGGTGTGTGTGGCTACACGATGCCCCTCCCCCGACAACACACACTTCCAGCTACTTGTGAGGACACTGCAGTCAAACAGTCTGTTCACCCGGAGACCCTCAACATAACCTTCAACCAGAGATCAAACCAAACGCTAACGAAGTCATGATCTTACAAGAAAAAAGACCAAGATGAAAAATGAGTCCTCTAGTTTCCGGACAGATTCAACGTCCACTGGCGATTCTGTGTTTTTTAAGGCCCAGACACCAAACTGACATCAAAGTCTGTGTCTTCAGCTGCACTTGAACGCACCACAAAGACCGCAGACGACCGCCGACTCACTCTAACGTTCGACGCCTGCGTGAGAGGAAATAACTCTCCACACCACCAGGTGGCGGTAGTCAGAATTCAATGATTCAATTTAAGGAACCTTAAAAAAGAAGAAAGGGTCAACATGAGTCTGACCAATAACGTAAGCGAAGCTCCAAAACATTAAGTATCCAAGTAAGTCTTGTCAGTGACGAGTCAAATGAAAAGGATCTGTGGGAGAAACACACTAAAACCCAACATATCTACGTCGTCTGACTTCTGATGAAGAAATGACTCCAGAAAATGAAAGAAGAAACTTCAGAGAGGACGTTAACCACTATGTTGTTCCCCAAATGATCTTAATCAAAACGTTCATATGTTTGGTTTAAGCTGTGACCACAGTCTGGCACCAACGCAAGATTCAGTACTGACCCTTTAAGTTCTGAGCTGCCATACATTCAGGATCGCTACTAATTATTATTTTCATTATAAATTAAATCATCATCTTCCCTGTTAATCAGTTAATCTGAAGGTCTGAGCTTGTTGACAAATATCCATCAAAATCCCCTAAAATGACCTTCAGTCCACAAAACGTTCAGTGAGTCGTCATATCAGATGAAGACAGCTGGATGTAGGTCATGTTCCTGTTGATCAATTAGTGTTTCAGCTCTGAAGTCATTTCCTGAACAATCTCATTAATGTGCAACAGAAAAGTGTCTGTTTGTATCTGACTAATTAATTATTTATGTTCCTACAAGTTCCTGTTCATCTGCAGCACAAAATGTTGTCTTTTCTTTAAATATGCAAGTTTTTAAACCAGGTTCTGTATCAGAAAATCACATTCAGTGCATCTTTTGTCACCAACGTCCTTCTCATCTTTACAAACCCTGTGAAATATGAGGAAATATGAAAACAATAATTATAAGTATGGTTGTTCTCGGCTTCGACACATTCAGGATCACAAATGAAGATTATTTTCATTCATTTCAATTTGCTTCCATATAAGATGAAGACAAGCAGCAGATCCTTTCAGTGTATTAGCTGGATGTAGGTCATGTTTCTGTTGATCAATTAATTAATCAACTAGTGTTTCAGCTCTGATGTCATTTCCTGAACAATCTGATTAATGTGCCACAGAAAGGTGTCTGTGTTTGCAGTATTTCTTGTTCCTTTGCAGCACAAAATGTTGTCTTTTCTCTTAAATTGCATGTTTTCTAAAGCAGGTTCTGTATCAGGAGTCATTGCATCCTATGTCATCAACGTCCTTCTCATAATTACAGCCCCTGTTTTAATCTGCAGCAGTGTGTGTCGGTCACCAGGATGAGGCTGCTTTACACGCTGTAATCTGTTTTTCTGGAGGAAGCTGCAGGCGGTCAGATCCTGAAAATGCAGGCAGCAGAGCCTGAACACACCCACCTCCCTCCCCCCTCCTGGATAATTAGCAAATTACCGCTGATGAGCCTGAAAACAGGAGAAAATGTCTGTTTCCTGCTCTGATGCAACAGGACGCACAGAGGGGCCCTCCCCCGGGGGCCCTGCTGTGAACATCTCACCACACGGATCTGAATCTGATCAGATAATAATAATAATAATGTTCATCATGTTACCTTCATGTCTCCTATGACAGTCTGGAAGAGCCCCCCCAGCGCGCTGCACTCCCTCTCCATCACTGTCTCCATCTTCAGCGGTGTCAACGGATATTACAGGCAGTCACTCGGAGCTCCTGAGCTCCATAAATGAGGCGGCAGCAAACAAATAAATGAAGAAGAAAAAAAAAAAAATGCTCGGTGCTGGTTCAGACGCTCGGACTCGAGCTGCAGGGTTTCCCCGGCTGAAGGACACCTGGAGGCGGACACAGGCAGCAGCAGGAGCCGGCGGTCAGTCTCCCCTCAGAGCGGATAGATCCATGTGTGCGGGAGGAGACGCACGCTGGAGCAGGAGAGACGCGAAGTGACAGCAGGAGACAGCAGGACAACTTTACAGAGACACAGAGCTGCTCACCGATCTGCTGAGGGGAGGACAGCAGCGGGGGCGCGCCGGGAGAGGCGGGAGCGCGCGTCAGCTGGCCCCGCCTTCAGCTGGGGAGGATTTTTATTAATGAAGTTAAATCAAATAGAAGAAATGTGCAGGACGAGTTATACAATCAACACTGTGGAGGGAAATGTGCAGAAAACACCCCGTCAAAAATATATATATACAAAGAAAAACGTCTGAATAATGTAAATATATTAACAAGATTTAAATATCTAATAAAAGAGGCTGATTGTGAGATTAAAAACTAGGGTTAGAATAAAGGATTGGAATAAAGAGAAAGAGTCATTATTGCTAATAAAAACTCTTATCTTAAAATAACAAACTATCTTTAAATTAAATGTTATTCAATGATGTTGATGATAGAAAAATAAAAAATAAAATAACAGTAAAATTAGAAACATGTAAAATAAAGGACGAGGGTGAAAAAGAACTTATGATCACTAATGTCTTTAAAAAAATAAAATATCATCAAATAATGACAGATGTAATGTTAAAAAAGCAAGAAAAAGGTGTCATAATGAGGACTAAACTAAGAATTTCACTGAATGTAAAATTTAAAATAAATAAAATACACAGGCAGTAAAATTAAATGAAAATATTGATAGTTTTTTAAAGTTCCTTCTTATTCTCTTGGTAACAGAATAACTGAAACTGTAAAGCTTGTGTGGATGTTTTATATTTTCATGGGATTAAACAGAAGAAATTAAAATATTATTTTATGTCTCCATGTAGTTAATGTCTCGGTGACTCCTGTAAATCCTCCTGCCTCAGTTTTACATTAAATGGTTTCAGAAAGTGATTTATCAGCACAGAACCTCTGCAGCTCCTCTCACGACTCAGATATTTAAAACTACGTCGCCACCTAGTGAATGTTTCTCTGAACTGTTTTAGAAAAGATTAAAAAGAGAAGGACAGAGACGTATAAACAGTATTTTCCTGTTGTAGCTTTCTTTATGTTCAGTTTCAGTCCAGAGGTTTCAAACCTCTCAGAGGGTCACGAGAAAACTGTGACGGGTCGACAGACGACTGATACAGAAGGAAAAAGTAAAAACCAAAGACCTGCTCCAAAACTTTGGATTCAATTTTCTAATTTCTCTCTTTAAATTTTTCTCTGAAATCCTAATTTATGTGCAAAACAGAAAAGTGTCTGTTAGTATTTGAGTAAATGTTTTATTTATGTACAAATGTTGTCTTTTCTTTAAAATTGAAAGTTTTTAAACCAGGTTCTGTATCATAAATCCAAGTCCTCTGCCAGGATCGCCTGTTGATAACATACTGTTGCATTCACAACACTGACATCACAGTTTTTCTTTGCACATGTTTACAGGCCATGTGTTGGTTTAACGTCTCTGGTATTTACTTCTGAAGGTTTGTATGTTTGCTTCTGTATTCATGTGAACCTCAACATGAGCTCTCACTGCTGACCTTCATGTAGGTTGGAGGACACCTAGTGGTGAAACTCAGCCAGTGAAGCTCCGGTTGGCTCCTGAGGAAAACCTTCTCTAATTTAATTGAGTTGCATTTATATCCCGTTATTACAAAAAGAGCTCGTACGTCAAATACTTTCTCAGCTCTGATCTTTTAAAGTTTGATTCTGCAGATTTGAATCCAGATGCAGAACAACATATTTGGAGGGCTGTTCACTCCTGGCAGCCGCACAACATCACAATAAATGAAAGAAACGAGATGCTCTTACAGTTGGTGTCCCTCGACAGCAGCTGGGAGGGAAAACCTGCAGACTTCTGGCCCTAAACTGAAGTTTTGGAAGTGGGACTGAAGCCAGAAGGGCTGACCGGTTCTCTGGAGGAAGATCATGGATCAGATGGTGAAGCTGGCGGAGCTTCAAACAGTCAAAGCTGTGTCATTTTAACCACACAGACTCGCTGCTTAATGACAGGGAGCAACAACACACACACACTCACACACACACACACACATTGATAGTCAATGCACAAAAAGCAGCGCTCTGTGTTATTATCCCCCCGAAAACAGGAGAAGACTTAACTAATAACAGCTATCAGAGAGAGGGGGAGAAAAAAGAGACTGAAGTGGTGGGAGGAAAGCAGAAAGACGAGGAGCTGGAGACTCATGATTTACAGCGTGTTCAGTCAGGTTCACAGGAGATTTTATGAGTCTCATCATGAGATTATGACTCTGCACTTCTTTTATCAGTTACACTGACATCAGTGAAGAACAGCATGAAGCAGAGACACATCAGCGCCGCAATTTCTCGAACATTTCATCAGCAGCTGCTACAGTGGTTTGAAAGGAGCATGAAAGAGTCTGCAGAGTGATAATAAGCTGATCAGAGAGACTCTGATGGTGCCGACGGCAAAATATCTGCTGTGACATCCCTGGTGGAGGTGTGGTCTGAAGTCATGGCTCGTGAAATATTAATTTTAACAAGTCAGGAGGAGAAGAACATATCAAAAAAAGTGCATCTGCAAATCTGCTTAATTGATTGTAATGCTAAATTAAAAGTATGTCCTTTAAAAGATGAGATCTGGGCTTTAATCAGGTGACACCCGGCCCAAAAATCATATTCTAATTGATAAACAGACGTGTGAATCTACAGAGCAAGTGTTGTGTCATTGTGAACCTTATGGTTCATTTTTGACCTTCTGGTGGACGTCATCGGACCTTACTTGGGGAAAACAAAATGTACAGTAGTCTATGGGGAGAGACAGACTATTGTTAGCACCGGATATGGAATAAAACAAATCAACAAATAAAGTGTGATAACCTCATCGCTGCACGCCATTTAACTGGGTTAAATAGATATTTCAGTCTGATATTAAGGGTGAGAGAAACTAAGTCTCTGCTTTCAAATCAATTTGATTCCAATCAAGCACCACAGCAGCTGATTTCAATTATAAATACACCTTCAACCATATAAATGAACTAAGTTATTGTTGTAGATTCTTTGGTTTCCAATTTGCCAAAATTCAAATACATATTCTTTTGCAGCACTTTACTGCTTAGCGTTACTGCACTCAGCTATTTTGGCTCCTTTTCCTGCACAGTGCTTTGCTCAATATGAGCCAGTTGGAATATAAACTTCAAACCTTGCAATGTTGGCATCCAACAGCAACTCTTAAAGTGTAGAAAGCCTTTAGAGAGTCAAACAGCATCTGTATAGCATCTTCACTGCAACAACAAGCAGCTGTTTGCTGAACTGAGCAGCCCACGGCTGTGAATTTCAGATCATGGCAGAGATTCAGCAGACTCAGTCTTGACGCCCGTCCTCTGTAATTTTCCTGAGTGCGACCACCTGCTTGGCAAACTGCCTCAATTGCCAGTCGGTTTTAGTTCCATTCAAATGTTATTTCTGCAGCTGGGTGGAAGAATTAAGACTGCCAGGTTTCTGCTTTTGGTAGTAAATGTTCAAGTGGCAGTTTACAAATTGAGCAAGATTTGGAACATTGAGCACAAAAACAATTCAAATCATTAAAGGCAGAACAATTCTTTAAGTTTGATGCCAAACTCATGCTTTGATTTACCACATCAAGAGCTAGTTACTATGGCAGACAGGACACCAACAGGTTCAACGCTGTAGAAGCTCAAGTTTCTCAGTGAAGTACTGGTTTCTTGTCTCTTGATAAACAGTACTATGAGCTACCATTCCCACCCCAAGACAAAAACCCGATAACCAGAAAGTAGTTAAGCATCAACACATTTAGAGTAGCACATGTTTAAAGACCTTTCACTGCAGTAATGTTACTCAATGGTTTCAAAGGACCTTCAGAGACAGGGAGTGCAGTTCCAAGTACTTTATTGAATGTCAAACATTGATGCCAGGACAGACTGCCTTCAGGAAGAAGTCAGGAACCTGAAAACAGAAACGACATTAAGCAAAATTCCAGTAACATTTACCTTGAGTAAATTCATTTAAAAAACAAAGTAAACTTTACAGCTACAATACCTAAGGTTGATGAAGTCTATTGTATGCAGGAACCAGCTGTTGCTGCCATCGGGGGTGGTACACTGATGCCATTGGAATTGGTCGAGAACCTCTTGGAGCAACACCTTCCTGGGGAAGTGCAATGTCCCACATACCAGCTTTGCTTTGTAGAATGTTGGGCTGCTGGGGCTTGGCCGGGTAGCCGGGCTGCTGGGGCTTGGCCGGGTAGCCGGGCTGCTGGGGCTTGGCCGGGTAGCCGGGCTGCTGGGGCTTGGCCGGGTAGCCGGGCTGCTGGGGCTTGGCCGGGTAGCCCGGCTGCTGGGGCTTGGCCGGGTAGCCCGGCTGCTGGGGCTTGGCCGGGTAGCCCGGCTGCTGGGGCTTGGCCGGGTAGCCCGGCTGCTGGGGCTTGGCCGGGTAGCCCGGCTGCTGGGGCTTGGCCGGGTAGCCCGGCTGCTGGGGCTTGGCCGGGTAGCCCGGCTGCTGGGGCTTGGCCGGGTAGCCGGGCTGCTGGGGCTTGGCAGGGTAGCCTGGCTGCCTTGTAGCAACACCTTCCTGGGGAAGTGCAAAGTCCCACATACCAGCTTTGCTTTGTAGAATGTTGGGCTGCTGGGGCTTGGCCGGGTAGCCTGGCTGCTGGGGCTTGGCCGGGTAGCCCGGCTGCTGGGGCTTGGCCGGGTAGCCCGGCTGCCTTGTAGCAACACCTTCCTGGGGAAGTGCAAAGTCCCACATACCAGCTTTGCTTTGTAGAATGTTGGGCTGCTGGGGCTTGGCCGGGTAGCCGGGCTGCTGGGGCTTGGCCGGGTAGCCGGGCTGCTGGGGCTTGGCCGGGTAGCCGGGCTGCTGGGGCTTGGCCGGGTAGCCGGGCTGCTGGGGCTTGGCCGGGTAGCCGGGCTGCTGGGGCTTGGCCGGGTAGCCCGGCTGCTGGGGCTTGGCCGGGTAGCCCGGCTGCTGGGGCTTGGCCGGGTAGCCCGGCTGCTGGGGCTTGGCAGGGTAGCCCGGCTGCTGGGGCTTGGCAGGGTAGCCCGGCTGCTGGGGCTTGGCAGGGTAGCCGGGCTGCCTTGTAGCAACACCTTCCTGGGGAAGTGCAAAGTCCCACATACCAGCTTTGCTTTGTAGAATGTTGGGCTGCTGGGGCTTGGCCGGGTAGCCGGGCTGCTGGGGCTTGGCCGGGTAGCCGGGCTGCCTTGTAGCAACACCTTCCTGGGGAAGTGCAAAGTCCCACATACCAGCTTTGCTTTGTAGAATGTTGGGCTGCTGGGGCTTGGCCGGGTAGCCGGGCTGCTGGGGCTTGGCCGGGTAGCCGGGCTGCTGGGGCTTGGCCGGGTAGCCGGGCTGCTGGGGCTTGGCCGGGTAGCCGGGCTGCTGGGGCTTGGCCGGGTAGCCCGGCTGCTGGGGCTTGGCCGGGTAGCCCGGCTGCTGGGGCTTGGCAGGGTAGCCGGGCTGCCTTGTAGCAACACCTTCCTGGGGAAGTGCAAAGTCCCACATACCAGCTTTGCTTTGTAGAATGTTGGGCTGCTGGGGCTTGGCCGGGTAGCCGGGCTGCTGGGGCTTGGCCGGGTGGCCCGGCTGCTGGGGCTTGGCCGGGTGGCCCGGCTGCTGGGGCTTGGCCGGGTGGCCCGGCTGCTGGGGCTTGGCCGGGTGGCCCGGCTGCTGGGGCTTGGCCGGGTGGCCCGGCTGTCTTGTTGCAAAATCTTCCTGGGGAAGTGCAAAGTCCCACATACCAGCTTTGCTTTGTAGAATGTTGGGCTGCTGGGGCTTGGCCCGGGGCTTGGCCGGGTAGACCGGCTGCTGGGGCTTGGCCGGGTAGACCGGCTGCTGGGGCTTGGCCGGACCAGAATGCATCACTATTCCATAACTTGAAACGACAGCCGACTCAAATGCATTTCCCTTGGCGCTAGATTGATGTTGTGGCTGCTGTGGGTTTTGTCTTGGTTTTTGACGGATCAGTAAGCCAGGCCCGTAACTAGAAACACTTCCCTCTGGACTGTAACTATCTACTTGCCTACCGTAAGAGCCACTAAAACGTCCTGCACCAGGTGCAGCAGGCTTCAGGGTCTCAGATGAAGCACTTTCAGTGTAACTGTGCCCCCAGTGACCATAAAGCCCTCCAGGCTGTGCAGCAGTCACATAACTGGAAGGAGCAAAAGCAGGTTTACGGCTCCTCGGAAAGTCTTCAGCCAGGTCATAGTGCTGTGTAAAGCCACTGGAGCCGTCACTTCTGAAGCTGAGGGCTAAGAAGAGAAAACATTTGAGGTCAGTTTGAGAAGTTCAGTAGAACTGCAGTTTGTAGCATGAATTCTTACCATTTGCATGCTGTCCAAATCCAAAGAGTGAGAGCAAGAGCAGCCTGGAACAGAAGAAAATGTCAACAAAACAAAACCAAGTCAAACATGAAACATTTGCTAAAGTTTTGAAAAGTCCTCCTACCTCACACAAAATCCAGAAGCCATTTTCTTAAAGCAGAAACAGAACAGCCTGCTCAACTTGTGCTGCTCGTAGACAAACAACCAGATCAGAAACTACAGTCTCAGCTTCATGTCTGCTGCTAACACAGTGGCTCCTTTTCAAGTGTCCAGTGTGGCCGCTCACTCTGATGAGCTAATTGGAGGCAGGTTGGAGCTGATGGGTCAACCTGTGCAGGTGTTTGCTCTTTAGCTAACGAGCTAAGTTCCACTTGTGTCAGCTAAGAGTGATTAATTCTCCCTCAGCACTGATGTGCATTGTCTTATGTGAGGTTGTGTGGGGATAAAAGAGCATTTGCTTTAACATGTTGTGATTTATGTTTTTATCTGGATGAATTTCCCTTCAGGAAAAATAATGTGATGTCGAAGGCAGTTTTGATTTTCTATGTTGAAGCTTTGAGATTTCTGCCTCTACCAAAATACATCAGCGGTCACATTTGACTTTGTTTGTGCAGCACAGTGACTTTAAAATCAATAAATATAGAAACCTTTCAGAGTCTTATTCTGCTCTTTATTTAAAAACAGGACAATAAAACTACCAACTGTTTTTAAAAAGACATTTGTTGTTTTGTTTTCCACCACGTTTTACAGAAAATATCTGCTCACCAGGTTGTTCATGTGAGCTAAAAAAGTGAAATTATAAAAGTATTCTGCACAACATTTTGTGCTTTTTATTCGTTGTGGGACGTTATACTCCTGGATGTAATAAAAAAAGTTTTTAAGGAATTATGAAGGCGTTTTTTTCTACCAGGTTATGTAATGTCAACTCTGTGATCTTTATGCTTTTTCCGGCACTCAATTGAAATATCATTAAACCTATTAAAAGCAGTTGAAAAATCACATCCATTGATATCATTTTCACCATAAACATTAACGTTGTGATCTACAAAAAGTCAGGAAATGGGGACAAATGTCCATTATTGTCGTGAGAAGCAGCAGAATTTAACTGCAATACGTTATTTGGTCGTTCTCTATGGATTCATGCATTAAACTGGGACCAGCGTTTGTTTACTTTAAGAGACGAGACGTGTTACTTTAAAGGACGATGCCATTGGTTTCAGAATAAAGCTGACAAAGTAGATCATATAATGAGTTTTTAGATTGATTTTAGAATCGTAATAATTGTTAGACTGCTTCATTCATACACAAAACAAAAAGGAGGCAGCACTTCAGCAGACAAACCACCAAACTGCTGCTAGCTTTAGCTGCCATGAGATAGTTAGCTCAGTTAGCCCTGCATCCAGCTCTCCTATTGGCCGACTCTGACCCAATTAGGAGCTCAGAGCACCGAGGGTGTTGTGTTTACTACTTGAACAAAGCAGCTAGATGCTAGCATGCTAATACCTCTGCAACATTATATCTTTGACATGTTAATTTTTAAAATTCAGTTGATAATTTAAACATTTTTAATGTCTTAAACTAAAGTTCTTACATATTGCACCTTTAATCAAGTTTCATTTTAATGTTTATGTCTTTTTTTGCTGTATGTAAATATTAAAAGTGTGTAAACTCTTGTGTGTTTCAGCCCTTCAGGTTCTGATCTGAGGAAGAAGAAACCTCCTGCAGTGTCTCATGACCTCCTCAGACAGTGTACAGACAGATATTATAGATAGTTGTTGTATTGTGTCAGAGAAGAAAGACAGCTGACAAAGATTAAACACATTTTATTAACCATCATTCATGTTACTGATTTCACAATGACGTCGTGCAAACACTTTCATATGTCACCACATCACGAAGGAGCAACACGTCATGCAGTCAAAACACACAGTGAGTACACATTATCTCGGTCTTAGCTGGGAATTATAATAAAGAAAAATATATAAAATCCTGGAAATATACTGTTTTTAAGTTAACGAGCATAAAATATGTAAATACACCAAACTGAGAGCCTGTAAAGGAGGAGGAGAGCAGGACGGGAGGAAAAGAGTGAAAGCTGCACGTTAAAATGTAAAAAGAGAAGTTTAAATAAGGAGTCAGACGTGTGTGAACGTGTCGAGGGTTGGTTAGCTGAGCTTGAGGCCGAGGCAGAGAGCCAGCTCGTTCTTCTGGATCTTTCCGTCTCCGTTGATGTCACAGTGACCCATCAGGGCCTTCCTGAACTTGTCCAGGTCTGTGCCGCTGATGCTGGGCTGGAGGAGAGTCAACACAGAGGTCAGAGGTCAAACACAGCCTACGTCCTGATGGGTAAAATGGACAGGGACAGTGAACAAACTGCACTATACTAATTAATACTGTACTTTTGGAGGCAAATATTGTACTTATACTCCACTACATTCACTGGTTAACTTAAGTTACTGGTTACTTTCAGGCCTGTAGTTACTCTGATCCATTAAATATTGTCCCAGTGTGTCACATCAGTATATTCATGATGGTTTTTACCTTCACCAGCTCCATCATGTCCTTGACAAATCCGTCCACTTCAGGTCCCTCCAACGCTCCTGTCTTACTCTGCATGTAGACACAGACAGCAGCACAGTGAATAAAGTCTAAATAATGTATATAATGTCAAAAGATAACAACAAATGTAGACAGTCAACAACGAGAAACTTGACAACAAATAATCTGAATTCAAACTTACAACATCGTAGTGAGCAAATATCTTCTCAAAGTCTCTCTTCCTGTCCTCTTGGCTGCACGCCTGACAGCAGAGACGGCAAAGGAAAGTAATCGAACATTTACACAAGACAGCAGGGACGTCTGCAGTTAATATCAGAAGCATGTATATAAAAATCAAAAAACATTTCTTTACACTTACGTCCATCTTAAACTTCAGTAAGAAGTTTTCTTTCAGGGCCAAGATTCTTTAGACGACAACAAACACAGATTATCCTCATTTTTTAAATGAACATGTAAAAGAAGATCAGACGGTCTCATTCAACGATTCTCCTCTTGGTCACATGACACACATCAACAGTACCTGGCCAGGTCGTTTAAGTCCAGCCTGCCGTCTCTGTTTTTATCAAACATCTTCATCTGCAGAGAAACGAGTCAGATTTAAGTGTCGATGACAAGAAGCCGTCAGCGGCGTGAATATCTGAACATATTACCATGCTGTCAGTGTACTCTTCCAGTTTGTCAGCTGTGATGGACTTCCTGTGTTGGAGGAAGAGGTCCTGAAGGAAGCCCTGAAGGGACAAAAAAGACACAACAGGTAATGGCAACTGAAACTACCATTAAATCATACAAGTGCTCAATAAGGCTCACGTCCTCAGAACGGTCCACAGCAGAGGAGTCCAAAGCTCTCAGGTTACCTTCAGCTCATTTGCTGAGATGTAGCCGCTGCTGTCGGTGTCATAGTTCCTCCAGATCTACAACAAGACACACAAGAAAAGCTCTGATAAGTACAGTAAATATTACATTACGTAGAGTTAGAGTGGAGCCATGTTCATTAAAACCTTCAATATATGCTGTAAATGAGGATTACACTAATTGGTGTTCATCCTGAAGGTGATGCTAGAAGACAGACAGCTCAGAGATAAATCCTCAACACTCCCTGAGTGTCCCCTGTCCCCTGTCCTCTGTCCTCCTCCTCAGCATGATTTGTTGACCTTTGACCCTCACCCTCATGAACTCCACGCTGTTGTCCAGCGGCGTCTCTCTGCGGAACAGAAGCAGGAAGTTCTCCTCCTCCGGCAGCATCACGGTGGCCAGCTGGAAGAAACATAATATTTACGCCCGCTGTAACTGAACACATTCATTTTATTTTCTAACACGAAACATCAGTTTAAATCTGTGTTGTCGTATCTAATCTTTTGTGTTTAAAGTACAGACTCTAATATTTTCCTGCTCCGTGTTCTGACAGTGAAGACTGAACTCACCGCCACGTCAGGACCTGAACAAAACCACAGTACCTTCTGAACACACAGACATTTGGAGGAGAAGGTTTGTTGTACCTCCTCTAAGTGCAGACGTCCGTCAGCTGCAGCGCTGTGAGCAGACATGAATCTGTCCCTCAGTCTTCTGATCTTGTCCTCAGTGATCTCCTCCCTCTGAAGACAACACACACTTTAATTTAACGCTGATTTAACTGAATGATAAATGATTTGTAACTGATGCACACACAAAAAATACCTTTAGAAAACCAATATGTGTAAATTTATGACTCTATCTGACTTTGGTGCCCCCTGGTGGCAGTGTTTAATACAACACTATCAGAAAACCTGCACATGAATATAGATTTGTCTAAAAATAAACATGTTAAAGATTTAAAGAAACAAATCGAAGCTCTGACAAACTTAAAGGCTCAAGAGATGAAACGCCAAAGTTAAGATGTCAGCTTCCTTGTACATCTTAAAGAAGCTGAATCCTTTAATCAACAAGAGGTCATAAAGACAAGAAACATAAACTGCAGCCTCGTTTCTCAAGTCTTTACCTTCATCCCAGATTTTGCCAGCATGTGTTGAAAGAAGGCGTCCAACTCCTTCTCCTCGATGTAACCGTCATCTAAAAACACAACGAGGCTTCTGGTCAAATGGAAAATGTCTTTTTCTTCTAAACTTAGATTCACAGACAAACTTTATTCTAATAAATCCAGAGTGTCAAAGTTGTGTTTCTTTATAATATAAAAAAAAACCTCATGATGTCAAAAGATTTAAAATTACAAACAGTTGTTTTGCTTCTGGCTAACCAGTGAAGCTAACAAAGCTAACAACCAAACAGGCGACACATCAACCATCAGTGGGAAAACAAGAACTCGGATCTTTTACTTAAAGTGGCGACAAAACTGAAACTTAAAGGAGCACTCTGTAGTTTTGAGGAATAAATGTTAGTCAGAAGACAAAGATCTTCACTGACTGATTTTTTTCTGCCTGAACAAACTAAATAAACAAACTCTCTTTGTTGTCATGACTGAATAAACAGAATAAACAAACTGACCTTAAAGGACAACACAGTTTATACTGTTTTACTTTGTTTATATGTGGCGGACCCTGCCACCTTTCCAGCTTCAAACTGTGTTCTGGGACCTCATTGTCCTCCGACAACAGCTTGTTTTTTTTTTAAATTTATAATTTCTTCTACAAAACAACATAGTGCCCCTTTAATGGTGGACCACGTGCAAAAAGCAAGTATTGTATCGCATCATCAAATGCACGACGGTGCTGTACGGAGGCCCAGAAGGCAGGTAAGAAAAATAACTTCTGGTGGTTTACGTCTGATATAAATAGTTTTCTCTCCTGTGCCTGCCATGCTCAGATTATGATAAATAATAAAATGTATTCTATATATTTAAAGAGTGTTTATAATGTTTTTTCTGCTGGAAACATCTGGCGGGCCAAAGGGAACCTGACAGCGGGCCAACTTTGGCCCACGGGCCCCACATTGGGCAGCTCTGCTCTGGTGTTTCCAAGTGGTATTAACGGTGACGCTGCTGCTGCAAAGACAACTGGAGCGTTTCTGTTTCCACAGGACACAATGCGAGTTTATTCAATCACCGAGTCTGTAATAGAGACGGATCACCAGCTGACCTTCCTCTGCCTGGTGGCAGGCGACGCTGTATCGAGATAACGAGGTTTATATGGACACAGATGGTTTATATATATATATATATATATATATATATATTATTGAATTATATTTTTGTGTATTAATGTCTTCGTCACTTTAATACTGCAGCTGGTAAATGTGGAGTGCATTTTAATTACTTTATATACAGAGGGGTAGCTTTTGACTCCCTTATCTTAATCTTTAACAAATATATATTTTATATTATGATTTATCGAATCTGCTAATCAGCAAAGTATCTATAAAGTAGCACGAAATGAAAATACTCAAGTACTTTCCACCGCTGGTTATCATCAAGTATGTGTGTGTTTTTACTGCAATTCAGATTGTTTTCCCCCAGATTGTTAACTTTGGAGATAAAACATCTGTTTCTTGTTAAATTATGTAATTTTCTTTACAACATCAGGGTGCATCAACAGAGACAACAGATCATGTAGGATAACTTAGGTTTCAGCTGCCATGTATTGAAACTATTCATCACAAAGCTTCATATTTGTGACACCTTAAATCAAGTTTATATACTGGAGGTATTTAATAAACATATTGACGTCAGAGTCATCGACACTCTTCTTACCATGTTTGTCGAAATGTTGCCAGATCTGTAAGAACCGAGCAGCGTCCAGACTGTCCAAGGCTCGCTCCATGGTGCTGGAGACCAGTCCAGAGGTCGAGCTGGGGACGACAAGACAGGAAAAATAACAAAAGAAAAGATTCTTCCAGAGACGTGGAGTCAGGACTCAGAGCGAGATGATGTTATCCACTGATGTTAAACTGATTCTGAATTCAGCCAAATGAGACTGAAGACAGATTCAGCAGCTCGTATATGAAGAGGAGGAGAGAGAGAGAGAGGAAGGAGGAGGAGACAGAGGGTGTGAACAATACAACAGTATTTATTGGTATAAACATACAAATACAGAAAATGTCACATTTCCAGGCAAACAAACACTAAAACATCATTCAACTGAATTTTCTTTAAAAAGATGATTTCTAAAAAATATTTTCCAATAAAATGAAAACCATCACCGCGACTCATAAATGGAAATCAGACGTTTCAACAGTACGTGTCGTTGATCATAAATCAATCTTTCTGCTCATAATTCAATATTCAACTGATATAAACCCCATTTATTTTATTAACAGAACCAAATTAAACTCAGAGGAATGTTAGTACATATTTACATATTTACACTGATACATACACATCAGTAAGTGCAGCAGTACGTGATTAACGGATCAGTCTGTAATCAAAGCTGTGTGTTATTGTGACGATACAGCAGCTGTTAAATATCAATCTGAGCCATAAACATTAGCGTTTGTTGATATGAACCACTGATCATCTCACATGTTGGTTTGTGATGGCAGAAAATAAAGATGCTGAAAGAAAACTACATTATGTTATTGCAGGTTTCTGCTGCGCTCACATCATGTAGGATGGACCGGAGCTGTGAAAAGGATTTTAATGTTTATGTCACCGGACAACTCAAGACGGCCGTGAGAGTTTAATAACACAGTGCAGTGACAATAAAGCATCATATCCATTTAATCTGGGCTGAAATACGGACATGTGCCGACATCACGGGTCGCCACCAACTTGGATATATCGGACTTTTCAGGAAGGTCGATGACTTTTCCTGTCGATATGTGGATTTAGATGTTGACATGAACAGAATTTACGAGTCAGAAAATGTTAATCACAATAAACCCAGTCACCAGGATACAATGTTGTTCATGTCGTCAGCTCCATCAACAGTTTTTTAACAGCTTTCAACCGAGTTTCACAATCTTTGTATTATTTTAACTGTGTGGCTTCAGTCCTGAAATGTTTTAGTCCTGTTTCAAACAGGTGAAGCAGCAACTTTGTTTTTTAAAAGTTGTTTATGGATTGTGCTTCGTCTTCTTCTTTGTATTATTATTAATATTAGTCATAATGTGAAGACTGAGCAAACTTCATCTGCAGATAAAAAACCTTGAGACGGAGTTGAAAGCTGCAGAAAACGCTCAGAGGCAAATATAAACCCTGACCAGCCGTATTTATTGATTTTATGTTATTTATGATTTTCACCATACACCCCATCATCTGTGTCACTGAAATGGGACTAAACCTTCAGCAGCATCATTAGCAGTGAAATTTAAGACAGTTTTGGACTTGATGAGATATAAACACACACACACACACACACACACACACACACACACACACACACACACACACACATACATACTGTACATCTGAACTGGCCACAGCAGCCGAGAGCGTGAACTCTCTTTGGTTTTTGACACTTTCTTGTTCTTGTTCGTCTTTGCAGGATTTCTCTTTTATCAGCTGCTCCTCATGTTGGTGTTGTCTAACTTTGTGTTAACTGTTTCAAGAGTGAATGTTTGCAGGATGAATAAACTTGTTAATATGTCGACTCATGTCCCCAGAAGACCTGCCGGTGGAGGTCACTGACTCAGCGGCTGCAGTAAACCTGCAGAACAGAAATCAAACTGCTTCAGTCTGGACCGACTCACTCTTCCCCCTCAGTGCTTTGGACTAAGTGAGCTCTGTACAGCTGGTTATCTAAGCAGCTACAGATTGTCTCCGCACCAGATAAAACCCATCTGCTCTGCTCTTTATGGTCCTTTTAGAGCTGTTGACAGAGACGCTAATGGAGCTGTTCTGGTGTCCATTTGATGGGACAGCTGGGACTGATCCAAGGTCATTTCACTCATCTGATAACAGCGTCCCCTCTGCTCCCCTCACCAGGAATAATAAAAGAGTAATCATTGTCCCCGTCTCTGCTTTGACTGTGTGTGATTGACCTTAAAGTTTCTCTGACAGTGGAGCAGGAGCTGACAGACTGTAAACATCTCGGTGGTATCAGACTGAAGGAGTGTCGTCGGAGTCGTCCTCTGATTTGTTGTCAGACTTGAGATCAGCGGCCGCAGATTGAATCTCCTCCTCAGCTGGACTGAGATCAGCGTCTGCCTGAGACGGAGGACTCACTGAAGGGAGAGAGAGAGAATATAAATGAAGGAAGAGAAACAGGTGGTCTGAAACAAAGACAGATGCTTTCTTGTCTGACTAGGAGATGTTTGATATCAAGGAAACAAGGGAAACTCAAGTTAGATCTTGAAAAAAAGGAAAACTAAGTCTGAATACAACTTACAACAGATTTTCACACCGCTGCACAGTCACCACCCTGACAACCACCTGCCTGCAGGAGGATTCCCCCAGGAAGCATCTTTGCATCTTGTACGTTGAAAGCAAAGCATTTTTAAAAGCGACTGCTGTCCGAGGCTGCGACGACAGCCACATCACATAAACTAGCAAATCTCTGTCTATGAACATGAACATGTACAATAAGGGGGAACACATTGGCTCCGTAGTTTGTTGGAAATGTTGTCCCATGCCCAGTTTTTCTTCTGGTTGTCTTTATACGAGACTAATGCTAACGCTCCTCCATGTTTGCTTCTGACCCCCACTGCCCACCTCCTTCTATTTGATTAGACAACGCCAGGCGGCTGCCGGAAGTTCAGCACGGTGAACTCTGAGCCGCAGAGCAAATTCTGTGCGTGTTCACAAGAGCGGCAACCGCTTCTTAGTCCACTCGCTGTGGTCGAACTTCCCCTCTGACGCCCCTCCCTCACTGAACGACTGAGGGTTCCTGAGCGCTGGTGTGAAAAGCTCTTACAGAAAAGATTTAAACCTTTAAACTACACAAACAAAAAACTGACTAGGAGAAGTAGATTTAGGTTTAGAATTAAGAAGGTGTAGAATTAATTTTGCCTACAGTTTTTATCAGACACTGAGCAGATGATGACAAATTAACACAGATGGCTACAAATGCTCCTACAGGAAGGTGAAACTGATCCTGTCAACTATTAGATCTTTGGACTTGAGTTTCATTAAAAATGTGTTAATGATAAAGTGTGAATGTAACATCCCAAGTATGTAATATAAGATATCGAACCGTAGGCGGGGAGGGACTTGGTTCGCTCCCGGTCGTCCTCACTCACAGCAGGAGGACTGGCTGAACTCTTCAGAGACGACCACTGTCGGCCACCGGCGCCGGGTTCAACGGCTGCACCCGGGGTCTCGAATGCGTCGCCATCCAGAGGAAACTCGTCTGCAGGCGGAGAAGAAAAAACTGATATAGCTACATCCACATCATTTAACAGTTTGTCCCCTCTGGCTCATTAATTTGCTGCAAAACACAGACGGGAAGTGCTAAAATATAAGGACACCAACAACACAAAACAACAAATTCATTAGAAAAATGTATTAATTTAAGGTTTTAATGCACAAACGGATGTTGGAAAGATGTTTCGACTGATTTCATTCCAAGATTTAAGTGATATGAGAAGAAAAGAAACATGAAATGATAAACTTCATCTTCTTTAAGACAAAATGATTCAGAAAAACACTCCTAATCTGTACATCTTTGGTCTGATTCGAATGTTTAATTCTGGAAATAAAGTGACGTAGGATAAAATAATAAGCTTCAATTTGAGCTTCTAAACTGAAATAAACTCGGTCCCAGTTTTTCAGTGTGAAGTGTGTAATAAACGCCTCTGCAATCTTGTCAATGGCCTTTTCTTCTTGTCTCTTTGATTTTAAAAACACATGTTTTTGCAGAAGACGACCTGCCTTTCTGATTACACAGAAGAAACAATGCTTTAAGGAAAAATACTGAGTTCCGGTAAGCGTTAATTACACAAGTCGGGTGTTACTTGGACATATCAAGTGCAGGCTAGGACCTTTGCTTCAGACGTACTGTGTGCGGAGGCGTCAGATATGGCCTTGAAAGCATTCATTAAAGACGTTGTCACCTGATAAATTGAGCGTTATATTTTCAGCTATGCTCCGACTCATGCAGCGCTGAGTCATGCAACCTTCATCATTGAGAAAGAAATATCCCAGCAACCACGGCTGTCTGTCATCGTCCTTCCAGTGCTTTAGATTCACTGACATTTATTTTCCCTTCCTCTTTTTTTATTTTGGACAAATGGTTGAAATAATGCAAACAGCCGTGCATTTATTTGACGGTGACAGTAGAGTTGCAGCTTGTCAAAATCAAGCTATGGATGTTGCAGTTATACTGAATTATGAGCACCTGAACCACCAAGACGCACCAGAATGTAAATGTAAATATCAGACTACTGACTTTGTCGTCCAGTTCTTTCAATTATCAATGTATTCTTTAATCCTTATTAAAATAGCACCAACATCAGACTCCTGTTACTACAATGTCTTGTTTATGAAGGTCGAACAGATACCAACCGTCCTGTGGAGACGGGGGTGCTGCAGGGTTGCTGCTGGTGCTCTCTCTCTCCTGCTCTGACGGCGCCCTCTTCAGGCGAGGAGCAGGAAGTGGTCCTTTGGTTACTGCTGGAGCCTCGGGAGAGTCATCTGACAAACAGAGATCAATAACACGATTGATTTTCATTTCATAGAAACACAAAATCTGTTTAAATCAAACTACAATTTGTGGTAAAGAAGATCACGTCTCTCGTTTGCCCCACACCAGATGAAAAATCTGAGTTTGAGCTGGTTTGATCTTTTGTGTCCCTGTTTCACCACCTACCAGTTATGAATGTGCTGCTCGATCTGGGACTGGTTGGACTGGAGGGACTGAGAGGCCCAGAGGAGCGAGGCCCCAGTGCGGGTTTGGTGGCCTGGTGTGGAGGTTTGGGGGTGACGGTGGGTGGTTTTGACCTGGGAGCTGGCTCCGGTCTGGACTCATCAGCGTCTGCTGGAACAACAGGAGGGACGTCTGACTTGGCTGCAGGAAAATGACAGTTATGAGTCATGATGACAGGCTCTTATTTTGGAAGAGCTACTACTTCCTGATTACACTACTGAAGTGTAGTAACTGTAAACAAACTCACACATTGTCAAGACATGTGGAGTCATTTTTCAAGACACAATGTACATTTAACCTTCTCCACAGGTAACATGATAATAAACTCACCTTTGTCACCGTCCACCTTGTCCTGCATGGATAGTGACTCAGACTGAAAACAGAGACAAAGAGTTTTTATCATTATAAAGTAAATGTTGAATGTAGGACAAGTAGGACGACCATCACCAGCACATACCATACCAAATGAATTACAGTTATTCAAAACCCCAGCCCTCTAACTATTTGACTTATAGTTCTGTTCAAGTTTTGGCTGCATGAAGAAGAGCAGAAGAAGAGAGTAATTTGCCCTACATTTTTTAAAACTTCCTCTCTTCTTTTAAAAGGCTGCATTAGTAAACACTACAAACGTTGTAATGGTTTGTTTATATATGAACCAATAATAGTGTATTTATCTTGCTGATTGCGTCCACACGGATACAGTTGTTTTATGTATTTATTCTTCTTTTATATAAAGGTTTTGGTTGATGATGCATTTTCCAGCTGTGACATCATCATTTATATTCATAATAAATATTTTGGCAGTGAAAACTTACCCATCAGAAAAAGACCTGCAGCTGCAGCCCAACAGACCCCAGACACACATGCTATCATAAATGTTGATCCAGCTCCACCCACCTTCTTTACAGCCATCCTCTCCTGCCTGGCCTTCATCTCAGCCATCAGGTCCAAGCCCATCACAGGAACACCAATATGGCGGGGGATGTGGGGGTTCTCCTTCTTCTCCACGTTCTCCTCCTCCTTCTCCTCCTCAGCAGCAGGTTCAGGGGCGGAAGGAGGGGCCTCCATCTCAGAATCTGTCTGGTCCGTGGACGGAGCCCTGTGGAGCTCCTGATGGGGCTCCGCTACAGTTGCAGGGTTTCTCGCAGGTGGAGAGGGTGGTGTCTCCGGTGTTTCCTCAGTCACTGGGCTGATAGAGGAAGAGGGTGAAGAAGTGGAGGAGGAAGCAGGCAGGGGTGGAGTAATGGAGGCAGCTCCATGGCTCTTCTCTGAGCGGGATGTCCGGGATTTGATGAGGTTAAAGAAGCCGCTCTTCCTGGATTCACGTTTTTTATCTGCTCCGTCCTGCGGGCTGGAGGACGGACCTCTCACAGAGGGAAGTCTAGAGGAGTTTCAGCATAATGACAGAATTAGAAAGCTGCTGATGACACACAATTGTACGTCACTTAAAATCAAACTGATTATCTATTTAACGTAGTTGTCTTCTACACAAACGACACCAAAGGATGGGTCGATGAATCCTGAGAAATTCTGTGTTTTTATCTTTTTGTGTGAACATCAACATCTAAAATCAAACTAAAGAAAACAGTAATGTCACTTTAAAGCTCGACTCTCACTTGAAGCTGAGTTTAATGACTTTCTTGGAGAAGAAGTCCTCCAGGCCCTCGTCCAGCTTTCCCATGATGCTGTTGTGCTCCGCCTCTTGTGGCGCCGAGCTCCGGGTGGCCTGCCGCTGAGAGAACCGAAAACAGAAACAGCAAGAATAAAATTACACTGAACTGCATTTTAGGTTTCTAGTAAGTAATCTGAACAGAGGAAATTATAACAACCACCACTGCAAAATGTACTTTGATCTACTACCCATCAATATCAAGTTCTAGATCATAACTATTTAATGATGGAGGATTTTTCAATGGTGCTACCGGACATGTTTGTTTTACAAAACAAACAATTAAAAAATAAAAGAAAGCAAAATGGAGTCCTACAGGTGGTCGGCTGGGTTTCGTTCTCCCTTTGGGCTTCGGCCGACATTTGGTGCGATGCTCCAACGTCACATGCTCCACCGACGGCAGCTCGCCCAAACAGACAGGCTTTGTATCCAGTGAAGAAGGAGGAGGTGGGAGGTCTCCGTAGTAAGCTGACATCCTGTCCAATGGCTGTGGAGGAGGAGAAGGAAGAGGGGGGTCCTCCACGTGGATAGGAACCTCCTCAAGAGCCTTGTCCAGGTCAAACTCCATCTCTGTCAGGCAAACCAACACAGGAATGAAGGACACTTCTTCGTAGTCAAGAATCCAAGAATGAACCTAACACAGGATTTCTAAAGGCTGATATTGTTGCGCTGTAGTTAGCTTGAGCAGCGTGCTTAGAGACAGGTCATGAAGAAGGTTCTGTATGTAGCTGTTACAGTTGACACCTGTATTGACTTAAAACAAAATGGCTTACCAAACGCCACAGAGACAGGACGCAGCATCCTGACCAGAATACTCTTCCTCTTGGATTTAGGAGTCATCTGAGGAGGAAAAACAGGTTTTTGATTCTTTGAGGAAGTAAAACTTCCAGATGGGAGGAGGAGGTGTGATGGTTCTTGTTTCAACATTAATGTGTGCTAAACTTTTCCCACCATGCAGGTGTCCATTTCCTCCAGCCCATGTTTCTGGTCCCGGTCGTGGTTCTCTGGCTGCAGGACCACCTCATCCAGAACCTCCGTCTCCATCGGGGGCTCCTGACGCAGCAGAGGCTGAGACTTCCTGATCAGATGGTCGGCCTGGAGACAGAAGGAAGAAGGAGGGAGGGATCAATAGACAGAAAACAGACAAACAGACAGATATGAAGAGGAGGACACTAACCAGAGTATGCTGTGATCTGGAGAGAGACTCCAGGATGTCGTCCACGATACGATCAGACAGTAATGAAGCCATGCTCAGCTTCACTTCACTGTTTCACACAGAAGAAACAAAATGCACAAGAGAGAAAAACACTTAGTTATATTTAAATTAAATCTTCTTTCAAACTATACAAGTTATGGGCGACATGTCGGTTTTGTGTGTCGTTAACAGGAACTGGTGTATTTGTTGAGAGTTCAGTGTAAATAAGAGGTGGATCCACTGCCAAGAAAACTGTAGGGCCCGACCAGAACCAGACTTTGTCAGGACCTGGGTCGTGTTTTCATGTTAAAGTTTTCGGTTTGTACAATGAAAATCAGCACACGGGGACGTCACAGAAAATCCATTTGTTACAGAAGCACATGACCAATATCTGGTGAGAAAACATGTATTTGTCACCTTGAAATCACACATCAGCTGCAGTAACTCTGCTGAACGATGGCCTTGTTCTCCTGGAAATACCAGTCATGGACTCTCTGATCACCTTAAGATACATAACCAAAGACCTGACGAAGCTGCAGCTAAGCTAACACACATGTAGCAGATCAGACCTGATCTTGTTGATGATGTCGACCCCGGACTGCTCCAGCAGCGTGGTGGTGATGAAGCTGCGAGGGATGGTCATCCTCCCTGCTCCGGCCTTCAGCAGCTCCTGGCGAAGGCTGCTCCTCTTCATCACATGAGGACACAAACCCTCAGCAGAGTCCACCATGGACACCAGCATCGTCTGGGGAGTTAATACAGTTTAAATTTCACATCGCTGTCGGGTTTGAATTCATGTTGTTTGGAGAATCACATATAGCTGCAGAAGAATGCATGTAACCGTTAGTGTCAAGGCCGGACTGAGCTCAGTACCTGCAGCTGTTCGTCCATCACTCTGGCAACCTCTCCAGCCATCGACTCCAGTTTGTCCTGAATGGCTCCGACACACGCTCCCTTGGACCCTCCACTCCTCAGGTGGTACAGGTTGGGGAGCAGCTTGAGGGAAGAGAGGTAGAGAAATAACTGGAAAGGTGGAACAATCTCTGTTTTTCTACTTGTATGTGTGCCTAAACCACCTAAATGCACATTACATGAAAGGAGCTGTTTTCAGTGTCTCAGACCAGGAGAGAAGATGGTAGATTAAAGTGATATTTCTCTAAGTCTTGTCTTCTTACTGTCTTAGAGTTCCTGGCATCTTTCATGAGGTTCTCTGCCACCTTCATGTCCTCCTGGACCGAGCTGTTCTCTGTGAACCTCAGAGAGTTCAGGTGGTCCTGCACCTTCACACACATCATGTCCATCATCTGCGTCACAGAAAGGTCAGAGGTCAATCAGCAGCCAGATAATGTAGGATACACAATATTTCTGTTTGTTGTATTAATGTGAGGATGGTTAGATGAGATTGATGTAAAGCAATGAAGAGACGGTTCAGTCTGCTGCTGTACTCTCATTTCTTCAGTCGGAGTAAAAGCAGCTGATCAGCCATACGAGTAAAATGTTCAGGACTTATTTGGAAAAGGTGTTTCCATCTGCCACATCAGCTCAGCCTCCAAATGTTTTCCGAAATTGAGAAAGTTTTCCAAATCTTGTTTCAATCAACCTTTTGTAATGCGATACCCCAAAACGTGTGTGTGTGTGTGTGTGTGTGTGTGTTGCGGTGCCTGCCTGCTGCGTGGTGGTGGTGACTATCCCCTGCTGCAGCCTGTACGCCTGCTCCTGCAGGTATTTACGAGTCTCATGGTTCCTCAGCAGGTACTGCTCCATCTGCATCATAAACACAACACCAACACATTCAAATTACAGTTAATTTCCTTCTACTTTTAATACACTACAGGAGAATACAAACAGTGCTCTTTACAAAATTACAAAAATTTATATTGATCCTTATTTTAAAACCACAGACAACAACCTTCAGTAGGGCGTCCTCTGTCTTCTCTGGGCTCGCCTTCAGTGCCTGAGCAGCGTCCATGATGGGAACAGGCATGAAACGAATCGTGTAGTTCCTGATCGAGTGAGAAAAAGAAAATAAACATGATTTTCCATCGACTAGTACAAAGTCAGGCCAGTGCTTACAGTGTGCAGCAACACCTTCCTCGACTCTGGCAGCTTCATACTCACTTCTCCAAAGCAGCTGCGACGTCCTGAAGACCCTGAGGACTGATGTTGTTTCTGTCCCACACTACCGTCCTGAAGACAGAGACACAATCAGAGAGTCAGATCAGAATGTCACATTGGTGCTTAGTGACTATATAAAACTAAGCATCCTACTGCTAATTTATTGATGTTTTAAATCACTTCACACAACATTAACTTTATTTTGTAGTCCTCTTTCCACCCCTCATCCTAAATATCAATAATTGAGCACTATATCTGGACAGAGCTGGACTTGACATCCAGACAGACATCACTGTTTTCTAAAAGGTACCAATAAAAATGTAACTTTTATGATTAAATCAGTGCAGGATGATCTCATTTTCTTGCTAACCTGAGTTTGGTGTTGATCTGCAGAGCTTTGGCCAGCATCTTGGCCCCCATGTCTCCCATGGCATTCCCACTGATGTCCAGTTTGGTCAGAGAGGTGTTGCTGCCCAGAGCGTTGAGGACGATGGAGAGGTCGGACTTCAGCTTGGAATCAGCCAGGGACAGAGAGATCAGCGGCTGCAGGGGAAAGATTTTACAAAGTGTCCAATAAATACTTCAGAGGAAACACAAAGACGAGGATCCAAGACTTGATCTAATTACAAAAAGCACCTTGAAAAGAATAATATTTTGACATGATGTGATGATTAAAGTTTCACTCACTGATTCCTCCTCTTGGATCATGTGAACCAGGTTGTCCAGAACTGGAGCCACATTCCTGGAGAAAGATGAATAAAATGTCTTAAAAATCAAACCAACAGTCCAGAACCAAAGGGCTAAGGGCTGGTACCTTACTGTCATAATAAAAGCATCAGATCCTCGCATTTAATCTAGTAGGTCCATAGACCAACCATTGCAGCTGTGACAAACCAATGTATTGAGTAATTAAATTAGAAATATTATATGTATATTATTAAGACTCTTTCATTGTGTCTTGTCCGATTTTCACTCACTTGGACTTGATGTTGTTGAAGTTTTTGCCCAGTGAAAGGTGTCTGATGGATCGGTTCTTGGCCAGCCAGACCAGCAGGGTGGTCAGATCCATGTCAAGACCTGAACAAAGCAGCGCAGAAACATGACCAGGGCACAATTTAAAGTCAGTCCTGTGAAATCATACAAGGTCCAAATCTAAGATGTCCTCACTGTTGTCGGAGATGTCCAGACTGGAGATGTTGGGAATCTCAGCGATACAACCCTCCAGGATCTGAGAGCCTGCTGAACGCAGCTGAGAGCAGAACAGAGTCAGATCTTAATATTAATACTGATCAATAATTAAAAAACAATCTGTCACTGATTTTGTGTGTTTTCATCTTATTCACTTCTTCCTTCATGTTTTACCCCTATATGAACGTGAACAGTGATACAGTGTCTTTAAACAGTGTGTTGAGATATGTGGCGGTTTTACCTCACAGCAGCTGAGATCCAGAGACACATCACTGAGGTTTGGGTTGCAGCCGAGTCCCAACAACAAAGATCTGCAGAGAGAAAAGCCAGAGAGTCCTCAGACTGTCAGTCAGTTTAATATCAACATACTGAAAGCAGCTTTATTTCTTATGCTTGATATTTGATATTTTTTAAAAACTAAACAGTAAAACAGTCATTTCTGTTGTTTTAAGGAAACAAAATACTGTCTGGTTTGGACTACAGGAAGTCAACTAATAGAAAAATAAAACATTCTCTGTGAAATCAGGTTTCAGTGGATATTTCCTTACTTCAGAGCGTCCACCGGCAGTTTGGTTCCTGACAGACTGACTGAGCTCAGAGCCAGAGAGCAGCTGAAGAACTGCTTAAAGGACGAAGGGATTTCTTTACACTTCCTGTGTGAAGGTGAAGAGAGACATGTTAAAATCAATACTGTAGGGCAGGGTTAGGGTTAGAGAAGTCATCAAACAGATCTATGATAATATTGGATACGTTCACAAGTCGTCTGCTGTTGGATGGATGGGTGTGAGTTTAATATCTGACCTGTGAGAGAAAACAGTCTTTGACATGTTGAGGACAGAGAGATGCTTCAAAGATCCTCTGAGCAGAGATGCACACACCTAAAAAAAACACAAAACTGAATTTAAGCAACAGGCTGAAACTGTACAAAAACTCCACTAAGATCAGACGACAACTCAACTTTACCTCTTACAGGATGTGCAAACCAGTTAGGAGGAAAATAAACATGGGATTATTTACTTTTCCTACAACTTCAGTCTTTATGTGTATCAGAGTTTATGATTGTGTGTGTATGAGCTGTATTTACCAGCTCCAGAGAGCAGTCACTGTTGGACAGATCCAGAGTCTCCAGACAGTTTGGGTGACTCAGGAAGCTGTGCAGGTTCTGTGCAGGAAACACAAACACATTAGACATCTAGACAAACAAACGTAACACATCAGTTTGTCTTGACGCTGGATATGACAGAAGGAGGGAAGGTGGCTCTTACCGGCAGGTCGTCGCCTCTGAGCGAGTTTCCCGACAGGTCGAGGTGTGTGAGGGTGGAGGCGACAGCCGGGTTGGCACAGAGAGCCTGACAGAGGCTGTTCACACCTGCAAAACATGACAAACATATACTCTTAAAAAAATAATTCAGAAAGAGAATAACGTTTCCATCTTTGTATTTCTGTGTTTTCACCTTTAGGAGACATGGAGGTCCTGGAGAGGTTCAGGTGCTTCAGACCCATGGGCAGTTTTGCGAGTTGAGCACTCAGAGCAGAAACACCTGCAGAAAGCAACACACATCCAGCCACTGACGTTATTGGACATCAACATGGCCACTAGAGGGCGCGTGACTTCACCTAAAAGCCCTAACTGAGTGTCTGTATGTTTGAGAAAGCCACATTTAAAAGTTACAGATCATTTTTAATGCAAATTCTTCAACAAGAAATGTGTAGGAGAGAAAAAAATGACAACAGCTTGTCAATGTCCAGCTTTAATATTGTGGACGTGAATGAGAATCAAATATGTTGAATATTGTAGAAGAAACAATTAAAGATTATAAATCAATCTGCCAGATCAAGAACAACGTCTCCTGCTACAGACACGAAGACAACCTGTATCTACGTGCTGAAACCTGTCTACTTAATATAAACAACGAACAGGATGTGTGTGTGAGTGTGGGTGTGTGTGTGTGTGTGTGTGTGTGTGTGTGTGGGCACATGTTTCAACCTTTGTCCTCCAGTGAGTTGTTGCTCAGGTTGAGTGTGTGCAGCGTGGAGGCCGGGTTGTGTGACAGAGCGCCGGCCAGTTTCTGAGCAAAGTCACTGAAGAAGAGTGAGAGTAGAAACAAACAGTGAGCAGGTTCAGCTGATTCATCGCACACAGTCAACAAACTAACACACACCCTTGATTCCTCAATGGACTTTGGATCGCAGACACTCTACTTTACTCTTATTTGTACAAGGAATCAGATAAAGAGAAATAAAACACTAAAAGTGTTACTACGCACTGACTAGTTGACTATTAAAACAAACAAACAGGAGTCGTGTTCTGTTATTTGACCTTCTCAGTCCAGCGTTGTCCAGCACCAGCTCCTCCAGCCGGCTGGATCGAGACACCACTCTGAGGATCTGGTCGCACACATCTGTCGACTGGAAGGTAGAAACAGACACACACAGGCTTTTAATTTCATATGAGCAAAGCTGAGTCAGCTTAATATATACTGTATCGACAGTGATTTTTATTGTAGTTATTGGCTTATTTCCCTTCCCGTCTGCCCACATCAATTGTTTCTACTGTCACATTTAGTTCTGCTTTTTCTTAAATAAAAAACAGGCAACAAGGTGCACAGCTGTTCGTTTTAACATTACCAGTTTGTAGTCTTTGGTGGAGAGTTTGTTGAACCACTGGTTGTGCTCCAGAGCTGCGATGATCGCCACCAGATCCCTGCAGGGGAAACAACACAAAAAAACCTTACAGACACATGGAGTGAGTGAAAATAACAATAAACCTCATTTATGTGACAAAGTGAAGTCCAAAACACAAAAAATGAAAATAATAAAACACAAAAGAGCACTGATTTAAAATAAATAAATAAATAAAATGTCCTGTATTGTTTGTTTTGGTCGCACCTATTCACAAAAACAGAGGGTAAGAGCGGCTCACATACCTGTTCTCCAGGTGCACAAAGTCCTGCAGGTTGAGCTCTCTGGTGTCCTGGGTGAGATAGATGGTGTCGACATCCTGAAGGAGGAGATGAAAACAACAACAACAACAACAACAACAACAACAACAGGTGAGATGAGAGATAATAGCTTCACAAAAAAGTTTAACTCAACAGCATCAGAAAAGTAAAAACAAAGACAAACAATAAATCCAATATGAAGCAGGAGAGAAACAAAACAAAGCATAAAATGAGTGGACAAAGAAGAAGTAGTGACAGAAAAAGACAGAAGAGTAAGTATCTTAAAAACAAGCCAGAAACGATCTTAGTAGACAAAATTAAATGAGGACAAAGAATATCAGAACAACAGAAAATATAAATAAAAAAACAATCAGGAAGAATAAAAGATGATTTCAGTGTAAAGTACCGACCCACTGGACTTCTTCTCTGTATGGCAGTCCCAGGTAATCACACACACACCAGTACTGATGAGAGAAACCACCTGCAACAAGTCAAGATAACTTTTAGCACAGATACTTTCAATTTAACTGGAGCTATTTTTCACATTTTGATGCTGATTTACCGCACGGTCCCAGATCTGTGGATCCCTGTTCGTCCCAGATGGCCTGGAGAGCTGCCGTCCTCTCTGGAGGCTTCAGACTCAACTTCTTCATCACCTTTCTTCCTTACAGAGAGATGGAGGGGAAGAGAAAGAGAAGAGAAACATTAACATCTAAATTTGATCTACATCTTTGATCTAAAACTTTGTGTGTCTTTTTCCTCTCACACTAGTTTCCACACGCTTCATATCTTCAAAGAAAGGAATAATGTAAATACTGCCGCCCAGATGAACAAAGAGGGAAGAGAAGCAGGGAGTCAGTATCCAAGAAGCCTGTTATTCACTATTTAAGACTGTAACTAACAAACAACAAGTAACGCCGACTTATTTTCATGATCGATCAATACAGATCAAGATCAGATCAATTCCTCCACACTCTTATCACCTCTGCAGTCTTATGAAAAAAAGGTTGACTTTTCGTTAACAATAACCTTTCTACAGACATCACCCAGAACTTCCCAGAACTTAATGGACGTCTTTAAAGTGGCTGTTTTGTCTGAATTGTCACAACGTATGTTTACAATGATTAATAAATCTTTAATCGTCACATTTGAGGAGCTTGAACTTGTCAACCTTTGTCCTTTTTGCTTTAAAGATTGTGATCAATGAACAGTAGTTGGTAGACTATCTAATATTTATTTAGTCATTTACATTCAACCTTACGCTTGACTTGATTTGTTGTCTTCTAAAAATGAAAGGGACAGTTTGGTTTAACTCCTGTCCAACCCTCTGGGAGGCCCTGAGGTGCTCCCTGTCTCGTTCGTGGTACCTACACAGGTGAGCTGGCGGGACGGATCCGGTGCAGACAGCTGCCGATGTGAGCGATCACCTCGTCCACTTCCTCTACTGAGCTCAGCCGGAGGCTCCATGGTCCGCGCTCATACTCCAACAGCAGCTGCAGGGGGCGACACACACAAAGCAACAGGACGTGGCAGAGTCAGAGAGCTGCTGAGGTGATAACACACATCCATGCTGCCATTAAGATTTGGTTTCAGTGAAATAGACCAAGCAGGTGAGTGAAGTCGGAGGAGAACACAGTGTTTAAACCTTTAAACTTTCCTTTGACTGAAACAGACTTACAGACAGAGGATCAAGTTAACACGTTGGGAGGTTTAATATTTTGCACATTTTGTTTGTGTGTATTATTAAAGAAAAAGCCAACTCCCAAAACACTTAAGATTACAAGTTCATCCAATAAATCAATCTTCATTATCCTCCTCATCCTCCCTGAGACGTGGGTGGTGTTGAAACACATCAGTGGTTTTGTTGTTGTCGTGTTATGTGTGTAACTTTTAAGCTTCAGTCCAGATGTGGTCGAGTGTGTTTGTGTTTCATGAATGTAATGCTTTTTGTTTGTGTGTGTTTACCTGAGTGGGCTTGTTGCTGCTGATTCCCTGGATATCCAAGTAGCTGAAGGAGTGCTCGACCTAAAACAAGCAAGAGGAGACAGATTGTGAAAGTTAATCTTATATTTCGACATTTTATTTACTGAGGCATTAAAAGGGCAACATGTTGAGGGTTGGGAAAAGACAAAAACAGCCTGTTGGCTTTTCGTGTTTGTTGCTTCAAAGGATCACAAATGGAAAGTCATGCGTCCCAAAGGAGAACTTTATTTCCCACAATGTGAACACTTCTCAGGAAAGAAAACTAAAGCTGGTTAACTTGTTCTTCCTGAGAACTGGAGGATTTTTTCCAGGAAATGTTTACCACACACAGACACAATGTATGAAAAAAATCTTTAATTAAGTGGGTGTAGAGAGATTCGGGTGACGCACACACACTCTGAGGTGTTGTCATTCATACGTTGAGCTTCTGAGACACAACTTTTGATTCATTTTTGAGGCTTCAGGCCTCGATTTCACAGATCAAAGTAGAAGGAGAAGAGAAAAGCTGGAGAGAGAGACAGAGAGAGGGAAGGATGACATGTGATGTAGATTAGATCGTATTTGAGTCCACAGCTGGTTTTCAGAACAACAACTGAATTTAACAGATGGGCCGAAAGGTCGCAGCCAACCAAGACTGCTTTGTTAGCACATGTGATTGGCCACAATATCTGATGTGCAGTTTACAATATGTGCATCCAGACAAATGTGGACACTTGCACTTCTCGTCTGAGGCTCTGAGTTCGACTGAAGGGAAATCTTGGTGCAACGGCATGATATTGTGTTTTCCCTCCGTGTTTTCTTCTTTCCTGTTTCAACCAGGAGGATGACAACTAACAATTACTTCTCATAATCGATTAATCTGCCTTTTTCATGACTGATTGTTTAGTCTATAAAATGTCAAAAGAAATGTGTCATCACAGTTCCCCAGAGCCCAAAGTGACGTCTTCAAAGTGCCTCTTTTGTCCACAAAGGTTTAAGAAGCTGGATCCAGCAAATGTTTGACAATTTTGCTTGAAAAATGAAAAGATGAAAAGATGAACTGATTATCAGAATTATCAAAATAGTTGTTGTTTAGTGTTCTTGATTTTTTTTTATTGATGAACTGGGACGCCGACTGTGAGCCAGACCTGATAAACCAACATCAGTGTTGGACCTCACTGATGCTCTCGTGCCAGGTCCAACATCTGGTGGAAAGACTGAAACCAGCAGAGTTGAGTCTTTTACTGCAGCAGATTAATGACCACGATTTAGGAATGAGGTGTTCAACTATCACATACGGCTGGAATGTTCAGGTGTCCACACACTTTTGGCCATTTTGTGGATCAAGCAGACGCACGGTATATAGCTTTTACTGTACAGCAGCCACTATGGCCAGAACTGACAATTACAGGATAAAGGTAAATGCATAAATGCTGTGCAACATGTAAAGAAGAGTCATGGAGTCAGCAAAGTGAAGAATCCAGCAACATGCTCACACAGGGAGGACGTGTTGACAACACACCTGTGCAGACTGAAATTAATTAACAAGTATTTCATTGCTTGTGAATTGAACTTGTTTGTACTGTAAGAGGAACAACGTGTTAAGTCTTATTCCTCAAATCACTCTCGCTTCACACCAACGTCTTTGCTGAATAGAGCTGCAACTAACGACAACTGTCAGATTGTCTTCTTGATTAATAGATTAGTTGTTTGGTCCAGAAAATGGGAAGGAAATGGTGAAAATGTTGATGATGATTTTCCCCAGAGCCGAAGGTAACGTCCTCAAATGTCTTGTTTTGTCCACACCCCAAAGATATTCAGCTGTGATCTACAGGTGTTTTTTTCAGGCCCAATACGGATACCAAGGTAATCAAGGAGAATGATAACCGATATTTGCAAGTTTTTCCTAAAAAATACTCTGCACTGACTAACTGATTCTCATCAATAGTTGACAACTAATCCAATCATCATTGCAGCTATATTGCTAAAAAACGCCTGCTGCCAGCTCGTTAAGCACCGACTGGGCTGACTCTCGTCAAGCTCCAGCTTGTTTTGGAGTTTTGCAGCTTAAGATGAGATAATTACCTGTGTCACAATGTCCATTTAGAAACAAGCCTTTCTTAATGGAGCATTCACTTTAAAACCTTTAATGGATTTCAATTATATATCATCAAAAACCCCCATGAGAAATCTCTCAAGTGCTCCTCAGTGACAGATAAAGGTTGTGATGTACATGTTACTGCAAAGTCTGAGCAGGTTGAAAACTAAAGCAGGCTTTTAATCTAATTTAACAAAAACAGTGATATGTATACTGATATAAGGCTGGTGAAGCTGGACAAAGCCCGGGGAAAAGAAAAAAAATCACATAGACAATAGGAATGTAAAAACACAAGCTCCAAATAGTCTGCAGAACAAATGTCTGGAGCAGAGTCGCAACCTCACACACATTTCCCTTTGAATCCAGAGAGAGAGAGAAAGTAAAAATAAAAGTGGATTCTTAACCCGCTGCCAAGAGAGCAAGTGGAGGGAGGGAGGGAGGAAAACAAAGACAGGGAGAGTGAGAGAGGGGGGAGACGGCGAATGGGGAGTTATTAAAAAGAAAGTGAAAGATGGAAAAAGAAAGTGTGGGATAAAATTAAAAGAGTCACAATGTACGAGCAGGACAAGGAAGTAAGAGACACGATGAAATTGGGAGAAAGAGGAGATGGAGATATAAATCTGGACTTTTATCTGAGAGACAGAAAGTTATGAAAAAGGGAAAATTAATAAGAAAAGCTGAGTGAAAGTTACAAAGGTAAAGAATAAATGGCAGCAAAAGAAAGAAACAGAAAGTTAGAGGAAGAGAGAGAGAGGGCGAGGGGCACAGAGAAGCAGTGCCCCCTCCCCTCTTTTCCTTGCCAGCTGTTAAATTCCTCCATTGTCTTTTTTTTCTCTCTCTGCTGCCTCCCTCTGCTGCCTGCCTCCCTCTGCTGCCTCCCTCTGCTGCCTCTCTCTGCCGGGACACCGAGGAACAAACCACCCTCTGTTTCACTCACACACACACACACACACACAGAGTTAGAAAAACCACTGGCCCACTCTGGAACAACAGATCAGGGGTCAGCTGGCAGATTTTATTTTTATCAGAGTTTCATGTTGCTGTTTGTAGCCTAATTATGTGCAATAATATATATCGTCAAACTATTTTAAACGTACAGTAAGTTTGTAAACATTAGAAAGGGCAGTCTATTTTTAACAGTTAAAGTTTATCAATCACGTCTAAAGAACCAATCACAACGTCTGTTTAGGTTGGAGACGGCTTGAGTTTACCCAAAACTAGCAGTCAGTCTGAACGGCGGTAGATATCAATGAGGCTGTTCATATTAGTTTTTAGTATCAGTTCTGAATGATCCGATCACTGGTGAACAGCTATAAGCCCATCAATTCACACCGGACATCTCAAGTGACCTCTTGTGATCAGAGTTCACTTTCCTGCTCTAAATGCAAATATCCACCGACATCATGGCAACAAATGGATAAGTTAAAGAAATATCTTCATGTGTAACGTTCGCCGAATTAACAAGAAGGCCAAGATAGTTAAGAATTTGACAGAAGCAGTATTTCACAAAGTTTATAAAGTTTCTCCTAATGCAGCAAGTCTTAAAATCCCGCGTTTTTTAAAGGGAGTCTGGGACTTTTTCCTTGGCCATCAAAGAAGTAGCCTTTATTAGTTACTGTTTTACTGTATTTGTAAAATTTGACGTAATTACAGTTAGGACTGAAACTGACGACAGAAATAAATACGTTTACTGATTTCACATATATCTGCAATGGCCGTCGTTGTAAGCTAACAATCTTGTGGAAGAGTCCTGCTTCAAACTCAGAACCCATCAGAACTACATTTAGATCAATGAGACCATCAATCAGTGCACTGCAAAGGCGGTTGCCCCAGAAAATTTCAAATACCATCTCACACTTCAGCAGGATGGGAAATTTCAATCGTAGACATCCTGAAACAACAGTTAAGTTTCAGTCTGAACAAACTCCGGAGCTCAGTTTCACTTTGCATCACACAGTCCCACTCATTTGTATGTTATCTGGTCTGATTCACACACTCATTAGTAAAAAGCTCGAAAAAAAAAAGAAAAGAGAAAAACCTGGAGGTTCACCACAGAGCCATTAAAACACATGCTGAGAAAAAGGACAGAGCGTGAATATTTTTAGCACTGTTTAACAATGGGTTCACTTCTCTTTTAATAATACACGAGTCTGATGACAGTCTCTGAAGATTAAAACTAGGAAGTTCACGAGTTCAGGCTTCAGTCTAAACGTAAAGTTCACTCATCTGTGACAAAGAAAATGAGGTACTATCTTGTACAAAATAGTTAAAAGTTACTCCAGAGTGTTTTAATTGTAGCTGTTTGTTTCTATTAACTTTCAAGAGAAAGATTCTGTCATGTTTTTCTCTCCGTCTGTCGCCCTCCAGGTTGAACTTTTCTTCCTCTCTCTGTTTTCCTTTCCCACAGGCTGTGTTCTCACAGCTGCATTGTGGGTAAAACTATCAGATGTCTCCATATGGTGGGATGGTAGAGCGCACAAGCACGAGGGAGAGAGGAGGGAGGGGAAAGAGAAGCGACATTGTGAAGTCAGATAAATGGAGAACTGGGAAGAAGAAGTAGAAGATTAATACAGATGTTTCGCTAGAGAAGAGCACTGTGAGGAATTAAAGCTGAGATTAGTAAAAAAAAAGGACTGTGAGAAGTTAAAGTGCATGCAACCAAAGAGAGGTAAAAGGTTAAATACGTTCAACAGCAGCGAGAGTTAAGTGTCAGGACTTGTTGTGGCCTCTATGAAGAATTTAAAACAAGGCAAAAGCAGAGAAAAAAACAACTTGACTGTGGAGGAACAAGCAGCAGCATGTCTGAATGACCAAACAAGAAACAATCCTAAAGAAGCAGAGGAGAAAGAGGAGAAGGGGGAGAAAGATAGGGAGGGAATGATAAAGAAGCAGAAGAGAAATATTTAGATCAGAGGACTAGGAAGAAGAAAAGGTGGCATGGACAGGAATAAAGGGAGGGTGAGGAGAAGAAACTTGTACTAGAGACCATCTTGTTATGCGGTCACACCAGCCGTGACGCCCGTCGACCCCTGACTACTCAGTAGTGATTTCTTCATTATTACATGAGACCACACTCATCTGTGATCTCTGTCATTATAGTATAATACTTGTATGGGAGCGCAGCCTTGCTACTGACCCTGTGCTTCACTGCTCTCTACCTTAGTGAACAGAAACAAGCTAAATAAGATTGTTAAGACAGCAGCGAAGATAATCTTTGTGTAGTGAGTGTAAGCTGAACACTGGGTAAAAATGCAGTGACAGATGTAAAGTTGAGAGATCTTTGTTTTATTGATGTGATGTGTCTCGTGTTTGTTTTTAATCCTGTGGACATGTTTGTGTTGTCCTGCTCCGGTTGGACAATAAAGTTATTCTATTCTATTCGCTTTGATCTGAACTACACACCTTTCAACTTCCTCCCTCCCTTCTTCCATCACCAGCACTCAGACCACGCCCATCTTCGAACTCGACCTTCACTTTGAACTACACACCTGTGAGGTTTCGCGACTGCATCTTGTACGAATGTGACGCCTTTGGGTTGACAAAAATCTATCCACAGACAGACGGATAGATAAAAACCTAGGAAATTCTTCTGTGGTAGCTCCCGATACAAAAGGTGTCGCCAGGACCACATTTGCCACGACGACACACACATACACAGATTTACTAACCTTGGAAGGGACCCGTGCTGTCAGCAGATAGGCTCGATGTGATGCCAAGGCCTGAGGACAGAAACAGAGACAAATGAGACAGACTGTTGACTGAGACTCTGATTTGAGTCACAAATATGAGAAGTTAAGCCTTGACGACGTTATCCTGTCAACCCACAGACCCTAAAGACTATTTATTTTTACATACAGACTGAAAGACGTGAGGTCAGAGGGTCCTACATGCAAAAATAAAAAACTGAATAACAAAAGTTCACTAGCAGAACAGCTGGCCGAGGCCTCTGGAGAGGGTTTGTCTCGGAGTTGGATAATACTATATATTATCTTTCACCACGTGTTGAACTTCTGTCCTGGCAGAGACTCACTGCACATTTTGGCCACTCGCTCAACCAATGCCAGTCTGTTCCTAGCTGAGAATATTCACGCAGCCTTTTGTTGAGTTATGGAAATGTTGAGGGTTAAATGATCCTTGTCAGCACATTTTCACTGCAGCCAGATTTTAAAGGAAGAGGGAGAGAGAGAGAGGGATGGAGGTAAAGCGAGCAGCAGTTGACAGGAGGCTGAGCCAGCTGTGGTGTTGTACAGTAACCCTCCACAGAAGAGAGGTTACTCCAGGTCACATCAACAGGTCAGACACCAGCCAATAAGATACGAGCTCCTCTCTGACACGACTGTTCAAAGATCTGTGTTGAGTTTATGAAGTCTAGAAACGTCCTGGTTCAGATGTTTTAAAGATGTGAGAGCAGGTTGATTCATGTGAGTGAGCAGGTGAGTCCACATGGGACACAGTGAGATATCTGGACCATGATGCACTGCTAGCAGCGTCTGATGTTCAGTGATCAAAAATGCTGATTTCCTTGATTCAGGCGATGTAATAACCACGCTGGATACCATGAAGGATAAAGCCGGGAGTTCAGGTTTACTGCTTATCTACATGTTTGCCAAATGCTGGAGATATAAATAAATATTTTTGAAAAAAGGACCAGCAAACAGCAGCCATCATGACTAAATCAAGGTAGTCAAATATGTTATAAATGTGTTACACATCTGTAAAGATTGGGGAAATGTGTGTGACTGCAGACAGTAAACAAGGCTGAATCTGTTCAGCTGATAATAAAACAGCAGCAGGTCATGAAGACGCTCTGCTAATAAACAGAAATTTAATAAACTAGAAAGTTCATTCTTGGCAGAAATTCTACAGAATCATTTTCCATTTGGATTCTTTACGAGTCACGTGATCCAGCGCGTGTGTTTACTTGTCTTTACAGTTTATCACCATGTTGATGCAAGCGGTACTTTGACATTGACCTTTAATGGACATGAGCAAGCAAACAGAAATGAAACTACAAGTCGTATCATCCTTTAGGCCTTAGACAGAAAATTATTCAACTTTAACTCCAATAACTGAGTAGTAATTAGGGCTGGGGCAACTTAACACCTTCATCAAATACTGACACATGTTTATTTGCATATGTAATGAATTAATCCTGGTCAAAACTCAGATTATCCCAGAGAAGAAGCTGCAGCTGAAGAGTCTCGCTCATGATCATCTAAAGTGTGGGAGTATTTCAAACAGAGACACAATGTTTAGTTTTAAGTCATATACTTGAGTATTTTTTGATGATTAAATAAAATATTGGATATTAATGAGAAAAGTTTTTGATATATTTGGGGGTAAAAGAAATTGTTAGATTAATCTAGATACAGTCATTAGTTGCAGCCCTAGAGGTAATTTTACAAACAAAACAGCCAAATATTCTCCGTCGCCTGCTTCTAATATGTTAAAATTTACAGCTTTTCTCCGTTTTATATCATTAAGAATTAAATGTTTTTGACTTCTTGTCAGTTTGTGTGACAAATACAAGCCTCAGCCTTTCAATTCAACTTGTGTAATGGGTGTTTACACTCCGAGTTTGCCTTCTACTTTATTTTTCAGCAGTTTGCCTTCCTCCGACAGACTCACTGGTGTATTTTTCTTGTGATGTGGTTCAGGAAACAATCTGTGCTTAATTTTCTTTAAACAAATGAAAACAAATGTGCCTGACACACTACCATGAAGCATTTAGTGTGTTTTGCCTCATTTCAAGAAATTACAGCATGAGTTTATAATCTGCTGGTCTACAGCTGTGGAATGTGGTGTGTGTGTGTGTGTGTGTGTGTGTGTGTGTGTGTGTGTGTGTGTGTGTGTGTCCCAACACCCCATGGCTGTGAGTGGGTTCAGTCAAGTCCTGACAGGAGTTGGAGTCTTTCTGCAGAGTTGTGGTATGTGTGGCCAAAGGAGGATAAATGTGAATAAAATGAAATATAACGTGTGTTTAATGCACTTCCTGGTGTAAAGATGACAGGATGGTTGTGCCTGCTGTTAACAGAAGGTCATCTTTAAGCCTTTTTTGGAAGTTTTTTGTGTTTCCCCACACACCGACACACAGAGAGCTGAGGTGAGTTCACATACCTGCAGTTACATGAAACCAAACACCCTGCCACAGAAACACCCAGCTCTTTCTCAACCTTTGCCTCTGCATTAGGTCCAGTGTTTTTGAACAACTCATAGAGGAGATACAGTCAAATGTACCTTTAACGTTGTGTTTAAATTATAGTAAAACTTTGATCCTAGCAGGATGACTCCTGGCAGGTCCTGACCAGTCGAGAGATCAGTCTAAATTTACACATCACTTCCTGAGTTCAGTACAGCATGTCTGACTCAGTGAGTTTATGATCTTCATGATTCACACACAAAGGAAACTCAGGATACATGAAGTTGCAGCATTATTTCGAGGTTTGGCTGACAAAAAATAAGAGGAAGTCTCCGGAGTCATTGTGATAACCTTCTGTACTGCAGATCTGTGGCTGTTATTCAGGGTTTTGGCTCAGCTCCTTAATGCAATAAAGAAATCTTCATGATGTTCCAAAGTATCATGTGCTTTTAACTTTCTGGCAACGGTTTGGGTCTCTCTCCTGTTTCAACTTGACAATGCCCCCCTGCACAAAGCCAGCTTCATAAAACATGTGTGGAGGAACTCGGCTGGCCTGAACAGAAACCTGACCTCAACCCCATCCAACACCTTCAGGATGAACTGGAACACAGCCTGTGAACCAGGGGCCTGTTTCTCCAACATTTGACCTAAGATTTGAATGATGTGGTTCATTTTTCTTTTGTTAATTTTGATACTTTTCACCAATCAAAACAAATGCTACACTTACACTGACCCATCCATTAGCATGCAAAAACACTGTGGGAATCACTAATGTATTGATTTAAACAGTCTCATCACCCAGCATCGGCGACATTGACTGCCTGCCAGTCGGCCTGGTGTGTGTGTGTGTGTGTGTGTGTGCCTTAATGCTTTCGTGAAGAGAAAACACCTGCAGACAGGTTCCAGAAAATATTCACATTTAAGAAGCTGGAATCAGATCAGATCATTTTGACCAAAAGTTTCTCAACCGTTGTTATTTAATTTGACAGCTGACAACTTAAGGATCAATCGATTAATCGTTGCAGCTCGAGTGAAAAAATGCTGAGCCTGTGCCTCGGTTTGTCTATTAGTGAAGCTTTGTCTCTGTACAGCTGCAGAGAGAAACAGGGAAGCAGTGGTCTGACACACAGACAGACACAACCATCAGATCATGACTCACAGCAGCAGCACATCTCAGACTGAGCTACTGTAGCCACAGTCATTCAAAATATTTAACAACCACATGCAGCTGTTCTGCAGGTCCACCAAAAACTCAGCAGAAGTCACAGGGAACACATCACAACAGAGTCCAATCAATACTGGTGTACGAGTCAGAACCCTTTTACATCCTGCAAGAAGTGGCCAAGAAGGTTTTTAACAAGTTGCCGTCAGAAGTCAGAATTACAAGTAAGCAACCAAAGAAGGCTCAAAGTCCTGTACAGTGTAATATTTTCATGGCATTCATGTGTGCATGGAGCCAGCAGGAAGTCATTTCACTCAGTCATGGAAGAATGCTTGTTTCAACATTACAGTGTGTTGGCAATCACACACATGCAAGTACATGTACCTGTAGCAACACGCCCACACCAACGCAGCTCCTTAAATTTCTTTCCCTCAAGGAGCAATGAAATTATTCTTTCATGACCAACTTTGATGTGGAAGCTGAGTGGATTACTTAAGGCTGATCATTTTACAAAAGGCTACATCTGCTTCTCAGAGAGGAAAACCTATCAGGGAGCTGCATAAACAAGATTCATTTTGTCTGTAACGACTAACAAACCTTTAAAAAGAGTTAACAAACAATTTACATACATGTCAAGCTCTATGATTTTTACATTTAAGTGAAAACAACACAGTACAGAAGGTAACAGCTGTCACTTACCAGCACTCTGTTCTCCACTTTGTCACCTTTGACCTCCAGCTGGACTTTGCGCCTCAGGGTCAGCTTCACCCTGCGACCCACCGCCTCCCGCACACTCTCTATAACAGACAGGAGGTCGGGAACAAGGTTACACGACACCTGACAATTAACACCACCACAGCTGGAAGGATCAAATCACAATCAAAGAGGAAATGATGTGATTTGTTGCCACATTTACTGTGTGTTTAAATCTATATAAACCACCAACATCTGCCTTTATAAACATATATATAAATATTTAAACGTTTAGTGTTTCTGCGACATTGTTTCAACACTATTTAAGAACAGTAGGTCATCATTACAAACACATTTTGTATGAGAAAGCCAAATCAACAGTGGTATTAATTCTGGTTAATATCCCATGTGGTGCAAAGACAGGGTCCATTAAAACACTCAGATTCTGATTATTCCACTTTACAGTAAATGGAAAGTGCTCGAGCAGTCAGACGGAAAAGAGGAACAGACTTTATAAGAAACATGTCGCAGGTCGTTACTGTGAAGTAATTAGTCAGCTGGGAACTCCTTGTTTCTACATGAGTGTGTTGGACGGAGCGAGCGGTCCATGTGGTTCTGATCAGCCTGCACGCTGCTGTAATGTTTTCATCCTCCTCATGACCTCATCATGTGTCTGGGCACAGAGAGGAGGAGGACGGCAGCATGATGTCATGAAGGCCGGCCAAGCTCTCGTACTCATTAATACTCTCTCTCTGCTGTCCACACACACTCTCACACACTGTTTCTATAGTTTTACCCTCACTTCACCTCCTCCTTCATCTTAATGTCTCTCCCTCTCACGCTCCTTCTCTCTCTTTGTTCTTTAAGCCTCATAACTGACTTCTTCACCCTCCTCCTCTTTCTCGATCAGTCCCTGGATTTTCCCACCACTGCAAAAAAAAAAAAAAAGTGAAAAACCAGCTGAGGTTCATCAGACCTCCTCTGGACCTTTAGCTCTTTAGCTGCAAGTAAAAGCCGGATGAATGCATATCGATTCAAACCTGTCTGTCAAAAGTTTAGTCTTAATATTTCTGCTTGAAATGGAAGGATATCGCCTACTATGGACAGTAAACTTTACTCTTGGGCATTTCTTTTGGGTAATATATCTGGGACTAATGCATGGATCTTGCTCTAAAAAGAACAAAAATCAGGAGTATTTATGTGTCTTCATAGATATGAATGAGTACAATTTGATGCAGATAATAAAACATTTCGGATCCAGTGGATTTTAATGTGCAGTCTTTTTTTCAGCCACTCTATGGTAACAAAATGGGATAGAAACCTACAACTACCACCAAAGTGCAGCTGAGATAATGGGGATTCAGAGATGTAGCAACATTTTAACACGTCTTTCATAGTTTTAGAGGTAAATTCAAACAGATTAATGGACAGATCCAAATCTGCGGGGAGAGGAAACGCTCAGCAGATGAACATTTGCAAACTTTACTATTTACTTATACCGAATAACATCTACTTAAATTATGGTTAAGCAGTTATGGGTGGTTTCAAATGTAGAGCTGTTGAGTTTGACATTGGACTGTTTGGCCTTGGTGGAGGTATGCGCTCTACTGAGTAGATCTACTGATCAGTTGTTTGCCTGATAAAATGTCAGAAAATGTTTCCTAAAGCCCACGATGAAGCCCTCAAGTGTCTTGTTTTGTCCACAACTAAAAGATATTCAGTTTAACGTCATAGAGGAGGAAGGAAACCAGAAAACATTCACATTTAAGGAGCTGAAATCAGATCATTTTTACTTTTTTTCTTAAAAAATGACTCAAACTGATTAATATATTATCAAAATAGTTGCCGATTCATTGAACAATTGATAACCAAGCAAATAATCGTTGCAACTCTACAGTCACCAGATTCAAAGTTAATGAGATGAACAGTTGGCGACTGATGACTGACTCACTTTTCTTTGACATCAGCGTGAGTTGTGTCCGTCCCTTTCGTCAATATCTGCCAAAGGTCAGACTCAAAGGCACACCTCTCTCTGACAGTCCTCACTTTCATTCCCAGCTCAGCCTCTGATAACCTTTGAGACTGCTGCTGATGAGCAGCATCAGGTCGGTCCGACCTATTAAAACCAACAGCAGGAGCTGGCAACAAAAAGCCCCATTCATCAGTCAGTCCAGTGACATACAGCGTGAGATTGGGCTGTAGACACCGTTAACAGAGAGCACGGGGTCTGTGAGTCAGCCTCACCACCAACCAGCGCTGGGTCTTTCTTTTGATTTCTAATGACAGTCCGATAACAAGAGCAGCAGTCCTGGGATTCATCTTTTACATTTAAAGATATGAAGGAATTCTGCATTAAAATGTCTTCAAACTACAAGACCTTGGTTATATAGTTTGTTGAGTTTCACACTTATATCATCCCAAATGTTTCCAACATGTTTAAACGAGAGAAATCCACAAGTCTACTCAAGCAAACGGTGCATTTCATTTGGTCGCCTGTTGTTACTTCCAGGGATGGAAAGTCAGCAACACGACTAAACTTCAGGTGAAAAAGACCTCGTCTGTGAGCGTTTGTTTCTGGGTCGTGTTGGGTAGATTTTAATCAGCAATGGTGGTTGTTTAATGATGTGTTTACTACCAGCAAAGCCAGTTTTACCGCTGGGTCATTTGTGTTTATTCGTGTTACTCCCACAGTGTTAATCCGCCCAAAACAGACAGATTCATTTACACTACAATAGCCGTCAGCTAACAAAGCAAAGGCACACACTGAGGGTGAAGCTGCTCAGTGGCACATGAAGCCAAAAAAGCTTGACTGGATCTTCCGTGTTGTGGGGTCCATACAGCGTGCATAGAGACTTCTGCCGACCGAGCCAGCTAACTTCTGGTTTAGCTTAGCCTAAGGTCTTATAGACTTTCCAACTTTTATTGGACCGAATGACTCAAACTGTGATATTGATGAGTTGTTACGCTCAAAAAAATGTGCCACCGTTTTACAGTTGCTTCTTTCACAATGCAAGCTTATGGGAAAAAGCGTGTAGCTGTAGCTGACATTACGAAAGTTGGCTTCAAAGCCTGCCGCTCTTCCTGTGGGTTGGTTTGTATTGTGTGTTTTTGAATTCAGCCTCAGCAGAGACTCTGGTTCTGGTTCTGGTTCTCTCCCTCCTCTCTGTAAGGTTACGTTCATGAAGTAAAGTCCATTTCCCCTCCTGCTCCAGTCAGCAGTCAACATCACAGATCAGAAACACCTGACAGCGGAGGTCACCTCCGGATCACTGCTGCAGTCAGGCTGATAAACAGGAGTGAAGATAAATCCACTTTTTAATCCCAGAAGTTAAAAAGTAATCTCCGAGCTCTCCTCCCGTCGGTAAACGGCTCCGGATCAGAAGAGGATCTGATGTGACTCCTGGTGTTTATTCCTCCAGGAGGTCTGGATCTACACCCTCCACACACAACACCTGCTGTAAACGTTTTGTTTTGATAGAAAGCCTCCTTACAAAGTAAAAACTACAACTTAAAAATAAACTAAAAAACATCTATTCAGTCGGACTGTCATGTAGTCTCTTATAATTGTGTGCTCCTAATGTTTGTACTCATTTGAATTTATTTTGTTTTTATCATAACCCCTAATCTCTCATTCTTTTAACTATTCATTTTATTGCACTCAGGGACACACTTTGAATTGCATCTTGATTTGTTTGAAAGGTGCTTTATAAATAAAGCTTGATTGATTGATTGATTGGTGACTACATATTGTGCGTTAAAGGAAGATATTTCAGGGCGCCTTCATCCAGCTAAACATATATACAACCTTACAGCCATTACATACTGTTGTTATTTGTACAGTTTGGTCCATTAAAATACTCAAATATCAAGACATTGGACATCGGCCCAAAACACCAGATGCCAACGGCTTCAGTCCAAAAATATCACCGTCCAGAAGTCAATGTAGGTCAAACTCCAACTCGCCTCGACTCACCAACTCTGCACAGATTTTTTTTTTTAAGCAATCAGCGGCTCGTCAGATTTAAAGCCAACAGTTTAGACTACTTTCTCCAGCCTAATTGCTGTGATTTACAGTTTTGTTCCCCCCCCCTCTCTCTTTCTTTCTGACACTCAGTCATCCAGGCAGGCTGTGTTGATAATATCTCACAATCCAAAGGAATTTCACAGGACACACCCCTCAGTCTCCCAAAGCTCCCCTCTCCCCCACTGCAGATAAGGAAGTGGCAGAGGAGGAGAGGCTCTCAGGTAGCAGGCCGAGCCCTCAGGGCAGGAAAATAACTTAAATACATATTAAATACAGAACAGGGATAGATACACCATTATATACAAGTGAAATCAGTAGTATACTCCCATTACAGTCATACACATACATGTGTTATTGAACTTGATGCCAGTTTTTTTTTTTTTACCTTCTGTAGTATTTTTTTACAATATCACAATGAGAAACTACCTTGTTTAATTAGTAATATATGAAGACTTTATAGTATTTTAACCTCCAATGTGTCTTTAATCCAACAATACTCAACTTTAAGATGCCAAATGTTGACATGTCTGTAGAAAAAAAATTAAATAAACCCTCTATATTACATTCCTAATGTGATTTGTGGTTAAATGACTGCTATATCTAATGTAATGTGATTTATTAATGACTTTATCTCGTGTTGTCACACACTCAACACGCCAGTTTTAGCTTTCACAGAATAAATCAGTGAGCTAACTTCTCAGCGTGGTTAACTCTGTTGTCAGTTAGCTAAAGTTAAGCTAACTTCGACCGTTAATCGCAGTTGGCTCACTAACGTTGACGTTCATCTCACCGAGCAGCTCGTTGGGAATGTCCGTTTTTTCCTCCGACATTTCTTCCGCCGAGGTAAACACACCGAGTCCGGCGGCGAGGGCAGGAGAAGCGGGTCGACCCGTGAAGGAAAGCGGCTGCTCAACCAGGAGGAAGCGACGAAACGCAGTCAAGGTGTAGTCCCGTTTTCCGTCAGTTAACAGTCGGTTACCTGTCGACACCCTGCTGACCCAACTGTTACCGTTACTGCGCCCATCCTACATGTCGGTAACGTTTACACGCGCGCGTTACTCCTGCGTTACACGGGTTGTGAGTGACGGGACGAGCACGAACTCTCATTAAAGAAGCTGGTGTCAGGATGAAACATGGGTCCAAAAGCGAGGACAGTCGGTCGGTGTGTGTGTGTGACAACATTTCTTCACTCACACACACTTCGGTGATCCCTCCTCTCCTTCAGTCCACAGGTCCGGAGAAGTCTGCTGAGCCGAGTATAAGTGGGACAACTGCGACACCTGGCGGTCATTTACGTGAACTGCCACCTACTGTGATTTCCTCCAGCATGCTGTATGTTAAATACAGCGGAGTGGTGACACATGTTTTTCAATAGCGTCCGGGTCATGACTTGACTCCAAATCGGTGCCGAATTATCTTCCTATACTGGTTGAATGAGAGACACCTCTTTGTATTTGATTTGACTGCTTTTCATATTTTTTATCAACATTTTAAATGAAAAATCAGCATTTTTGTCATTAGGTTCCATGTATAAGCCGCAGTGTTTTCAATAGCTCCGAGGTCATGTGACCCATCGACTCAAAATCAATGCCGAATTATCTTCCTATACTGGTTGAATGAGACACACCTCTTTATATTTGATTTCACTGCTTTTTCTGTTTTATTATATTTTAATGAAAAATCAGCATTTTTGTTATTAGGGTCCTTGTATACTCAACAGTTTTTTCAATAGCTTCGAGGTCATGTGACCCATCGACTCAAAATTGATGCCGAAATGTCTTCCTATACTTGTTGAATGGGACACACCTCTTTTTATTTGATTTTACTGCTTTTAATTCTTTATAGTCATATTTATAACAAAAAATCAGTATTTTTGTCACTAGGTTCCATGTATACTCAAAAGTTTGTTCAATAGCTTCGATGTCATGTGACCCATCGACTCAAAATCATGTTGGGATCATGTAACTACACTGGCTGCATGAGAAACGCCTCTTGATTTTACATTTGACATCTTTTCATATTTTTATTCATTTTTATATGTAAATATTAGCATGCTAGCTCAATAGCTTCCAGGTCATGTGATCAACTGACTCAAAATCATGTTGGGATCATGTAACTACACTGGCTGCATGAGATACGCTTCTTGTTTTTACATTTTACATCTGTTCATAATTTTTATTAATTTTTATTAGCGAATATTAGCATTTTTAACAAATATTAGCATTTTAGCTCAATAGCTTCCAGGTCATGTGATCAATTGACTCAAAATCAGTGTGGGATCATGTAACTACACTGGCTGCATGAGATACACCTCTTGTTTTTACATTTTATATCTGTTCATAATTTTTATACATTTTGATTAGAAAATATTAGCATTTTTAGCAAATATTAGCATGTTAGCTCAATAGCTTCCAGGTCATGTGATCAATTGACTCAAAATCATGTTGGGATCATGTAACTACACTGGCTGATTGAGATACGCCTCTTGTTTTTACATTTTACGTCTCTAAATATTTTTCATTAATTTTTACTATTTTTCATTAATTTTTATATGTAAATATTAGCATGTTAGCTCAATAGCTTCCAGGTCATGTGATCAATTGACTCAAAATCAGTGTGGGATCATGTAACTACACTGGCTGCATGAGATACACCTCTTGTTTTTAAATTTTACATCTCTAAATATTTTACGTACTTCATTTCACTAGTCCTACAGATTTAACGCCACAGACTTCACACTCACTAAATATCATCTTCAGACCTTGATGATGACACCTTGTCAAAAGCTTTTGCCTCTGATATACATATGTATCATGACCAGACGCACAAAATACCCCTTGGTACCGAAACCCTCAGTCCAACAGGAAGTCGGCCACCTTGGTTCACAGTGGCCATTTTGTCAAACTTGAAGCCCCGCCTCCTACATGCACATACACTAATGAATTTCGGCACGCATAAGTATCGTGACCAAACGCACAAAAAAGCCTCTTGGACCCACAACCTCAGTCCAACGGGAAGTTTGCCATTCTGGTTCAAAGTTGAGATGTTGCCGCCATTTCCACCCATTTCCATGGCTCGTACTTTAATTAACTTGCCCTACAGATTTAACGCCACAGACTTCACAGTCACTAAGACTCATCCTCATACCTTGATGATGAAAAGTGGTAAAAAGCTTTCGCCTACGTTATTCCTGGTGGGCATGACAGTCTGAACTTTCAATGCTTGGCCATTATAAGAGCCATGTCAATGTGTGTTGTGTGTTGGACACAAACTGTCCATAGGTGGCTACGTTGTGTTGTGGGTCAGCCTGATATCAATCAATCAGACGTCATTTATATCGCACATTTAATACAAATACAATGTAGCACAAAGAGCTTCACACAATAAAAGCAAGCACAACAAAACAGAATTGAAACCAAAAGACACACACACACACACACACACACTTTCTCTCACACATAACACATACATGCATTTCTGACAGAAGCTTACAGAGGCGCTATCTTTCGCTCAGCTATGTGCTGTGACGACAAACATAATCCAATTTACATGACATTCACAGGCTGTTTTCTCCAAATCACACATTACAACATGACATAAAAATGATGGGTGAGCTCTCAGGCCACATAGTGGACAGACTCGCCCTCTGCGTCTGCCCTCCGACGGCGCCACGGCCCGACGTACGTGGGGGGGCGAGGGCCCGTTCATCGCTGCTTGCAGCTTTAATTTATAATTATATTCATATCAAATTAACACCTTTCTGAAAGTTTAAACAAAACTTTAACATTATCATCTTCATCTAGAATTTGTGGCAGATCTGTTGGATTGCATTACAAGTTGCATTTATAGTATAATACAAAAGTATAAAATGACTGATTACTTATTTTACTGGTGTTTGAAGATCAGTGTTGGGGTCATTACTCAAAAAAATAATGAATTCCACACTACGTTTTACAAAACGTGATTGGTTTTTTCTATTAATTACTGATTTACTCCCCGTAGGAAGTAATTTACATTACTTTTGTGTCACTCCACAGCTTCACACAGTGTGTATACCTCATGAGGAGGAGTCTTTAAATTGCTTAAATTAGGAACAGTAACTAGAGACAAATGTAATGTGATTACAGGACACACAAAATATCTACTTAGAATATTAAAATTTTGACTTCACTTAAACCATCATCACATGAATTATAATCAGAGTTTTTACACCTATTTGTGTGTTTATGAGCAAAATTGTGCAACTTTTTACAGTGTGTGTTAGTATCAATACAAAACAGCCATGATGTGTTCTGTGTCCTTCAACCCACCAAAGAGGCCATTTTAATAAAACATTATCCAGCTACTGTTCAACTGTTTTAAATAAAAACTACATTTACAAATGAATTGATGTTTGAGTGGTTGTATGGTTGTAAACATAACATTTCACAGTCTGAACTGACTGTAGTCATGACGATGTGATGATTCCACCATGATGTGTTTTGAGATTTCTCTCCTCACTCATCAAACCTGTTGAGACAAACCGACCTAGATACTGAGGGAAACTAAACTAAACTAAACTAAACTTCAAACTAAACTCAAGATGAGTGACCGAGGCACATCTTCAGACCAGCCAGGCTCAGTGTTTAATGATCTCCGTCTGGAGGGACACTTCTGTGACGCAGTCATCAGAGTCCAGGATGTAGAGTTTCACGTCCACAAGCTGATCCTCTGTGAATGCAGCTCGTACTTCCGGTGAGTCAGTAATCTGATATCAGGGGGAGAGATTATAAATCAACATCCCTTTAAATAAGCAGAAAAACTAAATGATAGGTTCATGATTAATCACAATAAGCAATGAGTTGGTTTGATTCATGAGCAGCTGTGATGAAACAAGTTGAGCTAGAAGTCAGGACATGAACGACCTGATGCAGAATATAGACAACATATTTTAAAAGATAACTCAAAAGTATAAGTTTAATGACGGTGCAGGTTCCCTGTCCGTCCACACAGTCAGATATACGTTTAAATGAAGGTTTTTTCTGCAATTCAGTTGTGCACATTGTTAATTATCATTCATGTAAAGATTGATTTTGACTCTATATCCTGTCTCTCGGTGCCATGCTACAGTACTCTTAAGCAGATTTTGAATTAAAAAGTGTATAAATAATATATAATAAATGGAAGTTGTCATGCACACTTGAAACAGCTGATTTTTGATGCACTTTGGTCCACAAATTTAGTTCACAAATTGAAATTGAAAAGTTCCCAGCTGCTTAAAAAAACAGAAAAATATTTTGGGTGTGGTTAAAAAAAAGAAGAAAAAGAGAGAGAATGACGTCCACGAGTGTTTAACATGTATAATTTCCAGTCAATACAAAATGGTAAAGTAAGTTGATTTAATTGCAATGATCCTAAAATGTGGTTATCAAACAACAGTTTTACCAGGAGACCTCATGTAACTCAGAAATGACCTCCTCACGTTGGGTTTTGTGTCACGCATTCACACAGGATAAGCACCGTCTGTATTTTATTCATATTTACTGACATCATCACGATGTCAAGCATAAATACACATTTGCAGATCAAGAAACAGACACTTGTGCTTGAACACGACCGCCTTTTGTTTCAGCAAACAATTTGCCCAAAATGACATCAGTGCACTGAAACTGTAAACCTCACTTGCAATTAAATAATTATAAATCAGTGTGAGGACGAGAGAAAGATGTTGAATACTGTTTCTTTTCAATCATCTCCTGTGTTTTCATCCTGACCCACAGAGCTCTCTTCACACGCTGGTCAGCCCCAACAAAGAAGGTCTTCAACATCCCAGGCCTGTCTCCTGACATGATGCAGCTCATCATTGAGTTTGCGTACACCGGCTCTCTCTCTGTGACAGAGGAAAACGTACAGGAGCTGCTGATGGCAGCCGATCAGTTCAACATCATGAAGATAGTACGAGCCTGCTGCGACTTCCTGGAGGAGCAGCTCAGCCCGGAGAACTGCATCGGCATCTGGCAGTTCACCAACGTCTGCCCCTGCTTTGAGCTGCAGAGAAAGGCCTACCACTTCATCCTTGATCACTTTGAGGAGGTCGTTTCCAGTGAAGAGTTTCCGGATCTCACTGTGCAGGAACTCACTGCCATCCTGGAAAGAGACGACCTCAACGTGAGAGAGGAGAGTACGGTGTGCGAGGCCATCCTTCAATGGATCACCCACACCCCTGAAGAAAGACAAGGACACCTGCTTGTGCTCTTGTCCAAGGTAAGTTCTGCCACTAGCTTTAGCTTTGGATTTAGCTGACAGCAGAAACATCAGTATTGTCAATACTGATTCTCATTTCAGAGTTTTTCTCTTGTTTTCTCTGTGTAGGTCCGACTGGCCTTGATGAGTCTGGATCACCTGGGGACAACTGTGATGTCCAGTGAGCTGGTGAAGAGCAACTCTGAGTGCTGTCAAATGGTGAAAGACATCATGGACAACAAAGACCGCCTCACCTCACCTGCCCTCGTCATGCGTGTCTCTGTCGCTCGCCCTCGCCTGCCTAACGCCATCCTGTTGGCCATCGGAGGCTGGAGCGGAGGTGATCCAACTAACTCCATCGAGGCGTATGACATCCGGGAGGACCTCTGGATCAAGCTGACCAACAACCAGGAGCGCCCTCGTGCCTATCACGGCACTGCCTTCCTCGACGGGTACGTCTACTGTGTCGGTGGCTTTGACAGGATGGAGTCTTTCAACAGTGTTCGCAGGCTGGATCTGAGCACACACACCTGGCAGGAGGTGGCACCCATGCACTTCCGCCGCTGCTACGTGTCCATCGCTGTGCTGAACGGATGCATCTATGCCATGGGAGGTAATGATGGGCATGTACGCCTCAGCACTGCAGAGTGCTACAGGCCAGACACCAACCAGTGGACTATCATTCAATCGATGCATGAGATCAGGAGCGACGCCAGCTGCACAACTCTCAACGACAAGGTGGGTGAAGTGGAGGAGCAGCTGGGACCAGTAACAGACGATGTACGGTGCTGACTGAACGTTGTTGATTTGATTACACATTTACGCAATTTTTTCTTCAGGGGCGACAAAGGTTGCTTATATTGGTAAATTTAGTAGTTAGTTGGATAGTTAATAACTTAATGTCCCTCCTGTTATTCCTAGATCTACATTTGTGGAGGGTTCAATGGGAACGAGTGCCTGGAAACCTGCGAATACTACAGCCCGGAAACCAACCAGTGGACGGTGATCGCCCCCATGAGCAGCCAGCGCAGTGGAGTTGGCATCGTGACATATGCAGACCGCGTCTTTGCAGTGAGTACATAATAGTAGTGATAATAGTGCCATGTGCTCAGAAACCGTTTATTCAACACTTCCTCTCACAGGTCGGTGGCTTCGATGGCAGCGCCCGTCTGCGCAGCGCTGAGGCCTACGATCCCCGCACCAACACCTGGCACGAGGTGTCCTCCATGTCGACCACCCGCAGTAACTTCGGCATCGAAGTGATCGACGACCTGCTCTTTGTTGTGGGCGGCTTCGACGGCCTCACCACCTCCTATAGCGTGGAGTACTACGACGTGATGACGGATGTGTGGTCTGAGGCCTGTGACATGGCGACCTCCCGCAGCGCCCTCAGCTGTTGCGTGGTGCGCGGACTCCCCAACATGGCCGACTTCACTTTGCGTCGTGACGCCAGGACACTTTAAGAACTGGACTTAATGTTAACTTAACAGTCCTTCACACAGTCGAGTTGATTTATTTTATTTGTCTTATCTATTGAAAGTATTTTAATATTTGTTTCACATTTCAATGTCTGAATACTATTAAACATGTAAAGGTCGTTGCCCTTTGAAAGGGTGAACTGGCATTAATATGCTATTATATTATCATTATATTAGTGCAATGGTCTTAAAATGACAATGATGCCTTTAATCTCAATGCTATTTAATCCATTTAAATTAATCGTGTGAACAATCAAATCATCTCAACATTTTTTTTTGGTAAGACTGAAGTCAACAGTAGATTAAATGTTTGTTTTTCTGATTAAACTGTGTACTTGAATATCATTTGTATCAATAAAAGCCTCCCTATATTGTTTACTAACTGTCATGTAATTGCTCTAATTTTGAAGTCTTTAAACTTTATTCTTAACTCTTTACATTTGATTTTACTGCTTCTACTGTTTTTTATTATATTTTAAATGAAAAATCAGCATTTTTGTCATTAGGTTCCAGGTCACGTGACCCATCGACTCAAAATCAATGCAGAAATATCATCCTGTAATGGTTGAATTGTGTGTGAGTGGTGCTTTACAAATAAACCAGCCTCGACTTGAATCAGTTGGCAGTAAACTAACAAGTTCAAACTGATGTTCCAGTGTTCATAATGGCCCAGTGTCCGCATTATTGTGTGGTTTTGTTTGGGTTTTTTTTCTCTCTGGTGGCATGCAGCTCTTATCAGTGTGTCAGTGTGTGTGTTTTTGAACAGTCTCCTGGTAATAACTGACTGCACTTCATCTCTGTATGTCTGTTGAAAACTGTATGGATTTGGGGACTCTGAAACTGATTGAACCAATAGATGGAGACAAATATCAGTCAGTGCTGTAAAAAGGACCCAGCTGCTGGTTTAATTCTCTTGGATTCAGCAGCAACATTCCTATTTGAAGATATGTTGTTTTTAGTAGCTTTAAAGATGCTTTTGTGAGTCTCTTCTTCATTTTCTTTAAATGTCTTTGTTCTTTGTTTCTTTGTTGAGTTTTCCAATAAAAGCAATGCAAACCCTCTGTCTCTAGATGCTGCAATGCCTCGCCTGTCCAAGAGATGGAAATATAACCCTCACCTAGAAAAATGGGACATAGAGATCCACTGCATTACAGTATTCAGTTAGATCGGTGGGTGTGGTCGGAGATGATCTGTCCAAGGTGCTGAAACATCCTTGCTGAACTCAGCGGCTGGACGTCTTTTGATGGAACAACATCCTGTTGGAGTCGACAAACCTCAGAGGGATTTCCCCCCAACACATCATTCATCTGCATAATGCTGACAAGGGAAACGCTGCTTTCTTTGCAGCTTAGTGGTTGGAAAACGTTACAGGGAGGAGTGCAGATAATCAGGAGTTAGATACTATAATTAACATGAAGCGTTGAGACAATATTCAACGCGTATTTCACTATTTGACTATCTTCTGTGCTGCTGGTTTGAGTCCACAGTATTTACTGCAGTTCATTTCCTGACTCATTTGTGTTTTCTCTTCCAGGTGCTGTGTGTTCACAGACTCTGAGTCAGTCAGTGTGAAAACAACATTTTGGTTGAACGGCATATCAAAAAAATAAACATCATGTTTATTTAAAGGAAGCATCATTGCACTGGCTTTGTCTACTTTTGCTTCATTTATCCCGTTGTTATTGCCTTCTAAAGCATTTTGTAACATTTCCTGGGAAAAGTGCTTAAAAATTAAAGGCGTTATTATTGTAATTATTTATGTATTTTTTTATTTTATTTTTGGGGGGCGTTTCAAAGCAAATCATGTCATTCTGTCATGAATTTTTGCCATTAATAATTTGTCCTCCTTGATTTAAATTAGTTGCTACACTTGTCAAGACCCCGTCGTATCTACGCTGACACGACACTGCTGATCTAATAAACATGAAGCTATAAGGAATACGAGAGAACAACCGCCTGTCAAATACAATTTAGATTAATCATCACTGGAAAACAGAGGAAATAACGTGTTTATGGCTTTATGACAGTCATTGCTTTATTTTACAGTCTTCATTTGTTGGTACAAGCACGAATTGTGATCCGTCAGTGAACAGGATGATGTGAACATTCCCACGCAAGAGATGGTGCATATTCCAGCTCAGTCTCTGAGTGAATCATCATTCTGCATTCTGCATTTAATGCAATTTAATCCCTCAGCTTCCTCTCACATTACTGCACTCATTCCAAATGAATTACACTTTTCTAGGGAAGTGAATGCTAAAAGCCAGGCAGGGAAGAAGTGGCCCTATTAGCTGAGTGGAGTCTGCCTGCACTGCAACCTCGGATCGAAGGGGGAGTCAACATGGCTCAGCTCGACCGGCCCGTCAGCCTCCCAGTGAACAGTTCTGGTCACCAGACAGGGAGGTGAACTATTTGGTGCAACATCACAGGATATAGATTAAAAACAATAAATAACGTGTGAAGTATGAGTGTAGATGTGAGGAATCAGTATTGCACATGAAGTTTGAGAGGGCAGCGTGTTGTTTTGTCTTTAGTGTGGATGTGGCCTGAGTTCAGCTGCGTGTTGTGGCTGACCTGCCAGAGGGCAACAATTAAAAAACGGTGGTGACCGGAGCGTGCAGGCTCTCTGATGATGTGTGAGCTAGGTGCCAATTTCCTCCAGAGAGGACGGCCTGTTGTTTTTTCAGCTGATTTAACTACTCTCTGCAGGGATGCTTTGTCTGCAGCGGAGCAGCCTGCATACCATACTGAGATGCAGCATGTCAGTGTGCTCCCGATGGTCGTCCCGTAGAAAGCTAAGGAAGTGGAGTCTCTGCTGTGCTTTTTTCAGTGTTGGTCGACCAGGAGAGGTCCTCGGATATGAGGATTCCCGGGAATTTATAGCGGCTCGGATCAGGACTATGAGTCCGAGGATGAGAGGACATGGCTCTCGGGGACAGGAGAGGCATGACGCGGCAGAGGAAAGAGAAAGAGTCAGGCCAAACGGCTCGTAGAGCCAGAATATTTTCATCTTACTCTGTGAATTAAAGGATCCATTCTGGGTTTTACGATGAGTTACCGAGATGATTAAGCTCGTCTTAGTTCAGTAAAAGAGAGAAACTTGAATTTAGATGGTGTACGGTTGTATATTTCTGCTGAGTAATAACAATAGGTGTAGAAATACTTCCTTTCTTGGCATTTTGTACGTTTATTTTGTTCATTAGTACACCAAAACCTCAGTAGACATCTCTGCAACGCAGTGCATAGACGTCTTTGACAGAACATCAACACTGTTGTGTCTTCGTATTCTGTTGATAATGACAGTTCACTTCTAAACTAATAGTCTTGCCGTGTCTTACATACTGCCCCTTTAAAAGTAATTATCCAAAAGCCCCAAACATGTTCATAGCTTTAGAAGCATTCATCACTTAACTGAGAGGAAAGCCAGTCGTCTCTAACAATGCAGACCTTCTCTGGTCAGCAGCTGGCTCAGTAAATTAGAAACTCACCAGTACACAGTCACTGCTGTTACCAGTGATTCAGGGGGAAGTGGAACATGTGCACTGCTAATGCGGCGCTGACACTGAAGTGGTTTTAATTGTGTGCATGCGTGACTTGGCTCAATGAACGGTTATGAAATGAGCTCTGAATGGAAAGGAAGCGTTTTTCAATGCTCTGATTAGGCAGCTGAGCAGGTGTCCTACCTGCATTCACTTATCTAATAACAAGCAGCTGCAGCAAAAGCCTCACGTACAGTATGATGCAAGACAAACACTGTCCAGCGGAAAGGTAAACAAGACGAGTTGGAAAGACACAGATTTCTGCCAGATTCTGCAGAACTGGAGTCAGATGGCAGGGGGCCACCTGCTCTTTGTTTGCAGATGTTGATTCAAGTTTCACCTGAGGTAAAGCCTGCTTCCTGGAACAACTATTAGTGCATCGTTCATGTAAAATGGGTGGAGGTAGATAACACATTTAGATCCTACATACTACAAAGCAACACATCTGCCAGAATAAATGTCCTGTAGGGATACGTTGAAACAAGGTTTCTTTACGTTTGAATTCTCGATGTTATGTGTTGACAGCGTTTATGTTCTGGTTAGGTTTAGGCACAAAAACCACGTGGTTATACTCAGGAAAAGTTCATGTTTTCACTTAAGATAACCGGTTCGGTTGCCACAAAGACAGCTAGAAAATGTCCAAACGTCTCGCTAAAATTTGTTTGCCGTATACTCTGGTCTCAAACAGAGATCTTTCTCTTGGCAGCGGCCTCGCACAGCTTTCCTGCCATCACCATCTCCTCCTCCTCGTCCTGATGAGAAAGTCAGCTCACATACGTGTAATCTGATGTGATACGCATTCAAGACATGGTGATAAGATACATGTGACAAATTTAACATATCCATGGTTGGCAGAAATGGACAATAACAACAGTTTATTCTGGGCTACTGAAAGAAATCCTTACTCAACTGTCCAGCAATGTTGGTAAGAGCCTCATTTAGTAATATGTGGTATAAAGTATATAATATTTAGTAATTCAGTACTATGGCTGCATGTGAGCAGTGTCAGGAAGTTAAGGCTGAAATGAGCATCGACAAAATACTTTTTAATAATCTCCTCCGGCTTAAATGTGTCGATATTTGTCCTCGTGATGAACAATAATCCTCATTGCACTGAAGTTTGATCACTGGCGTTTCTGACGAACTCGTTCTGGATGTGGTTCTCGACTGTCGATCAGAAGCATCGATCTGAAGTTGAATCTAAAGAGCTTTCAAATAAATAATAAATATGGCAACGTCTGATCAATTCATATCGATGTCTGGGCTTTAATGCCATGTTTATTCTTGCTTCTTCTCTAACTTTTCCCCAATTGTCAAACTATTACCTCAAATTCAGGCTGCTGCCATTTGTGAATAAAAGCACAGAATCCTCAAAATGATGTTGTCAGTAAAATCACAAGAGTCTGTTAATGTCATCGTTTGCTTTAGTTGTTAATCTTTAGTGAGTTCACGTTTGCAGGGACATTTTGTCGAAGTCTTTTTTTTCCCACTGAGCAACTTTGTGAACTACATGTGCCACTGTCTCGTCTGAACGCTCTGTCCTGATGAAGTTCCCTGAAGACAACATCCAATTCGGAAAACACATAATAGGGACCATATTCACTAGCTCGACAACAGCCTACGGGTTTAATTATATTAAAACCCATAGGACTACGTCAAGAGTCTGGATTGTTGTCTACTTTCCTTCTCCCTAATATTAGACTGAATAAGCATTGTTACAGAAACTTGTTTGTCCGACCTGCAGGCTCTGCAGCAGGTCTGTTATAAATTAATCTTATAGCCTTCTAGTCTTTGAAGTTCTTCTATCCAGGAAAAGTGATTTCATTCACAGCGGCCTTTTTATAAACACACTTACTCACTAATGCTGCAGGCCATCGCTCCTCTCAGTCCTCCTGACTGCAGATGTAGATTTAGTGGTGCCAGCGTTTTAAAGCTGCAGTCTGTGAGTCTAATCTCACCACGTTCAGGGTGACTCGTAGGGTCGACAGTGAGTGTGTTTGTCTCAGACGTTTGGTTCTCTCTTTCTGTGTCATATTTTGCCAACATTATAAATAATGTATTTATCTACCTGGACACACATTTTCTAATACTTTCGTGGCTGCAGTATTTAATTTCCCTTGACTTCCCCTCCCTGCATCTGAACACAAACATCTGAACTTTCTCCTCCTCACATTTTCAAAACAGGCTCGTTACTTTAGTTTGATGCATTTGAGGGGAATTATATTATTACTTTCCAAACATCACAAGACTGATGTCAGACGCAGCGAGACGAGACAAAGACGTGAGAAGACGTGAACAGACAGAGAGGGAGGCTGGAATGGGGAGAAAAGGCGTGTTAGTGTCTCGTATCTGCAGAGAGTTTCTTATCTTCTCTCTTTGTTGCTGCTCGGGACGCTTTACCAACCCAACATGTGGCTATTTGACGTCCTGGGAATGAGACTCAACTATCAACTATCTTTGTGGTGCGTTCAGGAACAGCTGGGACAAATCCTACTGACTCTACCTTTAACTTTAATAGTCTTTGAATTATATTAATATGACGTGAGCTTCAGTTAGCTTTGACCACAAATGTCCTTCAGAGGGAGACTTTTTACTCTGATACTCTGAGTACATGTCAGAGCCTGTACTCTATTACTTTTACTGGAGTAAAGAAGCTGAATCAGTACTTCTACTTTTACCAGAGTCTGTTTTTACACAAGTATCTGAACTTCTACTGGAGGAAAGGTTGCATGAACGTTTGCCACTGTTCATTGCTGAGGGTTGTAGGTGTACAAAGTGCAGCACTGACTCACCAGAGTCCTGAATTTGTATTCAGTCAGTAGAAGGGTTAACACAACAAAAGCACAACCTGATGATGTGATCTCTGTTTTACCTCATTTGTGATCAGTCACACCCACATACAGCACTCAACACTCCACGCAGAGAGAGAGAGAAAGAAGAGCTGTTGCTAAATGCAATAAAATTACAGACTTCGTCTCGAGCAGCAGCCACAGTCGCTGTTTAAGAAAGAAGAAAAATACTAGCAGGGACGCCCTCAGCACGTCGCTTCCCAGGTTGATTCTATGCTTTTAAAAAAAACACGCAAAAGATGCAAAAACATGGAAAATAATCTTGACAATAAAGATCAGTGTATTTACTCTTTTCTTGGAAGTATACCTCAGAGCTACTCAGAGTTATCAGAGCTCACTGGGACAACAGGAAGTCTAGTCGGAGCTCTGAGGACACGCAAGCTGCAAAACAGTCATTCAGAAAGCATAAAAGACAACACAAGCACAAATGCAGCCATCTGGCCCACAGGCCCCGGTGAGTCGCTCTCCTCAGGTTTATGAGTCCCGGGCCTTGATTGGTGAGTGGGATCAGGTGCGATCCAACACTCACTACAGGTAAGAAGGGGGTGAAAAGGCTGATATTTATTCCTGTTGCCTTAACTGATATCGACTCTTGAAACTGAAGACACGTGGCAGTTTTGAACGATTTTGGATGTTTTTTAAACCAAAAGTAAAAAAAAAAAAAAAATGTTACTGGCACAAACACTAAACGTAAAAAAATGTTGTACAAAAGGTTTTTGTTCATACATGGTTGTTATACGTGAGCTGTGAGTGTGGAGACTGGCCTGACGTCAGTGGGTTATGTTCCTGTTTAGATAGTAAAACCAGGTCTCTGTTGTAATCCATTAACTATTTGTGAATCCAAAAAGGCCACAGCTGCTGCTGAGGGAAAGGCTACAGACTTGGCAGGAGCACATGCACCGGCTCATAGGGGGAAAAACAACACAATAAAAAACATTGGCACAGCTAATCAGCAGTTTTTGCAGGATCATCGCATACAAACGTGCAGCAGGGTGCGTGTCTGACTCACTGTGTACATAACCTACAAAAGTAAAGTGCTCATATTGACCTAATCAATCAAACCTGATGAGGGAGTGGATTCTTCAAATGTGCTCAACTGAATGACGGCAGCAGAAACTAGAACATCTCGAACTAGTCGACCCTGCCAGACTGCCACCCCCGAGAGAGCCCGGGTGGTAACTGAACACGTACCAAGCAGCTGCTTCAAGATCTGCAGCTCTGATAACGTTCCCACGTGGAAACGTGAAGTGGACATCTTCTTTTTCTTGTTCCAAGCATTTGATTTATTGATTGCTGTCAGGATGTTAAGACATTTTCTGCAAATATAACTTACCGACCCTGACTTAAACTAACAAAAACAGCACCATAAAATGCAAACAAAAAGGACCATAAAGCAGCTGAAAGTGACAGTGAAAACACAATAAACTGCTCGTTATGTGATACTTTATTGAGGAAGAAAGCATTACAAATAAGTTTAGGCTATAAACGTCAGGATATGCGATTTGTATGTTTCCACTATAAAGCTACTCCTCACTTTTACTGAGGGGGGTTAGGGTTTTATTACGAGCTGAGTCCCGTAGTCAAAGTGACACTGCCTCAGATTTACACCAATAAAACAGTGACTGACGGTGTTGTTTACATTAGCAATATATCAGCTCATGATGAGGAGCACAGTCACTGTCTCTCTCAGTTTCAGTGGAAAGTATGACAGATATCGGGCTCATGATGGAGATAAGGCTCGTCTGGCTGCTGCCAACAGGAAGCAGTTTTGACACACAATGTTTGCATATGTGTGTCCAGCTGTGACAGCACGACAATGGACCCAGTTATCATTTCACTGTATACCTGAGCAAACACTAAAGACACAGTTTTTCAATATGTCCACGCAGAAATTTAAATTGCTATCATTTATTCTGGTGATTGGTTTGGAGACAGACGTCCAGGTTTGTCTCTTCCGTGTTTGTGCTGGTTTTGTGTCTTTCAGTGACATTTTGCAGATGAAAGCCAGACCAGCCCCCTGAGACCTCAGGCCTCTGGGTCTGTGCCCGTCCATGCAGCGCTGGTCTCCAGGATATGTTGTTAGCAGCAGTATTTCATGTCACACTATCTGCTTATTAGGCATCTTTCACAACAGGAGGTGGAAAGGTGCATTTTTACAAGGTTTATTAAATTATCACAAGGTCTCTGTGGGGATATTTCCAGCTGTTTTGTGGCAACACGTAGGCTCATTTGAGCCAAACCATGATGTTTTCCTAACCCTGACCAAGTTTTTGTGCGAGTAGTAAGTGAGCAGAGACAGGAATAGAAAATGTTAACATGGTAAAGTAGCAGCATAATGAAACTGTTTATTTGCGGTAATGTGTGTCCGCATTTATCCCGGTGACTGCGTTGAACCTCAAACAAGAGGGGACTCTTTCCTTCACATAATGTCTTTTGTTATGGCGACAACAAAGCAAACATCTAACCAGCAACATGTGGACTGGGAGGCTGGAGGCCGGTCCAAAGTGAACAAGCAGATGGAGGAAGTCTGGTCCAAACACACGGTGCACTGTAGGAGCCTCAACTTCAGAGTCTGAACTGGGAAATAGACAAAAAAAAAAACACGAAAGCAGGACGACCAGACCTCCACCCTCAAAACACTCACTGAGGACAGAGACAAGCTAAAAACAGCCCTGATCTATTTAAATATACTTCCTGTGCTTATTTCATGTTTGCATCTCCGTGTCCATGTCCAGCTGTGACAACACCTTTAAATATGGGGCAGGTAACTGCCCGATGAGCAGCACCTGAGAGAAAGGAAGGAGAACAGAGGAGAGGAGGGTTGAGAGTTGAAAAAATGCTTATATGGGTTGTTTTAAAAAAAGCTCAGGGACACTTTAGGTACCACTGTTTGCTTAATATGTACAAGAACGACGAGAGCAAAGAGTCTCCAGAACCAGCTGACCCAGACAGGCTGCCAACGACACAGCAGGACGTTTCTCTAACTCATTTTTTGGGCCTTTCCCAGTGCAAATAAAGAGTTCAGGCTGCTCTTTGACATCCATGTTTGCTTTGGTTCAAGAACACATGACTGTAGGGACTTACTGGATTGTGTACATCAGAAGGTTGCTGACCAGGGGATCGCTGTGTTGTGAAGTGTGTTTACTCAGACATCAAGTGTTTCACCACATTCACCACATGTGTTTTAAAAATCTGGAATTTCCAAGTGAACTTCATATTCCTGTGACGTGTCAGGAGAGCAAAAAAGAAAACAAATTATCTGAGTGACTGAAGGGTGAATATTGTCTTCAGTGTGAAGCACTTGTGGCAGACTCATGAGGCGTCCACCCAGCCGGAGCCTCTGCGCACGGAAAGTTCCCTCCTGAAATACACATGAATCATTCTCAAAATAAAAGCTGCAGAAAGGTCATTTACTGTATCCTGGCGTTACTGTCACAAATAATACACTATTACTCTTAACTTTGCAGTAGGGGGGAAATTATTACCTGCAAAGACGGAAGATTAAATCTACAAAACTCCCAAACAATAGCCAGAGACAACAAAACTGGATATTGTGGACAGAACGTCAGGACCATTTCACGCCATGTTAGTGCCAACAAACCTGAAGATTTTTGATGAGATGTAATGACATTTTCCAGCTGTGCTAATGGCAAAAATAAAATAAAAACCTGTTATCTTCCATGACTTGTCAGGACATTTTCCAGCTATCTTCCAGGATGTTTTTGAGGAGACGCTGGGACATTTTCAGTCACTCTAAAGGCAACAAAGCAGATTTCTTTTGACAAACGTCATGGTAGTTTCCAGCCGCGGTCATGGCAACAAAACTGGATATTTATAAGATGTCTGGACTTCTTCCGACTCTATCAGTGGCAACAAAACCAGCTATTTTTTTTAACCAGATGACTGAACATGTTCCCATTGTGGTAGTGGCACCAGGTACTTCTGATAAGGCGTTAGGACTTCTAATGAAAGGACAAATATTTCTAATGAGACACTGGAAGATGGTATTTTAAGCCAAAACAGGATCTTTCTCCTAACCCTCACCAAGTGGTTTTTGTGCAGACGTAACCTCGACCATAAGCACAATGTTTCCACAACATGAAACTGGAAACTGCACCAAAAGAAATGTGAAGTTGCAACATGAAGAAAGTCAAAATTTCAACATGTTAAATGTAAAGTTTTAAACGTTTATTCCGACGACTAGGTTACAAATCCTTTCTTCTCTTTGGATTCTGGAGGCTGGACAGTAAGAGGCCAGAAAATCAACTTTAAAACTGTAAAAGTGAGGGTGACAGAAGCAGGTCTTTGAACTAGGCCTAAATTCAGACATTTCAGAGGACGACAGTGTTGAAACTAGGTCAGCTGCTCCTACAAGGTGTCGGAAAGCAAAACCCCGCTGCTCACAGGAAAACTGAGCGTGCACGATGTTAACACATCAGAGCTGATCTGTAAACTGTGACTGACTGACTGTACACAAACTGTTTAGTTCGTCTACATTTTTTTTCCCTGACGGATACATTAATAAATTAAATTTCACAACATCTGCTTCTTTTTCCGTTGAACAAGTTTCAAATAATGACGGCGTTTTCCCAGAATTTTGCTTGAGTTACAAAAATAGCTTTCCTTTGCATCAGATGCATTAACAATCGAAAAATCTGTTTCCTGTTCAAGGCCGTTTTCACATCAGACCTGTTTTCTCCACTTTTTACTTTTCTCACGCTTACTCGTTCTACGTGTCTCCACGTCTGCAGGTCTTTTCCTGTAAACAGTGTTATTACAGTGACAGGACTGAACATGAGCCTCTATGATTTGAGAGGCTATAATTTGGTGGATCACCATGAGCATTAAGTGGGCAGCAGCATATACTTGGAGCACGGGTGGATAACTCTTGGGTGGTAATGAAATAGGCAGGTGGAGCAGCTTCAGCAGGTTCAGCAGCTCACAAACATCCTTGAAAGTCAAGTGGTTCCAGTAACTGCCCGTCCTCAGAGTGTCATGCTTCAAAGAAAAGGCCGCACTTCCTGTAAGCGACTGCTCGGTCGACAAGAACAGCTTCCTGAGGAGTTAGCATAATTGTGTTAGGATTCGAACACTGAAGAAATCGCACGCAGAGAAAGAGGACGTCCGATGTTCAGCAGAAAATTCGATTGTCAAATTTGTAAAAGAAATGATGCACGTAGACATTTAGATGTTCTGAGCACTTATTGTGATGTAGCCGCCAAAGTAACATATGATGAAGTTACAGCCACTTTTCTCAAAAGTTTGACTTGATGAAACAGGCTCATTATGTGATGCTGATATAAGAATTACATTATCAACAGAACAGAAACAACACTGTTGACATGTGTGTCGTTATAACACTTTGTACCTCAGACGGTTGGAGGATGTATGTGAGCCGCGAGCTCTCTCAGGTTTCTCCGTGTAATAAACAAACAAAATAAGCTTACAAAATGTCAATAAAGTAAATATTATTACCCCTATTTTCCTTCTCATACAGGGAGAAAAAAACAACGGTGCACCTTCTGAATTCGAGTTCCTGTGTTTACCGATCTAAGACGAGCCTGACTGTCTTGTTACACACTTCAACAGTCTAAACTCTGGTCTGAAATAAATCCTAGATCTCCTTCTCGCTCCTCTCCAGCTGTGCCTTCTTCATCCCCATCGCTCTCTGCTCCGGTCTGGGTGGACTCAATCTGGTAAGGGCAACTAGCTGCCCGGCTAACAGCTAACTACCTAAAAGCAGCTAATATATACAGCTGAAGCTTGAGCTGTGGTGTAGCCTCCCGAGAAATCGCGGACAGCAGCGACCGTGATTGGTTTGTTTGGAGTCAACACATTTTCCGGTTTCTCCTCTGGGCTACGCAGCGGTGCCAGACAGTAACGGGGGATTGTGTCCTGAAGTCTCTCCAACAAACACACTGCACTCGTCGGCTGTCGCTGTCCCTCCTGACTGTAGGGCAGCTGCATGTGTTCCGGCCTGCAACCGTAAATCAGCCCTAAGTGAGCACACACTTTTTAATCTGCAGCCTCTCCAGGTGAGCAAAGTCCTAACCAGGATAATCCTACCAACTTGAGTAAGGCCGTTACTGCCCATGTTGCCCAAGTGGTGATGCATGGGCAGGGTGGTTTTACTGCGTAAGTCTGTTTGAATGTAATACCAGATGTGTCAAAGTGTCATCTGGCCTTCCAGGAAGAATTAGGATGCCTGATCCCATAAACCTTTCTTAAAACTATGAGCGTCACTTGAAAACTACGTATGAGCCCGTTGTTCTAGTTTTAAAGACAACAGTACGTAAGAAAGGACCAGTTACACAGTGTCCTGACTTTCAGAAGATTTATTTTGATTCCCAGAATTCCCAGACATCCTCAGGAGGATAATGAGCCCAGAACACAGTTTTCACACAGAGAAGCATTTTCTAGCTTGCATAACCTGGTTTGGTTGGTAGTTGGTTGGCTGCCCCTGAGCAGAGAACACGATAAAAGTGAGCTATGTCCCGCTCTGTTTATATTAAAAGTCATGCTGAGCTGTAAACCAGTTTAAATGGGCCAGAAGTGTTTGTGTGAAAAGTCAGAAGTGGTGAGGATAATACGCAGAATTGTAATCACACAGTTCAGATCTGTTGAAACAATTCATCACTTTGAATCCTGCATGACCCGACACATAAGGTCCTGTTTCAAAACCGTTCTTAGTCATTCAACGGAAATAAAACTTGTGTTGTGTTAAAATTAATGATTAACACGAGGGAGGACGGGTCAGCTGTAACAAGGGGCGTCTCAAATTATGGGTTTGTACTGTATGTATACACAATTTATTTTTAACTTTGTGTCAGAGTGCAGCGGTTAAGCTTTTTTTGCCTCTTAATCTGAGGAATATGGCTCATTTCCAGACTGAATGCCTTCTCAAGTGGGAACAACAACCTCAGAAAGTCTGAGAAACATGGCAGAGGAAGGTAAACATTGGGTTGATGGTGAAGAACTTTGCCTTCGCTCTTCCTCGTCATTCAAACATCTGTCGACGTGTTGTTTCAACACTCCCACATGCTGAAGAACGAGGACCAAAACACCAGACACACCTAGAAATAACGCAGGATGAACTGACGAAGGCTTCAGGGAGACTGTATACACACGGACAAACAAGACACAGGTGAACGCAGAAGTCAACTCAAACAGAAAATGACAGAATCGCGAACAGAAACATGACACGCTTGGTCCAAATGTCAACCGTGGACGTACGTGCGGTCTGCAGAAACCTTCACTTCATGATGACTGGGGCTGGAAAAGTGAAGTAACTAAAGATGAGGAAGCACTGTGAGGTGATCGTAACAGCGGAGGTGAAGGTAACGTGAGCCTCCTGCAGAAGCGTTGTAGCGTAGCATTGTACGATGTGGATTTTTTAAGAAAGACGTGTGTGCAGGCAGTTACAGTTACATACATGCATGGACAACCTTCTGCAGGTCACTGAATGACAGTAATGACCTGATTAATATCCATAAACTGGCAAAACTGTCAGAGAGCAGAACAGTTTTAAAGGAAGGATACGACTAATTATTTTCAATGTGTGTAAGTTAAGTTTACAGAAGCTGACACCATGAGACCGTGACAGCATTCAGAGATGACAGGAAGTAGGAGGAGGGCCCGACCACGAGACTCTTTAACTCCGGCATGTTTTAATCAAAACACTGACATCAGGCGCAGGTGTCCCACCGTTTCTCATTTCTAGAAACCTATTCCTTTAAAACTTTAATTATGAGGTTTTGGGATTGAAGAAAAAGACTTTTACTTTCAGAGAGATAAGTTCATGGTTGAAAACAGAAGTGAAAACAGAAAGTGGAGCTTTTAAAGTACTGTGAGGTTATCACAGCTGTGTGTGGGGGGACGACCTGAGTGAAGTGAGACAGTCGAGATCAACTGAAACCTTTGATAAGCGAGATCCTGACCGTGCAGATCGACACTGCTGACCCGAGAGGAAAAACTGCGTTTTTCTGTGAAACAGAAACTCAAGAAACAAAATATGTGTGGGAAGAAGTCTGACATGGATCAACTCCCCTGCTGGAGGAGGTCTGCAGGTCGGTACCAGGAAAAGTTAAGCTGAGGGTGAATCCACTCAAAGCTTCAGACATCAGAGTCGATGTGTGTCCAGAAGCTCAGCACAGAGGTGAAGTGGTCAGAATTACACACACACTCTCTGCTCCTCCACTGCCAGCGATGATAAGCTGCTGCTACTGAGCTGCCAGCCAGGAACCGTGTCGTAATCATATGGTTTCAGGATGATTTAGTGAGTAGTCACAGTCAGTCATTATCCTCACTGCTCAGTCCTGCAGAAAGGCTCAGACTGGAGGAAACATCATGTCGTGGCTGGAACAAGAACTGATTCACCTCCCAAGGCTGATCTAATGCTACTAACCTGACTGGCAACGTGCCGAAACCGAGGTGAGACATCTTCTAAAAGCATTGTTGCAATCTAATTAATATTCCAGGTTGTTCGTCTGGTTCAAACCTCCGATTTACTGCACACATCTTCTACTTCCAGAGATTCAATAAGTGGCTCAAACTGACTAATATGCGCTGACGAACACGATTAGAGCTGCTCTCTCTCACCTTTGCCCAAACGCGCTGCCTCAGATCATCAGACAATGATCCATTCATCAATTTCAAAATCACGCCTCAAAACTATGAAACACCCGTCTGAAGAGATCAGGTGTGCTGAATCAGTGCCCGAGTCGAAACCGCCTCTTAAAACGCTGCTTTTCCGTGTTTCTTTGTTGATGTGGTGCATGTGAAGCACTGTGTGACTCCGTGCTGTATGATAAAGACAGACATGTTGCAGTCAGAGTGTAATAAAGAGCTAAGACTCTTTATACTTTGCTTTATATCAGTTCACGTCTAATTCTGTGAGACACCAGAACGCAGTGAATAAATACATAATTCCTGCACTTTGCCTTTTTAGTTGCATTTTGTATTCTTCAGTTAGACAGATGTTGTGATGTATCATTCGATTATTGCCTTGCAACGTATTGATTATCGCAGAATCGCTGTCTCCTCAACGTGGGTAACGTATTGTGAATCGTATAAGTTACTCTGTGATTCCCAACCCCGAGAAATGAGCGTCGATTTTAGCGTCCACATACAAAACAATAATACAATATTGTAAACGGTAGCAGCAGGCACACTTCTTGTGTCCAGCTGTGTCGGAAAATTGATATTAACAACCCGTTACTGATGAATGCTGCACAGAAACAAACGAAAAAGACCCCAGAAAGATATTTTGGTTGGAGGTTTTCTACATAATTCTTCTTTCACATGAGGAGTTCAGAGGATCAAACACTGTTACGAGAGAGCTGTCAACATCGATTATCCTGACGATCGACAGGAGGACATCAGTAAAGACAAAACGAAGCTCAGAGACTCCTCAAAAGACTGTTCGGTTGTACGTTTCAGGTCAAAATGAAGGTTTTTCCTGTCTCAGTCAGAAGTTTTGTTTGATTCTAATAAAGACAAACATGGCGTCAAAACGTGGATAAAGTTAGTGTGTGAGAATACAGCGGACTGTTTTCGCTCTTACTAGAATCACAGGAAAAATACAAAAGGAGCCAAATGCAGACGCTTGAAATCTGAAAGTACGTTTTAATGAAAGCGCGACCAGAATGACTCAAGAACCGGGAAGCAAATGGACACGAAGATAAGACGGGACCAGGAAACACAAATGCAAAACGGACAAACCAATAAAGAGCGAGGGGGAAAACGCAGGCTCGAATACACTAGGCACTGATTAACTAATGAGACACAGGTGTACACAGACAAAGGGCGGGATAGCAGGAGAAACATGACACATGAGGATGAACCAAGCAAGTCACAAACTAAAAAGCCAAACCATGACACGCTCTGTACTCTGAGTGTTCGCAGGCTGTCTGCTGTGAAGTGAACCTCATTCTTTCAATCAAAAGCAGCCCTGCAACATTATTATGTGGAAAAATGTCCCTAAAATCGAGCTCGTTGGCGGCCCAGTGTTTCCATCGCTCATCAAAAGCGACCCCAGCGCTATCGTCCGCTACGGTCTTTGCCGTTGCGGCGTGGACTCGGTCTTTGTTCTCGGTCCCCGAGGCGGGTCGGTGCACTTGAATTAGATGTGACTAATTAAAAGAAAGAAACACAAGCTCAGTTCCCCTCTGAGGTGGGAGTTGTTCTGTGTACGTTTCCTGTTTCCCAGAATGCCTTGTTATAACCCCTTCAGAGAAATGATGTGAAGGCCGACGTGTGGTCAGTTCCTCGAATCTCGTCTCTCTGTCCTCGCGCAGAATGATGCCTCTATAAAAGTATTAAAGGCCATGAGGATGTCGAGGTCTCATAAAAGTTCAAAGATCAAGTTCCTGACATTTTGTTACATCACATTCATACAGCTAACATACTCCCAGCGAGAAGGAATGTGATGCCGACCGGATGAACGTGTGCGGTCAGTCACAAAAGCATTAATTCTGGGAAAAATTGTCTGATTTCGCCTTGAGTGACAACATAATTAAACAACTTCGTAATGCTTGATGCAATCACAGCACTTTGTTTTGTCTGGGGGAAAAGAAAACAGAACAACTGTAAATCTCACCACAGATTGGAATCAAGATGTGAACCTTGGCCAGAAGCTAATCAAGCACAGCTCAAAACAAATTGATTAAGGAGAGGTTTCCTTTAGCTCCACATGGTGGGAGGGATCCAGGAACACCGTGTTCATGAGGACTACTAAAGCTACTAAAAAGTTACTTTTGAAACTGCAAAATGTCACTGAAAGACACAAAACTACCACAAACACACAATCTCAAAGAGACAGCCAGAATGAGGATGAAGGCCTCCACATGCCCGACTTCAGACCTAATGACCAGAACAAGTGATGATGAAGCAGTTTACATTCCTGCAGGGATTTGTTGGAAGTCTTCGGTGTTGTCTCAGGAATGCTGAGGCTTGTACGTAAAGCACTCGGCTGCATCACTTTGGATCAGAGTTAATCTGGAGTCATCAGACCAGATCATCTTTTTCCATCGAGTCCAGTCTTTATGCTCCCCAGCAGACTGAAGCTGATCAGCCTCACTGACAGGTTTTCTTAATGCTACACTGCTGTTTAGTCCTAATCCCTCGAGTCCACATTGTGCTGTTCCAGGTTTTAACAATGTGTTTGACAGTTGTAGTAGTTTCAGCATCTCCTTAGTTGTTTTCTTTGCTTGATGCAGGCCAATAAAATGACTGTTCTGAAACAGCGCATCATCTTTTCCAGGACCTCAGATGTGGTTGTTTAAGAAATGAGAAGCTCCTCACTGCATCTTACGTATTTGCTTACTTAAATCCAGGTGTTGACTTTTCTTCATTTCAAACTGGTAACAGCTGCCTGGTGCTGGCTGCTGCAGCGCTCGCGTTGTTTTTGGATCCTCATTTGCAAATCGGCCTATTTATTCGTTTAGGTTCGAGGATGCGTTGGTTCATTTATTTCACTCATCAAAACAAAAAGCGTACTGGTAACACACGCGTGTTTGAGCCGGCCAGGACCTGACAATGTGTTGACGAGCAACTCTCATTAGTGAGACATGAACCAGGCACTCATTTGCAAACTGCGTGCGGCGCTTTCAGATCAGGTTGCTGCAGCCAGCTCTCCCTGAAGCTGAGCTCAGGTTGCATGAGAACACACGCTACTACTTTAGGTTCAGATGTCACATACAGTAGATATTTCCCCTTGATGTATATTTTAAATGCTAAATGCCTGAGTCATACTCACATGAGGAGAAAGGTCAGTGGCTTTGGATTCAGAGGAAACGTCAAAATGTCCTGTAAGTAGAAATGTAATCATCCTTCTGTTTGCTTTATCATATTATGAGGAAGTGATCGTGGCAGAAAGTGTCAGAAGTCGCAGCACATTTATTGTAGAGACATCAAATACTCCCTCGACTCTTGATAGTATGGAGAAGTAGCGGACAGTAGGTGGACACTTCATCGTCATTTCACAGCAACAGCTTAAAGTTCACATTGGCGTCGACCTTTGACCTTTTGCGTGAGTTCACAACGTGTTGGTTTTGCTATTGAAATATAATTTTATGTACTTTCCAGTCTCAGATCTATAAAAACAGAAAGTACTCACTTACCTCTGTGTTTTCTGTCTGACTGTACTCGCTCGTCTCGGCCTGTGAGGTTCAATGAATCAACGAGTCTCCTTCCTTCTACTGTGACTCATTTGTCGACCACTTTAAAGGAAACAGTAAAGAAACCCCTGGCTGAAGATAAGCTTCCAGCTTTTAAGATTTAGTCTCTTAAAAGCCAGGTTACACGGATCCTAAAGGGACAGTTCACCAAATATGGAAACTCCCGATTGTGTTTTGGGATTCCAGGTTAGCTGCGATGTGAAATAGACTCCCTAAACATGAGTAATACATTTGTGGCTTAATAATAATAATAATAATAATAATAAGGTGTGTGGTCAAAGTCTCCAGAAGCCGCTTCTGTGATAACGGTTGTCCTTCCTTGGGACACATTTGGGAGATACTAACCACTACATAACAGGAACAAGTTTTGGAGATACTCCAGCACATCAACTTCAAGAACTGACTTGTTGCCTTGAAGATCTCACCCACTGACAGGTGGTGCTATTGATCAGTGTCATTCACTTCACCTGTCAGTGCTTTTGGTGTTTTTCTTTCCAAAACTGCTACACATCGCTGATGTGAAATGATCTTATGACATGACGTCGCTGTGGTTCACGCACAAACACGACCTGAACAGGTTGGAAAAACATTGTGGTTCGTGTTCAGGTGACTTCTTTATTAAAGTACATGATCATGATCACGGTTAGAAAAACAACCATGTGGTTAATGATGGTGAATGACATTTAAAGAAATCAACATTTACTGTCTGAACAGTGGTGTCACATGTTGTGTTGACTCATCCACCTCCTCTCTACGTTGACCTATAAGCTCTATAACAACATCGACTTCCTCCTTCGCTCCTGTCATGAACGATCCAGCCACTACGATCTTTATTCTATCACATGTCAAAGTGAAACTTGATCTCTGCACTTCACCCATCCCGGAGGAGCGGTTGGCAGCCAGCGTTCGGTGCCCAGGGAGCAACTCCAGACGTTAACCAGCGCCTCGGTACAGTGGATGACTTATCGGTCGTCTGATCAACCCAGGTGAGAAAAGGAGGCTCAGATGAGATACGGTGCAGGAACAGAAAGAGGAACCTCCTATGTGAGCAGAGTGGGAGATATATACCGACATATTTACAACTATGACCTTATGATGCACCTCCAGCCGAGGCTTCTGCTGTTCCTGTAATTTTCTTTGGAGGACGACTGCCGTCATCGAACGGCCCTCTGTCAGATCAATCGCTACAGATGTTCTGCATCTAAAGCCTAGGATGCCTGTTCAACTTGAGGAGCTTTTGTCATCTTCAACAAGTTTCTAACCCCCCCAGAGACGAGGAGGAACCAGCCATGACGAAATCAGATTAAGAGGCTCAGATATCTCACCCCGGTCAGTAACAAACTCTCAGAAATGGAAATGTTCTACCTCTGCTTCTCTAATTATTATTGTCCCTGCACCATGTGGCCTTAAACCACCTTCATCCATGATAGTATCTCTGTGAGGAACCACAGCTCTTAAATGCCAGAGGAAAGGGGAAGTCATATTTCAGCCGGGAGTCAGATAATGTTTTCATGTAGCTGCAATCAGGGAGAAGCCGCAGTCATATCAGAGACGGGATGACGGTAAAGTGATGTTTACTTGTTGTTAAGTATTTCACAGCACAACCTCCACGTATCAGTCTTTCATTGTTGTGGGAAGGAGTTAAGTGAGACAAACAGTTTACCTCAGTCAGACAAGCAAAGACAAACTTTCCACATCTTCGTCTTCGTTGTGGTATTTTTTAGACATAAGGGCTTTTCCTGCCATCACTTATCCAGGGGATAATCACATACTGTACAAAAGAAGCACGCACGCAATGCACGTGAAGCATTGTATATATACACCGATCGGCCACAACATTACAACCACCTGCCTAATGTTGTGAAGGTTCCCCTTGTGCAGCCAAAACAGCTCTGACCTGTCAAGACATGGACTTAAGCCCTCTGAGGGAGTCAGTGGTGTCTGGCACCAGGGCGTTTTATAGTGGATCCTCTGGGTCCTGTATGTTGGGGGTGGGGCCTCCATGGAGCGGACCTGCTCCAGCACGTCTTACAGATGCTCAATCAGATTGGGATCCTGGGAATTTGGAGGCCGGGTCAACACCTCGGGCCCTTCATTGTGTTCCTCCAGCTGTTCCTGAGCAGTGTGTCAGGGCTCATTGTGCTGCTGGGGGGCCGCTGCCGTCGGGTAGTGTTGTTGTGATGAGGGGGTGTACTTGGTGAATGACAGCACCCAAGGTTTCCCAGCAGAACATCGCATTGTGATGAGATGATCAGTGTTATTCATGTCACCTGTCAGTGGTTTTGATGTGTTGGCTGAGCGGGGTATGTCTTGCTGTTTCATTGTGAGTTTTCAGCTTCACAGCTCAATTTGACGTCTCTTTGACGCTGGGCTGCGTTTGAAGTCATTTTCCCTCTCACTGACCTTCTTCTGCTCTGAGTCTGAGTGCAGCTGTCTTTGATAAGACTGAAGAAAACAAGACCCGTTATTTTGTGGAAACCAAGGTTGGACCTTTTGTTCTGTCTCGGTACAATGTGCATGTGCGTCAGCCCAAAAAGATGGCGTGTAGCTTACGGTCTGACCCAGTTAAGGGATAAGTTAACATGGACATCCAGCCGATAGGCGATGGTCGCAATTATTCTCCTCGATCAAGCTTGTCAATAAACGCTGCTTCTTAAGACATCGGGTCTCCTGGCATCTTCTCCAGCAGCTCCACATAACTCCTTCACAGTCCCCATCGACCCGATGAGGGTGCGCTGTTCTTTCACGGTGTTTAGCCGTCCCATCTGTTTCTTGTTTTTCCAGATACAAAATACGTACTGTAGTGCATCAAAACCCAGTGTGTGATCAAAGATAAACACTGGACTGGAGCGTAGCAGCCAGGAGAGAAATCAAGGTTTTGAAAGTAGTCTCTTTACTACCTTCTCCCCTGTTCACCGTCAGGCCTTCAGTATTAGGAAATGTGTTTTTCATCTTGTTGTCTGCTTGTGTTTCTTTTGTCAGTTTCCATGACCTGAAATTTGCATTGCATTGTTGGTTTATTCAGACTCACTCATGCTTTTTATTGTTGTTTAGTTGCTTTCGATCATTGCTGCCTTCCTTGGTTGTATTTGGGTCTTTTTGGAAACAACAATTTGGCTTTATCAAGATATATTTTTGTTTTTTGTGCCTTCATCTCAAACATCTTTCATCTCGGCTGTATTTTCTACTGCAGTGACTAAAAACTAAAAACTTCAGCAAAATACCTCAATGCCTCTTTTCACACAAAGATGGTTATTGAAAATGTTTTCCGAACCCCTTTTTGATTTCTTTAGCAAGATTAATGAATAATGTCCCACAAACCCCGACTTATTCAGGTATTTCTGTGTTTGTGTCCCCGGTTGCTTCAGTTTGAGGTTCTTAATAAAGAAATCGACGACCATCGATGACATTTTGCGATCATCTTTATTTGAGCGTCATTCAAAGCAGCCACACATGCAAAACTTGCATAAAACAATATTCAATCTTTATGTATAAAAATAATGCATGGCAAACACATCAGCTCCACCACTCACCACGTCTGTCCCTCTCAGGAAACAACTTACCTCTTATAAATAGCGAAATAAATTAAAGTCTCAGTGCTAACTGCAGACATAGGAAGAGGTAGATATACTGCAGGCCAACACTTTTTTATACTTGAAAGGGTAACACCTGTCTTTTTCTTTTGTTTTCTTCTTCGTTTTAAGCTTCAATCGTGCAGCTTCGCTCTCGTCTGTCTTCACTCCCAGATATAAAACATCAGATACCCAGATGCTACACATAGAAATATCTTTTGCAGCAACCTTATCATACCTTAAAGAATACAAATATATACAAAAAAGGTGCACATGTGATCGCTGTGATCTCTATGAGGAATATAAACTACTGATTTTTTTTTTGTGCACAGACTTCTTCCTCTAAAAAAAATCTTCATATTATATTAGATTATTTTATTCCTGTCAATCACCTGACCTGAAATGAAGTGTCCTCATAACATGTTGCATAGTTTATTATAACATTTTATTATTTTTTTTCCCCCCTTAAATTTAGCTCCACAGGACAGCACGTCATTTCAAGCTAGGGGACACAATCCCGTTCGGATTGTTCGGCCCAGTATGTTGAGAGAAAAAACAACAAAAACTGAAATGTACTGACAAACGGGCTAATGAATTAGCTAGATGCAGACAGAAGTAAATGAACTATTCCTCTAATTTGGGCGGTTTTCTCCATTAACTAATGCAAAAAGTACCAAAGCCTGTACTGACAGAGCATCTTGAATAGGGCAGTAGCATTTTTTCAAAGAAACGCTGGCCCAGTCAAAATCTTTGGTTCTACTACGGAGATATTTTCTACTTCAACCTACTCTGACAGTAAAACTGCTTCCACCTCATTACCCAAACACCGCTCGGCCAGATGATCATCGATCCTTCGCAGCTTGTTCTGCAGTTTTTCACTGCTGCCGGTCCCTCCTGCTTTTTTCAGCACTGCCGGAAGCTCCCGAATCTGACTCGCTGTGGCAGAAGAGACCCAAGTGTTGATTCGTTCAAGAAGATCTGAGCCGCTGAGTCCCGACGTCGCTCCAAGTCTTCTGCTGTTCTCAGACGGGAGCTTGTTCAGGATGTGACGCAGTCGCCTGCTGTGCATTTTTTGGTGAACGAAGAAGGCTGGGAGGATTTCTTTGAGGTAGTCGGCTCCGTCTGCAAGACAGGAAGAACATCAATCAGGAGCTTGTAAGGAAACATGGACAGCATTGGCTTTACAGCGCGGCAGTGACAGGACCTTCAGATACAACTCATGGAGCAGGTTTGTACAGGTTCGATACAGCAGCAGCCATTTACGACTATTTGCAGCAAAGCTTTTAAACTCGATGAAGAAACAATCTGCAGGCAGCTGACTTTCAAATCTCGATGATGTCAGAGGGTTGGTGTCAGATCTGGACAGAAGATTTCTTTCCCAAACAGCACAGTGCTTAAATTATTATTATTATGCATTACCCACTTAAAAATACAC